>NC_069503.1:1157275712-1157609415 GCF_027579735.1 Bombina bombina | reverse complement strand
GAGCACACTCACATAACCAGCCCAGTCCTATCGTATACAGGCACACGGCTCCTGAGCACACTCACATAGCCAGCCCAGTCCTATCGTATACAGGCACACGGCTCCTGAGCACACTCACATAGCCAGCCCAGTCCTATCGTATACAGGCACACGGCTCCTGAGCACACTCACATAACCAGCCCAGTCCTATCGTATACAGGCTCACGGCTCCTGAGCACACTCACATAACCAGCCCAGTCCTATCGTATACAGGCACACGGCTCCTGAGCACACTCACATAACCAGCCCAGTCCTATCGTATACAGGCACACGGCTCCTGAGCACACTCACATAACCAGCCCAGTCCTATCGTATACAGGCACACGGCTCCTGAGCACACTCACATAACCAGCCCAGTCCTATCGTATACAGGCACACGGCTCCTGAGCACACTCACATAACCAGCCCAGTCCTATCGTATACAGGCACACGGCTCCTGAGCACACTCACATAACCAGCCCAGTCCTATCGTATACAAGCACACAGGCTCCTGAGCACACTCACAATAACCAGCCCAGTCCTATACGTATACAAGCACTCTCGGCTCCTGAGCACACTCACATAGCCAGCCCATCCTATCGTCAATACAGGCACACGGCTCCCTGAGCCACTCACATAGCCAGCCCAGTCCTATCAGTATACAGGCACACGGCTCCTGAGACACACACACAATAGCCAGCCCAGTCCTATCGTAATACAGGCACACAGGAGCACACTCACATAGCCAGCCCAGTCCCTATCGTATACAGGCACACGGCTCCTGAGCACACTCACATAACCAGCCCAGTCCTATCGTATACAGGCACACGGCTCCTGAGCACACTCACATAGCCAGCCCAGTCCTATCGTATACAGGCACACGGCTCCTGAGCACACTCACATAACCAGCCCAGTCCTATCGTATACAGGCACACGGCTCCTGAGCACACTCACATAACCAGCCCAGTCCTATCGTATACAGGCACACGGCTCCTGAGCACACTCACATAACCAGCCCAGTCCTATCGTATACAGGCACACGGCTCCTGAGCACACTCACATAACCAGCCCAGTCCTATCGTATACAGGCACACGGCTCCTGAGCACACTCACATAACCAGCCCAGTCCTATCGTATACAGGCACACGGCTCCTGAGCACACTCACATAGCCAGCCCAGTCCTATCGTAATACAGGCACACGGCTCCTGAGCACACTCACATAGCCAGCCCAGTCCTATCGTATACAGGCACACGGCTCCTGAGCACACTCACATAACCAGCCCAGTCCTATCGTATACAGGCACACGGCTCCTGAGCACACTCACATAACCAGCCCAGTCCTATCGTATACAGGCACACGGCTCCTGAGCACACTCACATAGCCAGCCCAGTCCTATCGTATACATGCTCAACGGCTCCTGAGCACACTCACATAACCAGCCCAGTCCTATCGTATACAGCACACGGCTCCTGAGCACACTCACATAGCCAGCCCAGTCCTATCGTATACAGGCACACGGCTCCTGAGCACACTCACATAGCCAGCCCAGTCCTATCGTATACAGTCACACGGCTCCTGAGCACACTCACATAGCCAGCCCAGTCCTATCGTATACAGGCACACGGCTCCTGAGCACACTCACATAGCCAGCCCAGTCCTATCGTATACAGGCACACAGCTCCTGAGCACACTCACATAACCAGCCCAGTCCTATCGTATACAGCACACCGCTCCTGAGCACACTCACATAACCAGCCCAGTCCTATCGTATACAGGCACACGGCTCCTGAGCACACTCACATAACCAGCCCAGTCCTATCGTATACAGGCACACGGCTCCTGAGCACACTCACATAACCAGCCCAGTCCTATCGTATACAGGCACACGGATTCCTGAGCACACTCACATAACCAGCCCAGTCCTATCGTATACAGGCACACGGCTCCTGAGCACACTCACATAACCAGCCCAGTCCTTATCGTATACAGGCACACGCTCCTGAGCACTACACCTCACATAACCAGCCCAGTCCTATCGTATACAGGCACGCGGCTCCTGAGCACACTCACATAACCAGCCCAGTCCTATCGTATACAGGCACACGGCTCCTGAGCACACTCACATAACCAGCCCAGTCCTATCGTATACACGACAACGGCTCCTGAGCACACTCACATAACCAGCCCAGTCCTATCGTATACGCGACAACGGCTCCTGAGCACACTCACATAACCAGCCCAGTCCTATCGTATACAGCACACGGCTCCTGAGCACACTCACATAACCAGCCCAGTCCTATCGTATACAGCACACGGCTCCTGAGCACACTCATATAACCAGCCCAGTCCTATTGTATACGCGACAACGGCTCCTGAGCACACTCACATAACCAGCCCAGTCCTATCGTATACCGGCTCACGGCTCCTGAGCACACTCACATAACCAGCCCAGTCTTATAGTATACAGGCTCACGGCTCCTGAGCACACTCACATAGCCAGCCCAGTCCTATCGTATACAGGCACACGGCTCATGAGCACACTCACATAACCAGCCCAGTCCTATCGTATACATGCACACGGCTCCTGAGCACACTCACATAGCCAGCCCAGTCCTATCGTATACAGGCTCACGGCTCCTGAGCACACTCACATAACCAGCCCAGTCCTATCGTATACAGTCACACGGCTCCTGAGCACACTCACATAGCCAGCCCAGTCTTATCGTATACAGGCTCACGGCTCCTGAGCACACTCACATAACCAGCCCAGTCCTATCGTATACAGGCACACGGCTCCTGAGCACACTCACATAACCAGCCCAGTCCTATCGTATACGCGACAACGGCTCCTGAGCACACTCACATAACCAGCCCAGTCCTATCGTATACAGGCACACGGCTCCTGAGCACACTCACATAACCAGCCCAGTCCTATCGTATACGCGACAACGGCTCCTGAGCACACTCACATAACCAGCCCAGTCCTATCGTATACAGGCACACGGCTCCTGAGCACACTCACATAACCAGCCCAGTCCTATCGTATACAGGCACACGGCTCCTGAGCACACACACATAGCCAGCCCAGTCCTATCGTATACAGGCTCACGGCTCCTGAGCACACTCACATAACCAGCCCAGTCCTATCGTATACAGCACACAGCTCCTGAGCACACTCACATAGCCAGCCCAGTCCTATCGTATACAGGCACACGGCTCCTGAGCACACTCACATAACCAGCCCAGTCCTATCGTATACAGGCACACGGCTCCTGAGCACACTCACATAACCAGCCCAGTCTTATCGTATACAGCACACGGCTCCTGAGCACACTCGCATAACCAGCCCAGTCCTATCGTATACAGGCACACAGCTCCTGAGCACACTCACATAACCAGCCCAGTCCTATCGTATACAGGCTCACGGCTCCTGAGCACACTCACATAACCAGCCCAGTCCTATCGTATACGCGACAACGGCTCCTGAGCATACTCACATAACCAGCCCAGTCCTATCGTATACACGACAACGGCTCCTGAGCACACTCACATAACCAGCCCAGTCCTATCGTATACGCGACAACGGCTCCTGAGCACACTCACATAACCAGCCCAGTCCTATCGTATACACGACAACGGCTCCTGAGCACACTCACATAACCAGCCCAGTCCTATCGTATACAGGCACACGGCTCCTGAGCACACTCACATAACCAGCCCAGTCCTATCGTATACAGTCACACGGCTCCTGAGCACACTCGCATAACCAGCCCAGTCCTATCGTATACAGTCACACGGCTCCTGAGCACACTCACATAACCAGCCCAGTCCTATCGTATACAGGCACACGGCTCCTGAGCACACTCACATAACCAGCCCAGTCCTATCGTATACATGCACACGGCTCCTGAGCACACTCACATAACCAGCCCAGTCCTATCGTATACAGTCACACGGCTCCTGAGCACACTCACATAACCAGCCCAGTCCTATCGTATACAGTCACACGGCTCCTGAGCACACTCACATAACCAGCCCAGTCTTATCGTATACAGGGTCACGGCTCCTGAGCACACTCACATAACCAGCCCAGTCCTATCGTATACAGGCACACGGCTCCTGAGCACACTCACATAACCAGCCCAGTCTTATAGTATACAGCACACGGCTCCTGAGCACACTCACATAACCAGCCCAGTCTTATAGTATACAGCACACGGCTCCTGAGCACACTCACATAACCAGCCCAGTCCTATCGTATACAGGCACACGGCTCCTGAGCACACTCACATAAACAGCCCAGTCCTATCGTATACAGGCTCACGGCTCCTGAGCACACTCACATAACCAGCCCAGTCCTATCGTATACATGCACACGGCTCCTGAGCACACTCACATAACCAGCCCAGTCCTATCGTATACGCGACAACGGCTCCTGCGCACACTCACATAACCAGCCCAGTCCTATCGTATACAGGCTCACGGCTCCTGAGCACACTCACATAACCAGCCCAGTCCTATCGTATACACGACAACGGCTCCTGAGCACACTCACATCACCAGCCCAGTCCTATCGTATACAGGACAAAGGCTCCTGAGCACACTCACATAACCAGCCCAGTCCTATCGTATACAGGCACACGGCTCCTGAGCACACACACATAGCCAGCCCAGTCCTATCGTATACAGTCACACGGCTCCTGAGCACACTCGCATAACCAGCCCAGTCCTATCGTATACAGTCACACGGCTCCTGAGCACACTCACATAACCAGCCCAGTCCTATCGTATACAGGCACACGGCTCCTGAGCACACTCACATAACCAGCCCAGTCCTATCGTATACAGGCACACGGCTCCTGAGCACACTCACATAACCAGCCCAGTCCTATCGTATACAGGCACACGGCTCCTGAGCACACTCACATAACCAGCCCAGCCCTATCGTATACAGGCACACGGCTCCTGAGCACACTCACATAACCAGCCCAGTCCTATCGTATACGCGACAACGGCTCCTGCGCACACTCACATAACCAGCCCAGTCCTATCGTATACAGGCTCACGGCTCCTGAGCACACTCACATCACCAGCCCAGTCCTATCGTATACAGGACAAAGGCTCCTGAGCACACTCACATAACCAGCCCAGTCCTATCGTATACAGGCACACGGCTCCTGAGCACACACACATAGCCAGCCCAGTCCTATCGTATACAGGCACACGGCTCCTGAGCACACACACATAGCCAGCCCAGTCCTATCGTATACAGTCACACGGCTCCTGAGCACACTCGCATAACCAGCCCAGTCCTATCGTATACAGGCACACGGCTCCTGAGCACACACACATAGCCAGCCCAGTCCTATCGTATACAGTCACACGGCTCCTGAGCACACTCGCATAACCAGCCCAGTCCTATCATATACAGTCACACAGCTCCTGAGCACACTCACATAACCAGCCCAGTCCTATCGTATACAGGCACACGGCTCCTGAGCACACTCACATAACCAGCCCAGTCCTATCGTATACAGGCACACGGCTCCTGAGCACACTCACATAACCAGCCCAGCCCTATCGTATACAGGCACACGGCTCCTGAGCACACTCACATAACCAGCCCAGTCCTATCGTATACAGGCACACGGCTCCTGAGCACACTCACATAACCAGCCCAGTCCTATCGTATACAGGCACACGGCTCCTGAGCACACTCACATAACCAGCCCAGCCCTATCGTATACAGGCACACGGCTCCTGAGCACACTCACATAACCAGCCCAGTCCTATCGTATACAGGCACACGGATCCTGAGCACACTCACATAACCAGCCCAGTCCTATCGTATACAGGCACACGGCTCCTGAGCACACTCACATAACCAGCCCAGTCCTATCGTATACAGGCACACGGCTCCTGAGCACACTCACATAACCAGCCCAGTCCTATCGTATACAGTCACACGGCTCCTGAGCACACTCACATAGCCAGCCCAGTCCTATCGTATACAGGCACACGGCTCCTGAGCACACACACATAGCCAGCCCAGTCCTATCGTATACAGGCACGCGGCTCCTGAGACCCAAATCAGCACAATAGGATAACTCAAATCGCTCACTTATATAGCAATTCCCCAATACAAAAACTAATAATTCCTGATCCCTCAGAAACCAACTTAGGCAAAGTGTACACAACCCCTATTCACACACACAGCACACTCACATGTCTCACACAGCCCCTATTCACACACAGCACACTCACGTCTCACGCAACCCCTATTCACACACAGCACACTCACACGTCTCACACAGCCCCTATTCACACACAGCACACTCACATGTCTCACACAGCCCCTATTCACACACAGCACACTCACGTCTCACGCAGCCCCTATTCACACACACAGCACACTCACGTCTCACACAGCCCCTATTCACACACACAGCACACTCACGTCTCACACAGCCCCTATTCACACACACAGCACACTCACATCTCACGCAGCCCCTATTCATACACACACAGCACACTCACGTCTCACTCAGCCCCTATTCATACACACACAGCACACTCACGTCTCACGCAGCCCCTATTCATACACACACAGCACACTCACGTCTCACTCAGCCCCTATTCATACACACACAGCACACTCACGTCTCACACAGTCCCTATTCATACACACACAGCACACTCATGTCTCATGGAGCCCCTATTCACACACACAGCACACTCATGTCTCATGGAGCCCCTATTCACACACACAGCACACTCACATGTCTCACACAGTCCCTTTTCCTACACACACAGCACACTCATTTCTCACGCAGCCCCTATTCATACACACACAGCACACTCATTTCTCACGCAGCACCTATTCATACACACACAGCACACTCACGTCTCACGCAGCCCATATTCATACACACACAGCACACTCACGTCTCACACAGCCCCTATTCATACACACACAGCACACTCACGTCTCACACAGCCCCTATTCATACACACACAGCACACTCACGTCTCACGCAGCCCCTATTCATACACACACAGCACACTCACGTCTCACACAGTCCCTTTTCCTACACACACAGCACACTCACGTCTCACGCACCCCTATTCATACACACACAGCACACTCACGTCTCACGCAGCCCTATTCACATACACACATAGCACACTTACATGTCTCACACAGCACACTCACGTCTCACGCAGCCCCTATTCATATACACACACAGCACACTCACGTCTCATGCAGCCCCTATTCATACACACACAGCACACTCACGTCTCATGCAGCCCCTATTCATACACACACAGCACACTCATGTCTCATGCAGCCCCTATTCATACACACACAGCACACTCACGTCTCACACAGCCCCTATTCATACACACACAGCACACTCACGTCTCACACAGCCCCTATTCATACACACACAGCACACTCACGTCTCACACAGCCCCTATTCATACACACACAGCACACTCACGTCTCACGCAGCCCCTATTCATACACACACAGCACACTCACGTCTCACACAGCCCCTATTCATACACACACAGCACACTCACGTCTCACACAGCCCCTATTCATACACACACAGCACACTCACGTCTCACACAGCCCCTATTCATACACACACAGCACACTCACGTCTCACACAGCCCCTATTCATACACACACAGCACACTCACATGTCTCACACAGCCCTATTCATACACACACAGCACACTCACATGTCTCACACAGCCCCTATTCATACACACACAGCACACTCACATGTCTCACACAGCCCCTATTCATACACACATAGCACACTTACATGTCTCACACAGCACACTCACGTCTCACGCAGCCCCTATTCATATACACACACAGCACACTCACGTCTCATGCAGCCCCTATTCATACACACACAGCACACTCATGTCTCATGCAGCCCCTATTCATACACACACAGCACACTCATGTCTCACACAGCCCCTATTCATACACACACAGCACACTCACGTCTCACACAGTCCCTATTCATACACACACAGCACACTCATGTCTCATGCAGCCCCTATTCATACACACACAGCACACTCACGTCTCACACAGTCCCTATTCATACACACACAGCACACTCACATGTCTCACGCAGCCCCTATTCATACACACACAGCACACTCACGTCTCACACAGTCCCTATTCATACACACACAGCACACTCATGTCTCATGCAGCCCCTATTCATACATACACAGCCCTATTCACATACACACACAGCACACTCACATGTCTCATGCAGCCCCTATTCATACACACACAGCACACTCATGTCTCATGCAGCCCCTATTCATACACACACAGCACACTCACGTCTCACACAGCCCCTATTCATACACACACAGCACACTCACGTCTCACACAGCCCCTATTCATACACACACAGCACACTCACATGTCTCACACAGCCCCTATTCATACACACACAGCACACTCACATCTCACACAGCCCCTATTCATACACACACAGCACACTCACATGTCTCACACAGCCCCTATTCATACACACACAGCACACTCACATGTCTCACACAGCCCCTATTCATACACACACAGCACACTCACGTCTCACACAGCCCCTATTCATACACACACAGCACACTCACATGTCTCATGCAGCCCCTATTCATACACACACAGCACACTCACGTCTCACGCAGCCCCTATTCATACATACACAGCCCTATTCACATACACACACAGCACACTCACATGTCTCATGCAGCCCCTATTCATACACACACAGCACACTCACGTCTCACACAGCCCCTATTCATACACACACAGCACACTCACGTCTCACGCAGCCCCTATTCATACACATAAAGCACACTCACGTCTCACACAGCCCCTATTCATACACACACAGCACACTCACATCTCACGCAGCCCCTATTCATACACACACAGCACACTCACGTCTCACGCAGCCCCTATTCATACACACACAGCTCACTCACGTCTCACACAGCCCCAATTCATACACACACAGCACACTCACGTCTCACGCAGCCCCTATTCATACACATAAAGCACACTCACGTCTCACACAGCCCCTATTCATACACACACAGCACACTCACATCTCACGCAGCCCCTATTCATACACACACAGCACACTCACGTCTCACGCAGCCCCTATTCATACACACACAGCTCACTCACGTCTCACACAGCCCCAATTCATACACACACACAGCACATTCACATGTCTCACGCAGCCCTATTCACATACACACACAGCACACTTACATGTCTCACACAGCCCCTATTCATACACACACAGCACACTCACATGTCTCACGCAGCCCCTATTCATACACACACAGCACACTCACATGTCTCACGCAGCCCCTATTCATACACACACAGCACACTCACATGTCTCACGCAGCCCCTATTCATACACACACAGCACACTCACATGTCTCACGCAGCCCCTATTCATATACACACAGCACACTCACGTCTCACGCAGCCCCTATTCATACACACACAGCACACTCAAATGTCTCACGCAGCCCCTATTCATACACACACAGCCCACTCACGTCTCACGCAGCCCCTATTCATACACACACAGCACACTCACGTCTCACGCAGCCCCTATTCATACACACACAGCACACTCACGTCTCACACAGCCCCAATTCATACATACACAGCCCTATTCACATACACACACAGCACACTCACATGTCTCATGCAGCCCCTATTCATACACACACAGCACACTCACGTCTCACGCAGCCCCAATTCATACACACACAGCACACTCACATGTCTCACACAGCCCCAATTCATACATACACAGCACACTCAAATGTCTCACACAGCCCCAATTCATACATACACAGCCCTATTCACATACACACACAGCCCCTATTCATACACACACAGCACACTCACGTCTCACGCAGCCCCAATTCATACACACACAGCACACTCACATGTCTCACGCAGCCCCTATTCAAACACACACAGCCCACTCATGTCTCACACAGTCCCTATTCATACACACACAGCACACTCATGTCTCATGCAGCCCCTATTCATACACACACAGCACACTCACGTCTCACACAGCCCCTATTCATACACACACAGCACACTCACATGTCTCACACAGCCCCTATTCATACACTCACAGCACACTCACATGTCTCACACAGTCCCTATTCATACACACACAGTACACTCATGTCTCATGCAGCCCCTATTCATGCACACACAGCACACTCACGTCTCACACAGCCCCTATTCATACACACACAGCACACTCACGTCTCACGCAACCCCTATTCATACACACACAGCACACTCGCATGTCTCACACTGCCGCTATTCATACACACACAGCGCACTCGCATGTCTCATGCAGCCCCTATTCATACACACACAGCACACTCACATGTCTCACACAGTCCCTATTCATACACACACAGCACACTCATGTCTCACGCAGCCCCTATTCATACACACACAGCACACTCGCATGTCTCACACAGCCCCTATCCATACACACACAGCACACTCACGTCTCACACAGCCCCTATTCACACACACAGCACACTCACGTCTCACACAGCCCCTATTCATACACACACAGCACACTCACGTCTCACACAGCCCCTATTCACACACACAGCACACTCACGTCTCACACAGCCCCTATTCACACACACAGCACACTCACGTCTCACACAGCCCCTATTCATACACACACAGCACACTCACGTCTCACGCAGCCCCTATTCATATACACACAGCACACTCGCATGTCTCACACAGCCCCTATTTATATACACACAGCACACTCACATCTCACGCAGCCCCTATTCATACACACACAGCACACACACATGTCTCATGCAGCCCCTATTCATATACACACAGCACACTCACATGTCTCACGCAGCCCCTATTCATATACACACAGCACACTCACATGTCTCATGCAACCCCTATTCATACACACACAGCACACTCGCATGTCTCACACAGTCCCTATTCATACACACACAGCACACTCATGTCTCACGCAGCCCCTATTCATACACACACAGCACACACACATGTCTCACGCAGCCCCTATTCATATACACACAGCACACTCACATGTCTCACGCAGCCCCTATTCATACACACACAGCACACTCACATGTCTCACGCAGCCCCTATTCATATACACACAGCACACTCACACGTCTCATGCAGCCCCTATTCATACACACACAGCACACTCACATGTCTCACGCAGCCCCTATTCATATACACACAGCACACTCACATGTCTCATGCAGCCCCTATTCATACACACACAGCACACTCACATGTCTCATGCAGCCCCTATTCATACACACACAGCACACTCACATGTCTCACGCAGCCCCTATTCATATACACACAGCACACTTACATGTCTCACACAGTCCCTATTCATACACACACAGTACACTCATGTCTCATGCAGCCCCTATTCATACACACACAGCACACTCGCATGTCTCACACAGCCCCAATTCATACATACATAGCACACACTCATGTCTAACACAGCCCCTATTCATACACTCACAGCACACTCACATGTCTCACACAGTCCCTATTCATACACACACAGTAGACTCATGTCTCATGCAGCCCCTATTCATACACACACAGCACACTCATGTCTCATGCAGCCCCTATTCATACACACACAGCACACTCAAGTCTCACCCAGCCCCTATTCATACACACACAGCACACTCACATGTCTCACGCAGCCCTATTCACATACACACACAGCCCCTATTCATACACACACAGCACACTCACATGTCTCACACAGCCCCAATTCATACATACACAGCCCTATTCACATAAACACACAGCACACTCACATGTCTCATGCAGCCCCTATTCATACACACACAGCACACTCACGTCTCACGCAGCCCCTATTCATACACACACAGCACACTCACGTCTCACACAGCCCCAATTCATACATACACAGCCCTATTCACATACACACACAGCACACTCACATGTCTCATGCAGCCCCTATTCATACACACACAGCACACTCACGTCTCACGCAGCCCCAATTCATACACACACAGCACACTCACGTCTCACGCAGCCCCTATTCATACACACACAGCACACTCACGTCTCACGCAGCCCCAATTCATACACACACAGCACACTCACATGTCTCACACAGCCCCAATTCATACATACACAGCACACTCAAATGTCTCACGCAGCCCTATTCACATACACACACAGCCCCTATTCATACACACACAGCACACTCACGTCTCACGCAGCCCCTATTCATACACACACAGCACACTCACGTCTCACGCAGCCCCTATTCATACACACACAGCACACTCACGTCTCACACAGCCCCAATTCATACATACACAGCCCTATTCACATACACACACAGCACACTCACATGTCTCATGCAGCCCCTATTCATACACACACAGCACACTCACGTCTCACGCAGCCCCAATTCATACACACACAGCACACTCACATGTCTCACACAGCCCCAATTCATACACACACAGCACACTCACGTCTCACACAGCCCCTATTCATACACACACAGCACACTCACGTCTCACACAGCCCCTATTCATACACACACAGCACACTCAAATGTCTCACGCAGCCCTATTCACATACACACACAGCACACTTACATGTCTCACGCAGCCCCTATTCATACACACACAGCACACTCATGTCTCACACAGCCCCTATTCATACAAAGCACACTCATGTCTCACGCAGCCCCTATTCATGCACACAGCACACTCAAATGTCTCATGCAGCCCCTATTCATACACACACAGCACACTCACATGTCTCACACAACCCCAATTCATACATACATAGCACACTCACATGTCTCACGCAGCCCTATTCACATACACACACAGCACACTCACATGTCTCACACAGCCCCAATTCATACATACATAGCACACTCACATGTCTCACGCAGTCCCTATTCATACACACACAGCACACTCACGTCTCATGTAGCCCCTATTCAAACACACACAGCACACTCACGTCTCACACAGCCCTATTAAAACACACAGCACACTCACATATCTCACGCAGCCCCTATTCATACACACACAGCACACTCATGTCTCACGCAGCCCCTATTCATACACACACAGCACACTCACGTCTCACACAGCCCTATTCAAACACACAGCAAACTCACATATATCACGCAACCCCTATTCATACACACACAGCACACTCACGTCTCACGTAGCCCCTATTCATACACACACAGCCCCTATTCATACACACACAGCACACTCACGTCTCACACAGCCCCTATTCATACACACACAGCACACTCACGTGTCTCACACAGTCCCTATTCATACACACACAGTACACTCATGTCTCATGCAGCCCCTATTCATACACACACAGCACACTCATGTCTCATGCAGCCCCTATTCATACACACACAGCACACTCAAGTCTCACCCAGCCCCTATTCACACAAAGCACACGTATGTCTCACGCAGCCCCTATTCATACAAAGCACAGCACACTCACATGTCTCACACAGCCCCTATTCATACACACACAGCACACTCAAATGTCTCACACAACCCCTATTCACACAAAGCACACTCATGTCTCACGCAGCCCCTATTCATACAAAGCACACTTATGTATCACGCAGCCCCTATTCATACACACAGCCCACTCGCATGTCTCACGCAGCCCCTATTCATACACACAGCCCACTCGCATGTCTCACGCAGCCCCTATTCATACACACAGCACACTCGCATGTCTCACACAGCCCCTGTTCATACACACAGCACACTCACATGTCTCACACAGCCCTATTCACACACACAGCACACTCACATGTCTCACACATCACACTCACATATGCCATGAAAGAGTGGACTTAAGTGGTTGGATGTGCACCAATATTTTTTGTTGTTTTGTAATTGTTTTGGTCACTTTGGTAGCACTCCCACAATATGTGTGTTAAGATTAAACAGTCCTTTTGTGGTGTGCTTAACCAAAAAAAACCTTTGTTGTATTTCTTAAATAGGGAGCTGACCAAATCCCTCCCCTTTGGTTACTGCACGCCACCCAGCCCAGGTGTGTTCCAGATAAATATACTTAATAAGCTAGAAAGCTTCACACTATGTAGACATAACTTGCTGCAGTGTGGAAACTGGTTAGTGTAGGACCAGTCTTTATGGGACACCTTGTAAGTGGTGACTGGCTTAGCAGAATATGATCATATTGTGTGACTAAGATCCCATTTCATTTAAAGGCATTTTTTTAAAGCAAAACATTTTTTGCAGCATAATTATAAGTCAATATTATTGCGAGATGTTAATCCCAATTTTATTTGAACAATGTAAGTATATTTAGCAGATTGAAGTATATTTGTTTTTGCAGCACAAGTATACAGGGAGTGCAGAATTATTAGGCAAGTTGTATTTTTGAGGATTAATTTTATCTCAATGAACCCAAAAAACTCATTAATATCAAAGCTGAATAGTTTTGGAAGTAGTTTTTAGTTTGTTTTTAGTTATAGCTATTTTAGGGGGATATCTGTGTGTGCAGGTGACTATTACTGTGCATAATTATTAGGCAACTTAACAAAAAACAAATATATACCCATTTCAATTATTTATTTTTACCAGTGAAACCAATATAACATCTCAACATTCACAAATATACATTTCTGACATTCAAAAACAAAACAAAAACAAATCAGTGACCAATATAGCCACCTTTCTTTGCAAGGACACTCAAAAGCCTGCCATCCATGGATTCTGTCAGTGTTTTGATCTGTTCACCATCAACATTGCGTGCAGCAGCAACCACAGCCTCCCAGACACTGTTCAGAGAGGTGTACTGTTTTCCCTCCTTGTAAATCTAACATTTGATGATGGACTACAGGTTCTCAATGGGGTTCAGATCAGGTGAACAAGGAGGCCATGTCATTAGATTTTCTTCTTTTATACCCTTTCTTGCCAGCCACGCTGTGGAGTACTTGGACGCGTGTGATGGAGCATTGTCCTGCATGAAAATCATGTTTTTCTTGAAGGATGCAGACTTCTTCCTGTACCACTGCTTGAAGAAGGTGTCTTCCAGAAACTGGCAGTAGGACTGGGAGTTGAGCTTGACTCCATCCTCAACCCGAAAAGGCCCCACAAGCTCATCTTTGATGATACCAGCCCAAACCAGTACTCCACCTCCACCTTGCTGGCGTCTGAGTCGGACTGGAGCTCTCTGCCCTTTACCAATCCAGCCACGGGCCCATCCATCTGGCCCATCAAGACTCACTCTCATTTCATCAGTCCATAAAACCTTAGAAAAATCAGTCTTGAGATATTTCTTGGCCCAGTCTTGACGTTTCAGCTTGTGTGTCTTGTTCAGTGGTGGTCGTCTTTCAGCCTTTCTTACCTTGGCCATGTCTCTGAGTATTGCACACCTTGTGCTTTTGGGCACTCCAGTGATGTTGCAGCTCTGAAATATGGCCAAACTGGTGGCAAGTGGCATCTTGGCAGCTGCACGCTTGACTTTTCTCAGTTCATGGGCAGTTATTTTGCGCCTTGGTTTTTCCACACGCTTCTTGCGACCCTGTTGACTATTTTGAATGAAACGCTTGATTGTTCGATGATCACGCTTCAGAAGCTTCGCAATTTTAAGAGTGCTGTATCCCTCTGCAATATATCTCACTATTTTTGACTTTTCTGAGCCTGTCCTTCTTTTGACCCATTTTGCCAAAGGAAAGGAAGTTGCCTAATAATTATGCACATCTGATATAGGGTGTTGATGTCATTAGACCACACCCCTTCTCATTACAGAGATGCACATCACCTAATATGCTTAATTGGTAGTAGGCTTTCGAGCCTATACAGCTTGGAGTAAGACAACATGGATAAAGAGGATGATGAGGTCAAAATACTCATTTGCCTAATAATTCTGCACTCCCTGTAAGCTCATATTATTGCGAGATGTTTATCCCAATCTTATTAGAAGCTATGTAAGTATATTTGGCAGACAGAAGCATATACAAATATGCCATAAAAGAGTGGACTTAAGTGGTTGGATGTGCACTAATATTTTTTGTTGTTTTGTAATTGTTTTGGTCACTTTCGGCTAGATTTAGAGTTTTGTCGGTAAGGACCCGCGTAGCTAACGCCGGCTTTTTTCTGGCCGCACCATAAAAATAACTCTGGTATTGAGAGTCCACATAAAGGCTGCGTTAGGCTCCAAAAAAGGAGCGTAGAGCATATTTAACGCAGCTTCAACTCTCGATACCAGAGTTGCTTACGGACGCGGCCAGCCTCAAAAACGTGCTTGTGCACGATTCCCCCATAGGAAACAATGGGGCTGTTTGAGCTGAAAAAAAACCTAACACCTGCAAAAAAGCCCAGTTCAGCTCCTAACGCAGCCCCATTGTTTGCTATGCGGAAACACTTCCTAAGTCTGCACCTAACACTCTAACATGTACCCCGAGTCTAAACACCCCTAATCTTACACTTATTAACCCCTAATCTGCCGCCCCCGCTATCGCTGACCCCTGCATATTATTATTAACCCCTAATCTGCCGCTCTGTAAACCGCCGCTACTTACATTATCCCTATGTACCCCTAATCTGCTGCCCTAACATCGCCGACCCCTATATTATATTTATTAACCCCTAATCTGCCCCCCACAACGTCGCCTCCATCTGCCTACACTTATTAACCCCTAATCTGCCGACCGGACCTGAGCGCTACTATAATAAAGTTATTAACCCCTAATCCGCCTCACTAACCCTATAATAAATAGTATTAACCCCTAATATGCCCTCCCTAACATCGCCGACACCTAACTTCAATTATTAACCCCTAATCTGCCGACCGGAGCTCACCGCTATTCTAATAAATGTATTAACCCCTAAAGCTAAGTCTAACCCTAACACTAACACCCCCCTAAGTTAAATATATTTACATCTAACAAAATTAATTATCTCTTATTAAATAAATTATTCCTATTTAAAGCTAAATACTTACCTGTAAAATAAATCCTAATATAGCTACACTATAAATTATAATTATATTATAGCTATTTTAGGATTAATATTTATTTTACAGGTAACTTTGTAATTATTTTAACCAGGTACAATAGCTATTAAATAGTTAAGAACTATTTAATAGTTACCTAGTTAAAATAATAACAAAATTACCTGTAAAATAAATCCTAACCTAAGTTACAATTAAACCTAACACTACACTATCATTAAATTAATTAAATAAATAAAATATCTACAATTACCTACAATTAAACCTAACACTACACTATCAATACATTAATTAAATACAATATCTACAAATAACTACAATGAAATAAACTAACTAAAGTACAAAAAATAAAAAAGAACTAAGTTACAAAAAATAAAAAAATATTTACAAACATAAGGAAAATCTTACAACAATTTTAAACTAATTACACCTACTCTAAGCCCCCTAATAAAATAACAAAGCCCCCCAAAATAAAAAATGCCCTAACCTATTCTAAATTACTAAAGTTCAAAGCTCTTTTACCTTACCAGCCCTGAACAGGGCCCTTTGCGGGGCATGCCCCAAGAAGTTCAGCTCTTTTGCCTGTAAAAAAAAACATACAATACCCCCCCCAACATCACAACCCACCACCCACATACCCCTAATCTAACCCAAACCCCCCTTAAATAAACCTAACACTAAGCCCCTGAAGATCATCCTACCTTGTCTTCACCATACCAGGTTCACCGATCCGTCCTGGCTCCAAAATCTTCATCCAACCCAAGCGGAGGCTGGCGATCCATCTTCCGGCGGCTGAAGAGGTCCAGAAGAGGCTCCAAAGTCTTCATCCTATCCGGGAAGAAGAGTAGATCCAGACCGGCAACCATCATCTTCCAAGCGGCATCTTCTATCTTCATCCGATGAAGACCGGCTCCATCCTGAAGACCTCCACCGCGGACCCATCTTCATCCGGCGACGTCCAAATGAAGAATGACGGTTCCTTTAAGGGACGTCATCCAAGATGGCGTCCCTCGAATTCCGATTGGCTGATAGGATTCTATCAGCCAATCGGAATTAAGGTAGGAATATTCTGATTGGCTGATGGAATCAGCCAATCAGAATCAAGTTCAATCAGATTGGCTGATCCAATCAGCCAATCAGATTGAGCTCACATTCTATTGGCTGTTCCGATCAGCCAATAGAATGCGAGCTCAATCTGATTGGCAGATTAGGGGTTAATAAGTGTAGGTAGCTGGCGGCGACGTTGTGGGGGGCAGATTAGGGGTTAATAAATATAATATAGGGGTCGGCGGTGTTAGGGGCAGCAGATTAGGGGTACATAAGGATAACGTAGGTGGCGGTCGGCAGATTAGGGGTTAAAAAAATGTAATCGAGTTGCGGCGATGTGGGGGGACCTTGGTTTAGGGGTACATAGGTAGTTTATGGGTGTTAGTGTACTTTATAGCTTTATGAACCGGCGTTAGCCCAGAAAGCTCTTAACTACTGACTTTTTTCTGCGGGTGCAGTTTTGTCGTTAGAATTCTAACGCTCACTTCAGACACGACTCTAAATACCGGAGTTAGAAAAATCCCATTGAAAAGATAGGATACGCAATTTACGTAAGGGGATCTGCGGTATGGAAAAGTCGCGGCTGAAAAGTGAGCGTTAGACCATTTTTTGAGTGACTCCAAATACCGGAGGTAGCCTAAAACCAGCGTTAGGAGCCTCTAACGCTGGTTTTCACGGCTACAGCCAAACTCCAAATCTAGGCCTTTGGTAGCACTCCCACAATATGTGTGTTAAGATTAAACAGTCCTTTTGTGGTGTGCTTAACCAAAAAAAAAAACTTTGTTGTACATCACACTCACATGTCTCACACAGCCCTATTCATACACACAGAAGATTTATAGTACATGCCAATCGCTCTTATGAGACGGTGCCTGTGCTGTTCTCTGTTTTCCTCTGACCCGACCACCTGTTTCAATTGAGTTCATCACAGGGTAAGGAAGCCCCAGCTGGCAATCACACAACAGACACACTTGTATAGGTCAAACATAAAGAACACTACACACAAGTCTCTGCATACAGGTAACACAAACCATAAGATTACCCTGAAAAGGTTGAAAATTCCCATGCTCTTCTTCATAATATCAGACTTCAGAAACTCTGCCATCTTGTTCAAGGTGTCATCCAAGTGGTGCACTGAGCAGATCCCAAATGCCGAAGCCAGGCCCTGAGATGCAGATACGGAAATGAGTAACAATGGCCTAAGGCACCCAATCAATAACATCTCATCACAGCATAGCACAATATGCAAACAAAATGTATGCCTACCTGATAAATTAATCTTATTTATGATGGTGAAAGTCCACAAGACATCACATGAGTGAATTACAATCAAGTCTACTTGGAGGGGGAAAAAGCAACCCACCAGAGCCTAAATCCCTCCCACTATCCCTGAATCCTTAGCTATACATATGGCCAAGTAGATGGAAAAAACAGAAAAGTAGTAAAGACAAAGCAGGGCAAAAAAAGTACAAAACAAGTACTGCCCCCAACTGTGAAAACGAGACTCCCACTTTTGCAATCAAATTAATTTATAAAGGTGAGAATACATTTTATTTTTCTTTCATCACATGTGGGAATCTATACTCAAGCAGACCACCAAGTAATGTAGGAGGGGCAGTTAGTTAATGCAGATAAGTTACTGATCAGGCACTATTTCCCACAGTGCTGCCAAAAGTAGCATCTGAAGAGGCATTTGCATCACAATTACAAAAAAGTATGCAAAGGAGACCAAATCTGTTGTATGTAAGGAATGAGCAGTAATAGGCTCAGCGGGAGTCTTACACAACAAAAAATGCATTACAATTTAAGGCCTGAAGCCAAGTGGCTTAGGAAACTGCCATACTGTAGCTTATAATCCTTGCAAGGTCAAGAAAAATGGACAAACAAAGAAGAAAGCCTAAAATCCTCTGAGGTTTAAACAGAATTGTAAAGGTCTCACAACATCCAAGTAGTGAAGTAGTAACTCTAGAGTACTCTCTGTATTGATGAAAAAGCAAGACAGGAGGTTGTAACAAATGTGAATGGGCAGAAACTCTACTGGCTGGAGAAACGGCCAGGAGAAATAGAACTTTCCAGTAATAACAGTGGAATATGTAAACCATGTATAGGCACAAAAGGATTGGATTGAAAAACCCTCAAAACTAGATTAGATTCCATGGAGGAGAAACTGGTAGAATAATTGTTCTGATTCTGATCAGAGCCAGAAAATCATGGGATTCCCGTTATAACATAACATGGATAGGTACAAAATCTGACCACTAACTAGCTGACAAGCCTTTCTTCAAACCATCCTGCAGGAACTGTATCCCTAGTTAGCACACTGGGATAAAAAGGTTTCCAAACCTTAACTAAAAAAACATAATTTATGTAAGAACTTGCCTGATAAATTAATTTCTTTCATGTAATTGGCAAGAGTCCATGATCTAGTGACGTATGGGATATACAATCCTACCAGGAGGGGCAAAGTTTCCCAAAACTCAAAATGCCTATAAATACACCCCTCGCCACACCCACAATTCAGTTTTACGAATAGCCAAGTAGTGGGGTGCTAAAGAAAGGAGTAAAAAAGCATACAAAAAGAGGAACTGGAAATAAAATTGTGCTTTTTATACAAAAATCATAACCACCATAAAAAAGAGTGGGCCTCATGGACTCATTGCCAATATGAAAGAAAAGGAAATTTATTCTTACCTAATAAATTTGTTTCTTTTACGATACGATGAGTCCACGGATTTCATCCTTACTTGTGGGATATCGCCTCCTGGTCAGCAGGAGGAAGCAAAGAGCTCCACAGCAGAGCTGCATAAATAGCTCCTCCCCTCCCTCTCCAGTCATTCGACAGAAGTTAGGAAGAGAAAGGAAAAGCCAAGGAGCAGAGGGGACTGAAGTTTAACAAACATAAATGTCAGCCAATTGCATACTCACATTCTTTCTAAGTACACATATGTACTAGTAGGAGCAAGCTAGTAACTTGGGGTGTACCAGCTAACCCACTCCAGATATGAGCTGATGTAGGAGGCACCTGCTCTGAACCAGGTGTTGTAGATAGTCAGTTGTAGCAAGTAAAGTGCTATAGATGAAGGTCAACCAATGCTTGTATTGAATAAAATTGATTTATTTAAAAACAGATGATAACACAGATTAAAAACAAACACAAGCAAAGGTAAGGATGCAACGCGTTTCTCAGCCTCCACATGGGTTGTTTCATCAGGCATAATGAACCTTCGTAAAAGAAACAAATTTATCAGGTAAGAATAAATTTCCTTTTCTTTTACAAGATACGATGAGTCCACGGATTTCATCCTTACTTGTTGGATACCATACCAAAGCTATAGGACATGGATGAAATGGGAGGGACAAGACAGGGAACCTAAACGGAAGGCACCACTGCTTGAAGAACCTTTCTCCCCAAAACAGCCTCAGGCGAGGCAAAAGTTTAAAATTTGAAAAATTTTGAAAAAGTGTGAAGAGAAGACCAAGTCGCAGCTTTGCAAATCTGTTCCATCGAAGCATCATCTTTAAATGCCCATGAGGAAGCCACAGCCCTAGTGGAATGAGCCGTAATTCATTCAGGAGGCTGCTGTCCAGCAGTCTCACATACAAAACGGATGATATTCTTCAGCCAAAAAGAAAGAGGTAGCCGTAGCTTTCTGACCCCTACGCTTCCCAGGGAAAACAACAAAAAGGAAAGAAGATTGACGAAACTCCTTAGTTGCCTGTAAGTAAAACTTCAACTACAACAATCTCCTGATTAATATTTTTATTTGAAACAACCTTAGGAAGAAAACCAGGTTTGGTACGTAACAACACCTTATCCGCATGGAAAATAAGATAAGGAGAATCACATTGTAATGCCGAAAGATCAGAAACTCTGAGGGCAGAAGAAATAGCAACCAAAAACAAAACTTTCCAAGATAATAACTTAATATCTATGAAATGCATAGGTTCAAACGGAACCCCTTGAAGAACTTTAAGAACTAAATTCAAACTCCATGGAGGAGCAATTGGTCGAAATACAGGCCTGATTCTAGTCAGGGCCTGACAAAAAGATTGAATATCTGGAACATCTGCCAGACGCTTGTGCAACAAAATAGACAAAGCAGAAATCTGTCCCTTTAAGGAACTTGCTGACAAACCTTTCTCCAATCCTTCTTGGAGAAAAGACAAAATCCTGGGAATCCTAACCTTACTCCGTGAGTAGCCCTTGGATTCGCATCAATGAAGATATTTACGCCATATCTTATGGTAAATCTTTCTAGTAACAGGCTTGCGTGCCTGAATCAAGGTATCAATGACCAAATCAGAAAAACCTCGCTTAGATAAAATCAAGCGTTCAATCTCCAAGCAGTTAGCTGCAGAGAAATTGGATTCGGATGATGGAAGGGTCCCTGAATGAGAAGATCTTGTCTCAAAGGAAGCTTCCACGGTGGCTGAGATGACATGTCCACCAGATCGGCATACCAAGTCCTGCGAGGCCATGCAGGAGTGATGAGGATCACCGAAGCTCTCTCCTGTTTGACTTGAGCAATCACCCGGGAAAGGAGAGCAAATGGAGGGAACACATAAGCTAGGTTGAACGACCAAGGCACTGCCAAGGCATCTATCAGTTCGGCCTGAGGATCCCTGGACCTGGATCCATATCTCGGGAGCTTGGCATTCTGCTGAGATGCCATAAGATCCAGCTCCGGCCTGCCCCATCTGAGAATCAGGTTGGCAAATACCTCAGGATGGAGTTCCCATTCCCCCGGATGAAAGGTCTGTCTGCTCAGAAAATCCGCTTCCCAGTTTTTCACTCCTGGGATGTAGATTGCCGACAGATAACAAGAGTGAGCCTCCGCCCACTGAATTATCTTGGCTACTTCTGTCATCGCTAAGGAACTCCTTGTTCCTCCCTGATGATTGCTGTAAGCTACAGTCGTGATGTTGTCCGACTGGAATCTGATGAGTTTGGCCGAAGCCAACTCAGGCCAAGCCTGAAGTGCATTGAATATTGCTCTCAACTCCAGAATATTGATGGGAAGTAGAGACTCTGAGTCCACACACCCTGAGCCCTCAGGGAGTTCCAGACTGCTCCCCATCCTATCAGACTGGCGTCCGATGTCACTATCACCCATGAGGGTCTGCGGAAGCATGTCCCTTGGGACAGATGATCCGGCGACAACCAAAGAAGAGAGTCCCTTGTCTCCTGATCTAGATCTATTTGAGGAGACAAATTTGCATAATCTCCATTCCACTGTATGAGCATGCTCAGATGCAGAGGTCTGAGATGAAAACGAGCAAACGGAATGATGTCCATTGCCGCCACCATCAATCCAATTGCCTCCATGCACTGGGCCACTGACGGCCGAGGAGTGGACTGAAGGGTTCGGCATGTAGTCAGAATTTTTAACTTTCTGACCTCTGTCAAAAAGATCTTCATGGATAAAGAGTCAATTAGAGTTCCCAAGAAAGGAACCCTTGTCTGCGGAACTAGCGAACTCTTCTCCAGATTCACTTTCCACCCGTGAGTCCTTAGAAAAGACAGAACAAAGTCGGTATAAGACTTTGTTAGCTGGTAAGATGACGCCTGGATCAGAATATCGTGCTACTGCAATGCCCCGCGGACTGAGAACCCCCAGCAGAGACACCAGAACCTTTGTGAAGATTCTGGGTGCTGTGGCCAGCCTGAAAGGAAGAGCCACAAACTGAAAATGTTTGTCCAGAAAGGCAAATCGGAGGAACTTGTGATGATCTTTGTGGATAGGAACATGTAGATACGCATCCTTTATATACACGGTAGTCATAAATTGACCCTCCTGGATCAATGGAAGAATGGTACTAATAGTTTTCATCTTGAAGGATGGAACCCTGAGAAACTTGTTTAGACTTTTGAGGTCTAAAATAGGTCGGAACGTTCCCTCTTTTTTGGGAACTACAAAGAGATTGGAGTAAAACCCCTGCCCCTGTTCCTGTATTGGAACGGGACATATTACTCCCATGGAGGAGAGATCTCTTACACAGCGTAAGAACGCCTCTCTTTTTTATCTGGTCGACAGACAATCGTGAAAGAAGGAACCTTCCTCTGGGGAAGGAATTTTTTAACTCCAACTGATACCCTTGAGACACGATTTCTAGTGTCCAGGGATCCTGAACATCCCTTATCCAAGCCTGGACAAAGTGAGAAAGTCTGCCCCCTACTAGATCCGGTCCCAGAACGGGGGCCGCCCCTTCATGCTGTCTTGGTAGCAGCAGCTGGCTTCTTGGGTTGTTTACCCTTGTTCCAAACCTGGTTGGGTCTCCAGGTGGACTTGGCTTGGGAATAATTCCCTTCCTGTTTAGTGGAAGAGGAAGAGGGAACTCCCTTGAAATTTCGAAAGGAACGAAAATTACTCTGTCGTCCCCTTTGCTTGGATGTTTAATCTTGAAGGAGGAGGTGACCCTTACCTCCCGTAATGTCAGAAATGATCTGATTCAGGTCAGGCCCGAACAGGGTCTTTCCCTTGTTAGGAATAGCCAAAAGCTTAGATTTAGAGGAAACATCCGCAGACCAAGACTTTAGCCATAAGGCTCTGCGTGCTAAGATGGAGAATCCCAAACTCTTAGCCGCCAATTTGGTGATCTGAAAGGATGCATCCGCATTAAAAGAATTAGCCAATTTAAGAGCCTTAATTCTATCCTGTATTTCTTCCAAATTAGTCTCAGTCCTAAGAGACTCTTCTAGGGCGTCAAACCAAAAGGCAGCCGCAGTCGTGACCGTCACAATGCAGGCCGCCGGTTGCAATAGAAACCCTTGATGAACATAGAGTTTTTTGAGGAGACCCTCCAACTTCTTATCCATAGGGTCTTTGAAAGCACAACTGTCCTCGTTAGAAATAGTCGTACACTTAGCCAAAGTAGAAATAACTCCCTCCACCTTAGGGACCGTCTGCCAAGAATCGCGAACTGTGTCAGCTATAGGGTATATCTTCTTAAACATAGGAGAAGGGGAGAACGGGATACCCGGTCTTTCCCATTCCCTAGCAACAATCTCTGAAGTTCTCTTAGGAACAGGGAAAACATCAGAATAAGAAGGGACCTCCAAATATCTGTCCATCTTACTCAATTTCTCTGGAGGGACCACAATAGAATCACAGTCGTCCAGAGTCACCAAAACCTCTCGTAGTAACAGGCGGAGGTGCTCAAGCTTAAATCTGAAGGATGTCACGTCCAAATCTGTCTGGGGCAATGCACTCCCTGAGTCAGAAAGTTCGCCCTCAGATAGAGCCTCCATACCTCTCAATTCAGAGCCCTGGGAAGGTACATAGGAAATTGCCATTAACGCATCAGAAGACGTATGGACCACATGGGCCTCTTTTCTACTGCGTTTGCCCTGAAACACAGGCAAATTAGATAAAACCTCTGAAAGAGTAGATGACATAACTGTAGCCATATCCATCAGAGTGAATGAAACACACTCAGTTGAAGAACACGACGTCGCTTGAGCGGGCGTTAAAGGCTGTGACGCTTGGGGAGAAAGATGCAGCATACCCTGAATCTCATCAGTCTGAGAGCAATACTTAGATATATGTGTATTAAAGAAAATCTGCTCTTTACACTGTAAATCCCTCTCAATGCATGAGGGACAAAGCGTAACAGGGGGTTCCACAATGGCATCTAAACACATAGGACATGTATTGTGTTCAAGATCATCCATGATAACAGTAAGCAAAAAGTGAGCTTGGTTGTGTCTCCGATAATTACCGTAATCAGATAAACCTATATACAAAAAAAGGTGTGCACTGTTTCTTTAAAAAACAAACTGTCTCAGTTTTTAAACATCGATACAGCAATTAAATAAAAATGCAGCTGCGGTAGAAGATTTATCCCACACTCCCTGCACGTGGACACTGTCTTTAAAGAAAACCCACTGGCACACCAGAAATTATCAGACACCTTGCCGCAGCTCTGCTGCGGCTCCTACCTGTCTCCACTGACCAAGACTATCCTCTAAAACGGCGTGCCTAAGATCGCTTGTAGTACTAGCAACAAAGTGCTGCCACCATCAGCAAAACAACTGCGCGGCTGAAACGTGCGAATAATAGGCCCTGCCCATCGTGGGCGGTACACAACACAACCCGGTCAAACAAGTTGAAACACCGCCATACACCGGAGTCCGTTAGAGAACTTTTCATCTCCCGCCGACTCCAGCATTACTCCCAGCGTCAGCCCCATATTCTATACGTCATAATAAACATAATAATAGAATCGCCCATTGTAAAGTTCAGAGCAACTGAACCTAAGACAGATCCCAGCGTTTCTAGGCTAAGTGTGTTCAATGCCAGATTGAGTTGGGAAAAACATAATTTATGTAAGAATTTACCTGATAAATTCATTTCTTTCACATTAGCAAGAGTCTATGAGCTAGTGACGTATGGGATATACATTCCTACCAGGAGGGGCAAAGTTTCCCAAACCTCAAAATGCCTATAAATACACCCCTCACCACACCCACAAATCAGTTTAACGAATAGCCAAGAAGTGGGGTGATAAGAAAAAAGTGCAAAAGCATAAAAAATAAGGAATTGGAATAATTGTGCTTTATACAAAAAAATCATAACCACCACAAAAAAGGGCGGGCCTCATGGACTCATTGCCAATATGAAAGAAAAGGAAATTTATCAGGTAAGTTCTTACATAAATTATGTTTTCTTTCATGTAATTAGCAAGAGTCCATGAGCTAGTGACGTATGGGATAATGAATACCCAAGATGTGGATCTTCCACGCAAGAGTCACTAGAGAGGGAGGGATAAAATAAAGACAGCCAATTCCGCTGAAAAATAATCCACACCCAAAACAAAGTTTAAATCTTATAATGAAAAAAACTGAAATTATAAGCATAAGAATCAAACTGAAACAGCTGCCTAAAGTACTTTTCTACCAAAAACTGCTTCAGAAGAAGAAAACACATCAAAATGGTAGAATTTAGTAAAAGTATGCAAAGAAGACCAAGTTGCTGCTTTGCAAATCTGATCAACCGAAGCTTCATTCTTAAATGCCCAGGAAGTAGAGACGGACCTAGTCGAATGAGCTGTAATCCTTTGAGGCGGAGTTCTACTCGACTCAACATAAGCATGATGAATCAAAGACTTTAACCAAGATGCCAAAGAAATGGCAGAAGCCTTCTGACCTTTCCTAGAACCAGAAAAGATAACAAATAGACTAGAAGTCTTTCGGAAATCTTTAGTAGCTTCAACATAATATTTCAAAGCTCTAACTACATCCAAAGAACGCAACGATCTTTCCTTAGAGTTCTTAGGATTAGGACACAATGAAGGAACCACAATTTCTCTACTAATGTTGTTAGAATTCACAACCATAGGAAAAAATTTAAATGAAGTTCGCAACACCGCCTTATCCTGATGAAAAATCAGAAAAGGAGACTCACAAGAAAGAGCAGATAATTCATAAACTCTTCTAGCAGAAGAGATGGCCAAAAGAAACAAAACTTTCCAAGAAAGTAATTTAATATCCAGCGAATGCATAGGTTCAAACGGAGGAGCTTGAAGAGCCCCCAGTACCAAATTCAAACTCCAAGGAGGAGAAATTGACTTAATAACAGGTTTTATATGAACCAAAGCCTGTACAAAACAATGAATATCAGGAAGACTAGCAATCTTTCTGTGAAAAAGAACAGAAAGAGCAGAGATTTGTCCTTTCAAGGAACTTGCAGACAAACCTTTATCCAAACCATCCTGAAGAAACTGTAAAATTCTAGGAATTCTAAAAGAATGCCAAGAAAAATGATGAGAAGAACACCAAGAAATGTAAGTCTTCCAGACTCGATAATATATCTTCCTAGATACAGATTTACGAGCCTGTAACATAGTATTAATTACGGAGTCAGAAAAACCTCTATGACTGAGAATCAAGCGTTCAATCTCCATACCTGCAAATTTAAGGATTTGAGATCCTGATGGAAAAAAGGACCTTGCGATAGAAGGTCTGGTCTTAACGGAAGAGTCCGCGGTTGGCAAGTAGCCATCCGGACAAGATCCGCATACCAAAACCTGTGAGGCAATGCTGGAGCCACCAGCAGAACAAACGAACGCTCCTTTAGAATCTTGGAAATCACTCTTGGAAGAAGAACTAGAGGCAGAAAGATATAAGCAGGATGATACTTCCAAGGAAGTGACAATGCATCCACTGCTTCCGCCTGAGGATCCCTGGATCTGGACAGATACCTGGGAAGCTTCTTGTTTAGATGAGAAGCCATCAGATCTATTTCTGGAAGTCCCCACATTTGAACAATCTGAAGAAATATCTCTGGGTGAAGAGACCATTCGCCCGGATGTAACGTTTGGCGACTGAGATAATCCGCTTCCCAATTGTCTATACCTGGGATATGAACCGCAGAAATTAGACAGGAGCTGGATTCCGCCCATACAAGTATTCAAGATACTTCTTTCATAGCCAGAGGACTGTGAGTCCCTCCTTGATGATTGACATATGCCACGGTTGTGACATTGTCCGTCTGGAAACAAATGAACGACTCTCTCTTTAGAAGAGGCCACGACTGAAGAGCTCTGAAAATTGCACGGAGTTCCAAAATGTTGATTGGTAATCTCGCCTCCTGAGATTCCCAAACCCCTTGTGCTGTCAGAGACCCCCATACAGCTCCCCAACCTGTCAGACTTGCATCTGTTGAGATCACAGTCCAGGTCGGAAGAACAAAAGAAGCCCCCTGAACTAAACGATGGTGGTCTGTCCACCACGTCAGAGAGTGTCGTACAATCGGTTTTAAAGATATTAATTGAGATATCTTTGTATAATCCCTGCACCACTGGTTCAGCATACAGAGCTGAAGAGGTCGCATGTGAAAACGAGCAAAGGGGATCGCGTCCGATGCAGCAGTCATAAGACCTAGAATTTCCATGCATAAGGCTACCGAAGGGAATGATTGAGACTGAAGGTTTCGACAAGCTGAAACCAATTTCAGACGTCTCTTGTCCATCAGAGACAGAGTCATGGACACTGAATCTATCTGGAAACCTAAAAAGGTTACCCTTGTCTGAGGAATCAACGAACTCTTTGGTAAATTGATCTTCCAACCATGTTCTCGAAGAAACGATACAAGTCGATTCGTATGAGATTCTGCTAAATGTGAAGACTGAGCAAGTACCAAGATATCGTCCAAATAAGGAAATACCACAATACCCTGTTCTCTGATTACAGATAGAAGGGCACCGAGAACCTTTGTAAAAATCCTTGGAGCTGTTGCTAGGCCAAACGGCAGAGCCACAAACTGGTAATGCTTGTCTAGGAAAGAGAATCTCAGAAACTGATAGTGATCTGGATGAATCGGAATATGCAGATATGCATCTTGTAAATCTATTGTGGACATAAAATGCCCTTGCTGAACAAAAGGCAGAATAGTCCTTATAGTTACCATTTTGAATGTTGGTATCCTTACATAACAATTCAATATTTTTAAATCCAGAACTGGTCTGAAGGAATTCTCCTTCTTTGGTACAATGAAGAGATTTGAGTAAAACCCCAGCCCCTGTTCCAGAACTGAAACTGGCATAATTACTCCAGCCAACTCTAGATCTGAAACACATTTCAGAAATGCTTGAGCCTTCACTGGATATATTGGGACACGGGAAAGAAAAAATCTTCTTGCAGGAGGCCTTATCTTGAAGCCTATTCTGTACCCTTGTGAAACAATGTTCTGAATCCAAAGATTGTGAATCGAATTAATCCAAATTTCTTTGAAAAAACGTAATCTGCCCCCTACCAGCTGGGCTGGAATGAGGGCCGCACCTTCATGTGGACTAGGGAGCTGGCTTTGGCTTTCTAAAAGGCTTGGATTTATTCCAGACTGGAGATGGTTTCCAAACTGATACCGCTCCTGTAGGGGAAGGATCAGGCTTTTGTTCCTTATTGTGACGAAAGGAACGAAAACGATTAGCAGACTTAAATTTACCTTTAGATTTTTTATCCTGTGGTAAAAAAGTTCCTTTCCCCCCCAGTAACAGTAGAAATAATAGAATCCAACTGTGAACCAAAACAATTTATTACCCTGGAAAGAAAGGGAAAGCAAAGTTGACTTAGAAGACATATCAGCATTCCTTTAAGCCATAAAAGCTCTTCTAGCTAAAATAGCTAAAGACATATACCCGACATCAACCCTAATGATATCAAAGATGGCATCACAAATAAAATTATTAGCATGTTGAAGAAGATTAACAATGCTATGAGTATTATGATCTGTTACTTGTTGTGCTAAAGCTTCCAACCAGAAAGTTGAAGCTGCAGCAACATCCGCCAAAGATATAGCAGGTCTAAGAAGATTACCTGAACATAAGTAAGCTTTTCTTAGAAAGGATTCAATTTTCCTATCTAAAGGATCCTTAAAGGAAGTACTATCTGCCGTAGGAATAGTAGTACGTTTAGCAAGAGTAGAGATAGCCCCATCAACCTTAGGGATTTTGTCCCAAAACTCTAATCTGTCAGATGGCACAGGATATAATTGCTTAAACCGTTTAGAAGAAGTAAATTAATTACCCAAATTTTTCCATTCCCTGGGAATTACTTCAGAAATAGCATCAGGGACGGGAAAAACCTCTGGAATAACTACAGGAGGTTTAAAAACCGTATTCAAACGTTTAGATTTAGTATCAAGAGGACCAGATTCCTCTATTTCTAAGATTTCTTTAAGCAAAGAACGAATAAATTCCATTTTAAATAAATATGAAGATTTATCAGTATCACCTCTGAAACAGAATCCTCTGAACCAGAAGAATCATTATCAGAATCAGAATGATGATGTTCATTTAAAAATTCATCTGAAAAATGAGAAGTTTTAAAAGACCTTTTACGTTTACTAGAAGGAGGAATAACAGACATAGCCTTCTTAATAGATTTAGAAACAAAATCTCTTATGTTAACAGGAACACTCTGAATATTAGATGTTGATGGAACAGCAACAGGTAATGGAACATTACTAAAGGAAATATTATCTGCATTAACAAGTTTGTCATGACATTCATTACAAACAACAGCCGGAGGAACAGTTACCACAAGTTTACAACAAATACACTTAACTTTGGTAGATCCAGCATCAGGCAGCAGTTTTCCAGAAGTATCTTCTGATTCAGGGTCAATCTGAGACATCTTGCAATATGTAATAGAAAAAACAACATATAGAGCAAAATTGATCAAATTCCTTAAAAGACAGTTTCATGAATGGAAAAAAATGCCAATGAACAAGCTTCTAGCAACCAGAAGCAAATAAACAATGAGACTTAAATAATGTGGAGACAATAATGACGCCCATATTTTTTTAGCGCCAAAAAAGACGCCCACATTATTTGGCGTCTAAATGCTTTAAGCGCCAAAAATGACGCCACATCCGGTGACGCCGACATTTTTGGTGCAAAAACGTCAAAAAAATTACGCAACTTCCGGCGACAAGTATGACGCCGGAAATGACAAAGAAAATTTTTGCGCCAAAAAAGTCTGCGCCAAGAATGACGCAATAAAATGAAGCATTTTCAGCCCCCGCGAGCCTAACAGCCCACAGGAAAAAAAGTCAAATTTTAAGGTAAGAAAAAACATAATGTATGCTTACCTGATAAATTTATTTCTCTTGTAGTGTAGTCAGTCCACGGGTCATCCATTACTTATGGGATTATATCTCTCCCCAACAGGAAGTTGCAAGAGGATCACCCAAGCAGAGCTGCTATATAGCTCCTCCCCTCACATGTCATATCCAGTCATTCGACTGAAACAAGACGAGAAAGGAGAAACCATAGGGTGCAGTGGTGACTGGAGTTTAATTAAAATTTAGGTCTGCCTTAAAAGACAGGGCGGGCCGTGGACTGACTACACTACAAGAGAAATAAATTTATCAGGTAAGCATAAATTATGTTTTCTCTTGTTAAGTGTAGTCAGTCCACGGGTCATCCATTACTTATGGGATACCAATACCAAAGCTAAAGTACACGGATGATGGGAGGGACAAGGCAGGAACTTTAAACGGAAGGAACCACTGCCTGAAGCACCTTTCTCCCAAAAATAGCCTCCGAAGAAGCAAAAGTGTCAAATTTGTAAAATTTTGAAAAAGTGTGAAGTGAAGACCAAGTTGCAGCCTTGCAAATCTGTTCAACAGAGGCCTCATTTTTAAAGGCCCAGGTGGAAGCCACAGCTCTAGTGGAATGAGCTGTAATTCTTTCAGGAGGCTGCTGTCCAGCAGTCTCATAGGCTAAACGTATTATGCTACGAAGCCAAAAGGAGAGAGAGGTAGCCGAAGCCTTTTGACCTCTCCTCTGTCCCGAGTAAACGACAAACAGGGAAGAAGTTTGACGAAAATCTTTAGTTGCCTGTAAATAGAACTTCAGGGCACGGACTACGTCCAGATTATGCAAAAGTCGTTCCTTCTTTGAAGAAGGGTTAGGACATAATGATGGAACAACAATCTCTTGATTGATATTCCTGTTAGAAACCACCTTAGGTAAAAACCCAGGATTAGTACGCAGAACTAGCTTGTCTGAATGGAAAATCAGATAAGGAGAATCACAGTGTAGGGCAGATAACTCAGAGACTCTTCGAGCCGAGGAAATAGCCATCAAAAACAGAACTTTCCAAGATAACAGCTTAATATCAATGGAATGGAGGGGTTCAAACGGAACACCTTGAAGAACTTTAAGAACTAAATTTAAGCTCCACGGCGGAGCAACAGTCTTAAACACAGGCTTAATCCTAGCCAAAGCCTGACAAAAAGCCTGAACATCTGGAACATCTGCCAGACGTTTGTGTAACAGAATAGACAGAGCAGAAATCTGTCCCTTTAATGAACTAGCAGATAAACCCTTTTCTAAACCCTCTTGTAGAAAGGACAAAATCCTAGGAATCCTAACTTTACTCCATGAGTAACTCTTGGATTCACACCAATATAAGTATTTACTCCATATTTTATGGTAAATTTTTCTGGTAACAGGTTTCCGAGCCTGTATTAAGGTATCAATAACTGACTCCGAGAAGCCACGCTTTGATAGAATCAAGCGTTCAATCTCCATGCAGTCAGCCTCAGAGAAACTAGATCTGGATGGTTGAAAGGACCCTGAATTAGAAGGTCCTGTCTCAGAGGTAGAGACCATGGTGGACAGGACGACATGCCCACTAGATCTGTATACCAGGTCCTGCGTGGCCACGCAGGTGCTATCAGAATCACCGATGCTCTCTCCTGTTTGATCTTGGCAATCAGCCGAGGAAGCAGCGGAAATGGTGGAAACACATAAGCCATGTTGAAACCCCAAGGGGCTGCTAGAGCATCTATCAGCGCCGCTCCCGGGTCCCTGGACCTGGATCCGTAGCAAGGAAGTTTGGCATTCTGTCGAGAAGCCATGAGATCCAGTTCCGTTTTGCCCCAACGATGAATTAGTTGAGCAAAGACCTCCGGATGAAGTTCCCACTCCCCTGGATGAAAAGTCTGACGACTTAGGAAGTCCGCCTCCCAGTTCTCCACGCCTGGGATATAGATCGCCGACAGGTGGCAAGAGTTGGACTCTGCCCAGTGAATTATCTTTGATACTTCCAACATCGCTAGGGAACTCCTGGTTCCCCCTTGATGGTTGATGTAAGCCACAGTCGTGATATTGTCCGACTGAAATCTGATGAACCTCATTGTTGCCAACTGAGGCCAAGCTAGAAGAGCATTGAATATCGCTCTTAATTCCAGAATATTTATTGGGAGGAGTTTCTCCTCCTGAGTCCACGATCCCTGAGCCTTCAGGGAGTTCCAGACTGCGCCCCAACCTAGAAGACTGGCATCTGTTGTTACAATCGTCCAATCTGGCCTGCGAAAGGTCATCCCTTTGGACAGATGGAGTCGAGAAAGCCACCGGAGAAGAGAATCCCTGGTCTCTTGATCCAGATTTATTAGAGGGGACAAATCTGAGTAATCCCCATTCCACTGACTGAGCATGCATAATTGCAGCGGTCTGAGATGCAGGCGCGCAAATGGTACTATGTCCATTGCTGCTACCATTAAGCCGATTACTTCCATGCACTGGGCTACTGACGGGTGTGGAATGGAATGAAGGGCACGGCAAGCATTTAGAAGTTTTGATAACCTGGCCTCCGTCAGGTAAATTTTCATCTCTACAGAATCTATAAGAGTCCCTAAGAAGGGAACCCTTGTGAGTGGTAATAGAGAACTCTTTTCCACATTCACCTTCCACCCATGCGACCTCAGAAATGCCAGAAGTATCTCTGTATGAGACTTGGCAGTTTGAAAACTTGACGCTTGTATCAGAATGTCGTCTAGGTACGGAGCCACCGCTATGCCTCGCGGTCTTAGTATCGCCAGAAGTGAGCCCAGAACCTTTGTAAAGATTATTGGGGCCGTAGCTAACCCGAAGGGAAGAGCTACAAACTGGTAATGCCTGTCTAGGAAGGCAAATCTTAGATACCGATAATGATCCTTGTGAATCGGTATGTGAAGGTAGGCATCCTTTAAGTCCACTGTGGTCATGTACTGACCCTCTTGGATCATGGGTAGGATGGTTCGAATAGTTTCCATTTTGAATGATGGAACTCTTAGGAACTTGTTTAGGATCTTTAAGTCCAAGATTGGTCTGAAGGATCCCTCTTTCTTGGGAACCACAAACAGATTTGAATAAAATCCTTGCCCTTGTTCCGACCGCGGAACTGGGTGGATCACCCCCATTAATAAGAGGTCTTGTACACAGCGTAGAAACGCCTCTTTCTTTATTTGGTTTGCTGATAACCTTGAAAGATGAAATCTCCCTTGTGGAGGAGAAGCTTTGAAGTCCAGAAGATATCCCTGAGATATGATCTCCAATGCCCAGGGATCCTGGACATCTCTTGCCCAAACTTGGGCAAAGAGAGAAAGTCTGCCCCCCACTAGATCCGTTTCCGGACAGGGGGCCCTTACTTCATGCTGTCTTAGGGGCAGTAGCAGGTTTTCTGGCCTGCTTGCCCTTGTTCCAAGACTGGTTGCCTTTCCAACCCTGTCTGTAACGAGTAGCAGTCCCTTCCTGTTTTGGGGCGGAGGAAGTTAATGCTGCTCCTGCCTTGAAATTACGAAAGGCACGAAAATTAGACTGTCTGGCCTTTGATTTGGCCCTGTCCTGAGGAAGGGAGTGACCCTTACCTCCAGTAATGTCAGCAATAATTTCTTTCAAGCCGGGCCCGAATAAGGTTTGCCCTTTGAAAGGAATATTAAGCAATTTAGATTTAGAAGTTACATCTGCTGACCAGGATTTAAGCCATAGTGCTCTGCGCGCCTGGATGGCGAATCCGGAGTTCTTAGCCGTTAGTTTGGTTAAATGCACCACGGCATCCGAAACAAATGCATTAGCTAGCTTAAGGGCTTTAAGCTTGTTCATAATCTCATCCAATGGAGCTGTGCGAATAGCCTCTTCCAGAGACTCAAACCAGAATGCCGCCGCAGCAGTGACGGGCGCAATGCATGCAAGGGGCTGTAATATAAAACCTTGTTGAACAAACATTTTCTTAAGGTAACCTTCTAATTTTTTATCCATTGGATCTGAGAAAGCACAACTATCCTCCACCGGGATAGTGGTACGCTTGGCTAAAGTAGAAACTGCTCCCTCCACCTTAGGGACCGTCTGCCATAAGTCTCGTGTGGTGGCGTCTATTGGGAACATTTTTCTAAATATCGGAGGAGGGGAAAAAGGCACACCGGGTCTATCCCACTCCTTGCTAATAATCTCTGTAAGCCTTTTAGGTATAGGAAAAATGTCAGTACACACCGGTACCGCATAGTATTTATCCAGCCTACATAATTTCTCTGGGATTGCCACCGTGTCACAATCATTCAGAGCCGCTAACACCTCCCCTAGCAATACACAGAGGTTCTCAAGCTTAAATTTAAAATTTTAAATTTCTGAATCCGGTCTCCCCGGATCAGATCCGTCACCCACAGAATGAAGCTCTCCGTCCTCATGTTCTGCAAATTGTGACGCAGTATCGGACATGGCTCTCGTGTCATCGGCGCGCTCTGTCCTAAACCTAAACTCAGGCAAATTAGATAATACTTCTTTCATAACATTAGCCATATCATGCAAAGTGATTTGTAAGGGCCTTGATGTACTTGGCGCCACAATCTCACGCACCTCCTGAGCGGGAGGCGAAGGTACTGACACGTGAGGAGAGTTCGACAGCATAACTTCCCCCTCGATGTCTGGTGATAATTTCTTTACCGGTAAAGACTGACTTTTATTTAAAGTAACATCAATACAATTGGTACACAAATTTCTATTGGGCTCCACATTGGCTTTTAAACATAATGAACAAGTAGATTAATCTGTATCAGACATGTTTAACAGACTAGCAATGAAGGCTAGCAAGCTTGGAAAAAAACTGTCAGTGAATTTACAAGCAATATGAAAAAACGCAGCAGCGCTTTTAAAAACACAAAAAAAACTGTCACAGTTGAAATAACAATGAATTCAGTTATAGCCAACAATTTTAACAATAAATGTATGAATTTAGCAGAGGATTGCACCCACTAGCAAACGGATGATTAACCCCTCAATACCCACAACCGGATAATCAAGTTTAGATTTAACGTTTTTCTCACAGTCAAACACACTGTCACAGGTCTGCTGTGACTGATTACCTCCCTCAAAATTGAATTTTGAAGACCCCTGAGCTCTCTGGAGACGTCCTGGATCAAGGAGGAAAAGGCAGGAAGACTGTGCTAGAATTTTATCTGCGCAACAAGGCGCTAAAAAAGGCCCCTCCCACTCATATTACAACAGTGGGAGACCTGTTACGGTTTCTATGCAGAAATAAACGTTAGCCATGTGGAAAAAATTTAATGCCCAAAAAGATTTATCACCAAAGTACCTCACAAAACGAATAACATGCCAGTAAACGTTTTAAAAACAACTTTTCCAGTGTTATGTAAAGTTATCACTAAGCCTGCTACCAGTCGCTTCTACTGCAGTTAAGGCTTATACATTTATTTCAGTATTAACAGTATTTTCTCAGTCAAATTCTAGTCCCTAGAAAATAACTCAACTGCGCATACATTTAACAGCCTGATACCAGTCGCTACTACTGCATTAAAGGCTGTACTTACATCATATGGGTAACGGCAGTGTTTTCTTAGTCAATTCCATTCCTAGAAAATATTATACTGCACATACCTCATTTGCGGAGGACCCCGCATGCTATTCCCCTTTCTGAAGTTACCCCTCCTCAGAATGCGCGAGAACAGCCAGTGGATCTTAGTTACGTCTGCTAAGATCATAGAAAACGCAGGCAGATCTTCTTCTTCTAAATACTGCCTGAGAGAAAAAACAGCACACTCCGGTGCCATTTTAAAGTAACAAACTTTTGATTGAAGAATTAAGTAAAAAAACTCCTGTCTCCTCTCACAACCTCCTTTGTTGAGACTTGCAAGAGAATGACTGGATATGACATGTGAGGGGAGGAGCTATATAGCAGCTCTGCTTGGGTGATCCTCTTGCAACTTCCTGTTGGGGAGAGATATAATCCCATAAGTAATGGATGACCCGTGGACTGACTACACTTAACAAGAGAAATTGATTATTCAAATGCATTATCCCAAATAATGAAACTGACTGTCTGAAATAAGGAATGTTGAACATCCTGAATCAAGGCAAAAATAAATGTTTAAACACATATATTTAGAACTTTATATAAAAGTGCCCAACCATAGTTTAGAGTGTCACAAAAATAAGACTTACTTACCCCAGGACACTCATCTACATGTAGTAGAAAGCCAAACCAGTACTGAAACGAGAATCAGTAGAGGTAATGGTATATATAAGAGCATATTGTCGATCTGAAAAGGGAGGTAAGAGATGAATCTCTACGACCGATAACAGAGAACCTATGAAATAGACCCCGTAGAAGGAGATCATTGAATTCAAATAGGCAATACTCTCTTCACATCCCTCTGACATTCACTGCACACTGAGAGGAAAACCGGGCTCTAGCCTGCTGCAAAGCGCATATCAACGAAGAATCTAGCACAAACTTACTTCACCACCTCCATGGGAGGCAAAGTTTGTAAAACTGATTTGTGGGTGTGGTGAGGGGTGTATTCATAGGCATTTTGAGGTTTGGGAAACTTTGCCCCTCCTGGTAGGAATGTATATCCCATACGTCACTAGCTCATGGACTCTTGCTAATTACATGAAAGAAATGTTCAATATGTCGGTATCCCATTTTTAATATAATGATATCCCACACCTGTCAAAAAGGGGAGCCCTTACCCGAGCCCATAACCCCTAACAGAAAGGCAGAGTACAGCCGATTCTGAGATATGCTGCAGAGCCCCAGAAATAAAGACTGCACTTACCTCTATGCTGAAGAAACAGCATGATAGTCTCACAGTATCAAGAGGGTCATCTCTTCCTCCTGGGGTCCTGTGAAGATAGAAGGGCCTTAGTTAAAAATCTCTAAGACCATCGACAGAAGGGCAGCACATGTATGGGAAGCACAGTGAGGCTAAAACCCCACCAGTTCCCATTGCCTTAAAGTCACCTGTAGCTCTACTCTAGAGGCTGACAAGGAATACGGCTACACCCTATAGTAAAATAGTACACTTTGGCACCATTTTAAAAATAATAAACTCATGATTGAAGAAACTAAACTAACACCTCACTTTACCTCTTCCTATCACTAACACAGGCAAAGAGAATGACTAGGTTGGGAGGGAAGGGAGGAGCTATTTATGCAGCTCTGCTGTGGAGCTCTTTGCCTCCTCCTGCTGACCAGGAGGCGATATCCCAAAAGTAAGGATGAATCCGTGGACTCATCATATCTTGTAAAAGAAAAGAATTTATCAGGTAAGTTCTTACATAAATTATGTTTTCTTTCATGTAATTGGCAAGAGTCTATGAGCTAGTGAAGTATGGGATAGAAATACACAAGATGTGGGAGACCACAGAAGAGTCACTAGAAAGGGAGGGATAAAATAAAAACAGCTATTTCCGCTGAAAAAAATTAAAAATAAGTCTTTTGTTATAAATTTCACATAAATTTCAAGAAAAAAAAACTTAAATCATAAGCAGAAGAATCAAACAGACAGCTGCCGGAAAAACTTTTGTACCAAAGACTGCTTCAGAAGAAGCAAATATATCAAAATGGTAAAATTTAGTAAATGTATGCAAATAAGACCAAGTTGCTGCTTTGCAAATCTGATCAACGGAAGCTTCATTCTTAAAAGCCCAAGAAGTGGCGACTGATCTAGTAGAATGAGCTGTAATTCTCTGAGGCGAAGACTGTCCCGCCTCTAAATAAGCCTTGTGAATCAAAAGCTTTAACCAAGATGCCTAAGAAATGGCAGAGGCTTTCTGACCTTTCCTAGGACCAGAAAAAAACAACAAATAGACTAGAAGTCTTTCTGAAATTTTTAGTAGCTTCCACATAATATTTACGTCCAAAGAATGCAAAGATCTTTCAAGAGTATTCGGACACAAGGAAGGAACACCTATTTCCCTACTAATGTTGTTAGAATTCACAACCTTAGGAAGAAATTTAAACGAAATCCGCGAAACAGCCTTATCCTGATGGAAAATCAGAAAAGGAGACTGACAAGAGAGAGCAGACAATTCAGAAACTCTTCTAGCTGAAGAGATAGCCAAAAGAAACAACACTTTTCAAGAAAGTAGTTTAATATCCAAAGAATGCATAGACTCAAAAGGAGGAGCCTGCAAAGCCTTCAAAACCAAATTAAGACTCCAAGGAGGAGAGATTGATTTAACTGGCACATTCTTATACACTATTCCTTCCAAATACAATACAAATTCTATACATATAACCTTAAAATTCCAGTATTGATAATATGTTGAGGAATAGAATAAAAACAGTTTGAAGAAATAAAAACAGTATATCTCAATGAGTTTACGATACAGATATTTAGCTCACTATGGTGATTGCGGACCAATTGTCTAATATGTTATTCCATTTGCCTCTAAGGGGACCGCCCTAATACTATAGCTGTGTGCTAAGTCTAGCTGGTGTGTAATGCTATACACAACTTTCTACGTGTGCATCAAGAGAACAAAAACAATCTGCACTATTGTATATTTCTTTCCCCATTTTAGGGATATCTTGGGGACGGTCATCTAGAAACGTTTATACACTATTGGTATCTAAGAAGAGGCACCCAGACTATCTGGATTGCATAAAACTTCATGATCATAGGTTAAAATTTCTAAGGATATTACACATAAGACTTGTGGAACCTACAAAATTTCCAAAAAAAAATTCACACTTTTTTCACAAATTGAATACACAGTTTTTGGCTTGTTTTCACTTATTTTCATTTTTTCTATTCTTTTGGTGATCACCATACATATTTACACCCAAGGACATCAAATATATATTTCTTTTCCTTTTTCGTTTCATTTTTGTGGATTTGGATGAAAATGAACATTTTTTAATTTTGAGATTTTAATTTATTTCACTCACTATTAAGACTGTTTCAGATTATGTGCCACATTGTAACTATTTGCTGCACCTAACACACAGTATCAACCACTATCGCACAGCACACACTTTCACTATAGGGATATTTACCACACATATTTCACAATCTATGTTAAACACATAGTTAGTGCATCAATATCCATTATCTTTCGTCTCAATTTATAATCACGTAGCAGGTTGCGTATAGTATCACACGCGATCTGTGTTAAACACACAGTTAGTGCATCAATACCCATAATCCCTCTGCACACGTAGAAAGTTGTGTATAGCATTACACACCAGCTAGACTTAGCACACAGCTATAGTATTAGGGCAGTCCCCTTATAGGCAAATGGAATAACATATTAGACAATTGGTCCGCAATCGCCATAGTAAGCAAAATATCTGTATCGTAAACTCATTGAGATATACTGTTTTTATTTCTTCAAACTGTTTTTATTCTATTCCTCAACATATTATCAATACTGGAATTTTAAGGTTATATGTATAGAATTTGTATTGTATTTGGAAGGAATACTGTATAAGAATTTGCCTGTTTTCACGCATATCTACTATTCTTTGTATTTTAAAATCAAAATTGTTTTTTAATTATCCCACATGGATCCATGCTGTTTGTTATATGTATGCTAATAAATGTCGCAAAATTTATTTTTATTTTCATAACTCTGAGTAAGGTTACAATCATTCAGACCTGGCCTCTATTGGTGGCGCTTTGGTTTACACACAATTTTTCATTCATTTCTCAATAGACACTAGGAGTCTATTTACCAGAGCAAAGGTCCCTATCAGCAGGCGCTAAGTGTATTTACTACAGAGATTGATTTAACAACAGGCTTGATACGAACCAAAGCCTGAACAAAACAGTGAATATCAGGAAGTTTAGCAATCTTTCTATGAAATAAAACAGAAAGAGCAGAGATTTGTCCCTTCAAGATACTTGCAGACAAATCTTTATCTAAACCATCCTGAAGAAACTGTAAAATTGTAGGAATCCTAAAAGAATGCCAAGAGAATTTATGAGAAAAACACCATGAAATATAGGTTTTCCAAACCCGATAATAAATCTTCCTTGAAACAGACTTACGAGCCTGTAGCATAGTATTAATCACTGAGTCAGAGAAGCCTCTATGTACTAAGCGTTCAATTTCCATACCTTCAAATTTAGTGATTTGAGATCCTGATGGAAAAACGGCCCTTGAGACAGAAGGTCCGGCCTTAAAGGAAGTGGCCAAGGTTGGCAACTGGACATCCGGACAAGATCCACATACCTTAACCTGTGAGGCCATGCTGGTGATATCAGAAACGCATGTGATTGTTCCAATATGATCTTGGAAATTACCCTTGGAAGAAGAACTAGAGGTGGAAATTGTAAGCAGGTTGGTATGGCCAAGGAACTGCTAACGCATTCCACCATCTCTGCCTGAGGATCCCTGAACCTGGAAAGGTACCTGGGAAGCTTCTTGTTTAGATGGGAAGCCATCAGATCTATTTCGGGGAGAGCCCACATCTGTACAATCTGACAAAATACATCTGGATGGAGAGACCAATCCCCTGGATGTAAAGACTGACGACTGAGATAATCCACTTCCCAATTGTCTACACCTGGGATATGTATCACAGAAATTAGACAGGAGTTGGATTCCGCCCAAGAAAGTATCCAAGAAACTTCTTTCATCGCTAAAGGACTGTGAGTCCCCCCTTGATGATTGACATATGCCATAGTTGTGATATTGTCTTTCTGAAAACGAATGAATAATTTTCTCTTTAATAGGGGCCAAGCCTGAAGAGCCCTGAAAATAGCACGGAGTTCTAAAATATTGATTGGTAACCTCGCGTCTTGAGGATTCCAAACTCCTTGTGCTGTCAGAGACCCCCAGACAGCTCCCCAACCTGTGAGACTTGCATCTGTTGAAATCACAGTCCAGGCAGGATGAACAAAAGAGGCCCCTTGAATAATCCGATGATGGACTAACCACCAGGACAGAGAGAGTTGAATGTAGGGATTTAAGTATATCAACTGTGATATCCGAGCATAATCCCTGCACCATTGATTCAGCGTGACAAAGCTGCAGAGGTCTCATATGAAAACAAGCAAACGGGATCGCGTCTGATGCTGCAGTCATGCGACCTAAAACTTCCATGCACATAGCCACTGAAGGGAATGATCGAGACTGAAGGTTTCGACAGGCAGAAACCAATTTCATTTGTCTCTTGTCTGTTAAAGACAGAGTCATGGACACTGAATCTATCTGGAAACCTAAAAAGGTGACCCTTGTCTGAGGAATCAAGGAACTCTTTGGTAAATTGATCCTCCAACCATGTCTTTGAAGAAACAACACAAGTTGATTTGTGTGAGATTCTGCTAAATGAAAAGACTGAGCCAGTACCAAGATATTGTCCAAATAAGGAAACACCACAATACCCTGCTCTCTGATTACAGATAGAAGGGCACCGAGAACCTTCTAAAAGATTCTTGGAGCTTTCGCTAGGCCAAATGGAAGAGCAACAAATTAGTAATGCTTGTCTAGAAAAGAGAATCTCAGAAACCGATAGTGGTCTGGATGAATCGGAATGTGAAGATATGCATCCTGTAAGTCTATTGAGGACATGTAATGACCTTGCTGAACAAAAGGCAGAATAGACCTTATAGTCACAATCTTGAAAGTTGGGACCCTTACAAAATTCAGATACAGAACTGGGCTGAAAGAATTTTCCATCTGTCAGTATATGGCCGGCTTATAATACAATATATGTAATAATTATTCTTTAAAACAAACCCCAATAAAATGCAAACACAAAACAATTAAAATTAATAAAAAATCCTAAATTCTTTATATTAGTTAAAGTTATAAACACATTGAATTATATTTATAGAAAACCAGATTATGAATCAGATGATACACACTTATGCTGTTATAATATCCTTACAAAGATCATAAAAATATATCTTGACAATTTACCTTATTCACAATAATCGCATTCAAATACCACAATAAAATACCAGAATCTTCTGTTATTAACCAGTAACTCTAGTTCAATACTCAATATGGATTATCAACTTACTATTCTTAATTAATAACTACCAGGAATTTAATCACAATAACCATTTTATGTACAATTCTGAGAGAGTTCACTATAATAACTGACTTATAAATCTGGAGTATAAAACCCTGTATAGTAAATAAATTATTTAGCAATAATGACTAGTTAAGACTACAAAGGACTATGGATATAACTTAAAATACAAATTGTGCCCTTTTAAAATTACTAACTGTAATCTAACTATAGCCTTTGATTTAAAATATTAAATATACTTAACAGTTTCTTATACTTTACCCAAATTACCAAGTTAATGTTTCAATTTTCTCCAATAAGTTCAATTTCACCTCATAAATTAAAAGAGGTAATTTTTGCAAGATGGATAAAAAATTAGGCCCAAATTGCGTTATATAGACTGGATCCCAAGGCAACAGTTTGTCAGTCAAAATTCAGCAGCAGAGTCTTTTTATCTCTCTTGCCTGGGGTTATATCACGCGATATAATCCCACCCCTTTTTATTCTAATCATCAGTGATAAATTTGATAGGCCCTTAACGGAACTTTTCAATGGTCCGCCCTTAGAGTTGAAACATTTAATCAGCCTACTGGAAACATATGTTTTGAACAGTCAATTCGTATTGGCTGTCATACCATTTTTAATCCCCTAGGGGGCAGCAAATGACCAGAAATGCAGTTTCACCATCAATTATTGCCACAGTTCAATACATCCTTATGAAGTGATTATTTAAACTACTTTAATTTATTGTATTAATCATTTACAATTTTAATTAAAGATGGGATAATATAATGTAATTTTTCTGACTATTCCAACACCAAATACAAGCATGTTTCGCGATCATACCAATAAGCAATTACACTGTCAATCATTTGCTCTCCCCAGAATCATAGTATTTAACATCCTGGCATTATATTCATACAAACTCAGCATATTTCACATTCCTAATATTTTTTGAGTACACAGATCCATGTTTATGGCTAATATTCATAGGACATTTTGCTGTCTGTAAAATAAAGAAACAAATGTTACCATTTTGAAACAAACATTTATACATTTATTAATGCAGATATTATTCAATACAGCAGACATTTATCCAATATAGTAAGTTCCAGATCTATATATATATATATATATATATATATATATATATATATATATATATATATATATATATATATATATGTGTGTGTGTGTTTTTAATATGATCTGTGTATTTTCAATTATTATGAAGATATAGGAACAGCATTCCCCAAATGTCTGTAGGTAAACATGAGTTCAGCTGCCTTATGTGTATTTAGTTGGCTCAGGGGCAATTAACAGGTCTGTGCTAATTACTATATTCCTGGCTTTAGTGATGCATATCTTCCACCAAAAGCGTTTTCACAGACATTTAGGCTCCCTCTGTATTGAGCAGTGAGGGGGTCTATAAATCTATCATCCATTTTGGGAAGGAAACTCCATATATGGACCTACACACCTGAGGGTTTCAAAATGCTAACATTTATTTTGAAGTGGCCCACTGGCCTTATTTATACAACAGTGTAAATCCTTTGTTCTCTCCTGTGTAATTTTGAATATTGAGTGTGGGAGGATTGAATTGTGGTTAGCTAGGCATCTAATGTCTCATGACCTCAGAATTGCAATACATAGAATGTGTCCAGTAATAAAATAAGCATTTTCAAATTTAACATTTGATAGATTGTATACTTATTTATATATATATTTTGTGATATAAGAAACAAAGTATCGTAGGCTGATGTAGTAAAAAAGTAATTTCTTTATTTTCATCCAAGGAGAGTGTGACAGACCCTGTGGTCAGAACTAAAAGAATTGACCTTGTGTAGCTTTGAGAAGCTGTTTTCTAAAAGACAGGTTTGCTGGCCTCAGCTATTGTGTGCTATAATTACGTTTAAGTGATAAACCTTCCATTGTTTAATCACCTCCAGAGAGCAGACGCCTAGGTGATAAGAAAAGCCAAATGTCTTGTGTTTAAATTGTTATCTGCTTGAATAATGTAATCCTATTGTGGCCTGTCAAAGGGCGTTGTCTCTCTAGCTAATGTACAAACTTCTTTCAACCCCCCATCTGGGGTTAGACCTGCATATATACTGGGCATATGGCCCTTAATAAAGTACACTCTGTTTTTTACACTCAATGTGGAGCTTGGTCTCATGTTTGAGGGGAAAACTGGTTGGGGTTGTGAATTGCTGATTCCCTATTCAGGACATTGTTCATCTGGTATTAACCCTTGGTATCCTGTTGGTACCGTAACAATTGGTGGCAAGCGACGGGAGGACCCTTATCGCCCAGAAGAGCAACTACACAAGCCAGTAACATCAGGAAGAGGGGGATTATTACAATACTGACTAAGATGGAAGGAGTACCAGGGACCAAAGGAACCAATGGGCCCAGCATATCAGACAGAACCCCCGAAGAAGCAAGCTTTGATCGGGCGGTTAAAATAAGACTGGCACATTATGGCCCCAACCCATCTGCGGAAATTATCGACCGGGTCATAGCCGCTGTGGAGGCCAACCTACTTCGCCAAAGCAGCGCTGCAGCAGCCCAAGTCACAGCAACCCCAGTGGAAAAGGGAAAAGTAAATTGTGCAGCTTTTAAAAACTTCCTGGAAACAGGAGAGATTGATGGGTACCTTGCGGATTTTGAGAGGCAATGTGCACTACACAAGGTACCCGCAGAGGACTGGGTCATGATATTATCCGGAAAATTATCCGGCCAGGCCAGTGAGGCTTTTCAGGCCATTCCAGATGAGGAAGTCGGGGATTATAATACTGTAAAAGAGGCTCTGCTCTCCAGGTATGCGGTTACACCGGAGGCGGTTCAGAGACACTGTTAAATTGGCTGGTGATTCCTACGTTGAGTGGGCATATAAGGTGCACCGCACAGCAGCTCACTGGATGGAGGGGTGCCAAGCCGTATCTGGGGAAGAGGTGCTGCAGCTATTCCTGTTGGAACATTGCTTTGACAAGTTATCAGCAGGAGTTAGAGAGTGGGTTCGGGACCGTAAACCCTCCACCCTGCATGAAGCTGCTCGCCTGGCAGATGAGTATACGGATGCCTGCAAACTGGACACTGCTACCACTAAGCCCCCTACTAGAGTGGGGTACAGACCCCCAGTCACCCCAGCAGCTGCCAGTTACCCAACCCCGGCGCACCGCTATACCACACGGCCTCCGGCCACGAACTACCCTCAGAGAGCCCGGTTCAATTTGCGGGGCTACTCACAACCTATTCGGTGCTTTGGATGTAAGCAACTAGGGCACAAAAGACCAGAGTGTCCCCTAAACGCAGCGAACCAAGCACAGTCCTGGAGAAGACCCGCCGGCGGAATCCCACGTAACCCTCAGCCTACGGCCCACTACGTAGAGGAGCAAGAATGCTGGGGCATCCTATATGAAGCAGACCCTGTGCAAGCTGCCCACCGGAATAACCGGCAACTGGTTAAAGTGAATGGGAAGGAGGTCAGTGGTCTACGGGATACTGGTGCTACCATGACCTTGCTTCAAAAGAACTTGGTGTCTGAGAAACAGCACACTGGAGACACTGTGGCTGTGAGGGTAACAGGGGGCGCTGTGTTCCGCCTACCTGTTGCCAGGGTACATTTGGATTGGGGAGGGGGCGCTAGACCTGTGAATGTGGGGGTCAAGAAGGACTTACCTGCTGATGTTCTCCTTGGAAATAACTTGGCCCCCCTTGTTTCTGCCTATGCTCCCATGGGTCCCGCTGATGTTAACCCTGTGACTACCCGTGCCCAGATTCGTGCAGCAGAGACTGACCCACCTGCTGCTAAGCCCCAGGACGCTGAGCTCAGTAAATCTCTATCCGCTATTGATACGTGGAAGTCCCGTTACAATGCGCTGATGAAGGAGAAGAGTCACGTAGAGGATGAAATGGTCACGTTAAATAATCATGTAACCGTGCTAGCGGGAGAGAAGAGGAGTGCAGAGGAAAAAGCACGTTTAGAACAGGAATCTCTGCTAGACAAGCTGCACCGACAGACTGCAGAAAACACCAGCTTGAGAGTGGAACATGAAACATTAAAGACAAACATAGTGACACTGGAGGAGAAGCCGTCGCTGGCTCATAGTGAGGTGCAGCAACTCAAGGGCACCCTATGTCAGTATGAATGGATTGTGGATACCTATAAAGAGCAGGTACAAAAAACTCGTAAGGAAGCTGATGAGATTTTGAAGGACTATTTAGCCCTGGTTTGGGCACTGAAGAAGTTGAACCCTTATTTATACGGGCAGGAATTCTCTCTCATAACGGGAATACAGATGGATTGTCCTGGCAAACTGACATGCCTACCACCTCCTAGTCCGGTCATCCCCAGGTTGACCCGCCAAAGGGTCAAGCCGGGTCTGCCGGAGAGTTCCACAAGGGGGGAGCTATGTGACAGACCCTGTGGTCAGAACTAAAAGAATTGACCTTGTGTAGCTTTGAGAAGCTGTTTTCTAAAAGACAGGTTTGCTGGCCTCAGCTATTGTGTGCTATAATTACGTTTAAGTGATAAACCTTCCATTGTTTAATCACCTCCAGAGAGCAGACGCCTAGGTGATAAGAAAAGCCAAATGTCTTGTGTTTAAATTGTTATCTGCTTGAATAATGTAATCCTATTGTGGCCTGTCAAAGGGCGTTGTCTCTCTAGCTAATGTACAAACTTCTTTCAACCCCCCATCTGGGGTTAGACCTGCATATATACTGGGCATATGGCCCTTAATAAAGTACACTCTGTTTTTTACACTCAATGTGGAGCTTGGTCTCATGTTTGAGGGGAAAACTGGTTGGGGTTGTGAATTGCTGATTCCCTATTCAGGACATTGTTCATCTGGTATTAACCCTTGGTATCCTGTTGGTACCGTAACAATTGGTGGCAAGCGACGGGAGGATCCTTATCGCCCAGAAGAGCAACTACACAAGCCAGTAACATCAGGAAGAGGGGGATTATTACAATACTGACTAAGATGGAAGGAGTACCAGGGACCAAAGGAACCAATGGGCCCAGCATATCAGACAGAACCCCCGAAGAAGCAAGCTTTGATCGGGCGGTTAAAATAAGGCTGGCACATTATGGCCCCAACCCATCTGCGGAAATTATCGACCGGGTCATAGCCGCTGTGGAGGCCAACCTACTTCGCCAAAGCAGCGCTGCAGCAGCCCAAGTCACAGCAACCCCAGTGGAAAAGGGAAAAGTAAATTGTGCAGCTTTTAAAAACTTCCTGGAAACAGGAGAGATTGATGGGTACCTTGCGGATTTTGAGAGGCAATGTGCACTACACAAGGTACCCGCAGAGGACTGGGTCATGATATTATCCGGAAAATTATCCGGCCAGGCCAGTGAGGCTTTTCGGGCCATTCCAGATGAGGAAGTCGGGGATTATAATACTGTAAAAGAGGCTCTGCTCTCCAGGTATGCGGTTACACCGGAGGCATACCGGAGGCGGTTCAGAGACACTGTTAAATTGGCTGGTGATTCCTACGTTGAGTGGGCATATAAGGTGCACCGCACAGCAGCTCACTGGATGGAGGGGTGCCAAGCCGTATCTGGGGAAGAGGTGCTGCAGCTATTCCTGTTGGAACATTGCTTTGACAAGTTATCAGCAGGAGTTAGAGTGGGTTCGGGACCGTAAACCCTCCACCCTGCATGAAGCTGCTCGCCTGGCAGATGAGTATACGGATGCCTGCAAACTGGACACTGCTACCACTAAGCCCCCTACTAGAGTGGGGTACAGACCCCCAGTCACCCCAGCAGCTGCCAGTTACCCAACCCCGGCGCACCGCTATACCACACGGCCTCCGGCCACGAACTACCCTCAGAGAGCCCGGTTCAATTCGCAGGGCTACTCACAACCTATTCGGTGCTTTGGATGTAAGCAACTAGGGCACAAAAGACCAGAGTGTCCCCTAAACGCAGCGAACCAAGCACAGTCCTGGAGAAGACCCGCCGGCGGAATCCCACGTAACCCTCAGCCTACGGCCCACTACGTAGAGGAGCAAGAATGCTGGGGCATCCTATATGAAGCAGACCCCGTGCAAGCTGCCCACCGGAATAACCGGCAACTGGTTAAAGTGAATGGGAAGGAGGTCAGTGGTCTACGGGATACTGGTGCTACCATGACCTTGCTTCAAAAGAACTTGGTGTCTGAGAAACAGCACACTGGAGACACTGTGGCTGTGAGGGTAACAGGGGGCGCTGTGTTCCGCCTACCTGTTGCCAGGGTACATTTGGATTGGGGAGGGGGCGCTAGACCTGTGAATGTGGGGGTCAAGAAGGACTTACCTGCTGATGTTCTCCTTGGAAATAACTTGGCCCCCCTTGTTTCTGCCTATGCTCCCATGGGTCCCGCTGATGTTAACCCTGTGACTACCCGTGCCCAGATTCGTGCAGCAGAGACTGACCCACCTGCTGCTAAGCCCCAGGACGCTGAGCTCAGTAAATCTCTATCCGCTATTGATACGTGGAAGTCCCGTTACAATGCGCTGATGAAGGAGAAGAGTCACGTAGAGGATGAAATGGTCACGTTAAATAATCATGTAACAGTGCTAGCGGGAGAGAAGAGGAGTGCAGAGAAAAAAGCACGTTTAGAACAGGAATCTCTGCTAGACAAGCTGCACCGACAGACTGCAGAAAACACCAGCTTGAGAGTGGAACATGAAACATTAAAGACAAACATAGTGACACTGGAGGAGAAGCCGTCGCTGGCTCATAGTGAGGTGCAGCAACTCAAGGGCACCCTATGTCAGTATGAAGGGATTGTGGATACCTATAAAGAGCAGGTACAAAAAACTCGTAAGGAAGCTGATGAGATTTTGAAGGACTATTTAGCCCTGGTTTGGGCACTGAAGAAGTTGAACCCTTATTTATACGGGCAGGAATTCTCTCTCATAACGGGAATACAGATGGATTGTCCTGGCAAACTGACATGCCTACCACCTCCTAGTCCGGTCATCCCCAGGTTGACCCGCCAAAGGGTCAAGCCGGGTCTGCCGGAGTGTTCCACAAGGGGAGGAGCTATGTGACAGACCCTGTGGTCAGAACTAAAAGAATTGACCTTGTGTAGCTTTGAGAAGCTGTTTTCTAAAAGACAGGTTTGCTGGCCTCAGCTATTGTGTGCTATAATTACGTTTAAGTGATAAACCTTCCATTGTTTAATCACCTCCAGAGAGCAGACGCCTAGGTGATAAGAAAAGCCAAATGTCTTGTGTTTAAATTGTTATCTGCTTGAATAATGTAATCCTATTGTGGCCTGTCAAAGGGGGTTGTCTCTCTAGCTAATGTACAACATTCTTTCAACCCCCCATCTGGGGTTAGACCTGCATATATACTGGGCATATGGCCCTTAATAAAGTACACTCTGTTTTTTACACTCAATGTGGAGCTTGGTCTCATGTTTGAGGGGAAAACTGGTTGGGGTTGTGAATTGCTGATTCCCTATTCAGGACATTGTTCATCTGGTATTAACCCTTGGTATCCTGTTGGTACCGTAACAGGGAGGTTAAAAGATCAATGTGATCAACAGCATACAGGTTATAACACACAGCAGAGTGAGCATTGAAGTGCTGACATGTTTCGGCCGTAATCGTAGCTATTCAATGCACCTGCTGGAAACTATTTAAAAGCAGTGCTCATAGTTAATAGGGTAATACACTATCCAATCAGATGTACTGAATGTAGGGTGTGTTAAGGTCTACATATTAATGGACAATTTAACCTGTTCATCTCTTTCTTGTAATAATATATGCTAAACTATCATATTTCTGTGCTTGCTATCAGTAATGTGTAAACATTGTTCACATACCATTAAATATACATACATAGTTCATACAGTAAGAGAATCTGGAGATATCACACATGTTAAATATTTATAGATATATATAAGCGAATAAATTATTCTTCAGATCATTTAATGCAAATGTACACAATAGAGAATGATGAGAAATAATTTTGTGCTGAAGGAACTTTGTCCCCACGAATTTAATTCTGATTCCTCATTATTAAATTTAGTTAATATATCTTAACCTTCCCTTCAATGGTACATATTCCCCATTAGTGAATACCATATAACATTTGCACTGATTCATTGACCTTCTAAAGAATCTATCCTAGCTATTTACCATATACCTTGATAGTACAAAAACAAAATTTATGCTTACTTGATACATTTATTTCTCTTGTGGTGTACCCAGTCCACGGGTTCATCCATTACTTGTGGGATATTCTCCTTCCCAACAGGAAGTTGCAAGAGGACACCCACAGCAGAGCTGTCTACATAGCTCCTCCCCTAACTGCCACCCCCAGTCATTCGACCGAAGACAAGCAAGAGAAAGGAGAAACTATAGGGTGCAGTGGTGACTGTAGTTTAAAAATAAAAAACACCTGCCTTAAAATGACAGGGCGGGCCGTGGACTGGATACACCACAAGAGAAATAAATTTATCAGGTAAGCATAAATTTTGTTTTCTCTTGTAAAGGTGTATCCAGTCCCCGGGTTCATCCATTACTTGTGGGATACCAATACCAAAGCATTAGGACACGGATGAAGGGATGGACAAGGCAGGAACTTAAACGGAAGGCACCACTGCCTGTAAGACCTTTCTCCCAAAAATAGCCTCCGAAGAAGCAAAAGTATAGAATTTGTAGAATTTAGAAAAAGTGTGAAGCGAAGACCAAGTCGCCGCCTTACAAATCTGTTCAACAGAGGCCTCATTTTTAAAAGCCCATGTGGAAGCCACCGTTCTAGTGGAATGAGCTGTAATTCTTTCAGGAGGCTGCTGGCCAGCAGTCTCATAAGATAAGCGGATTATGCTTCTCAGCCAAAAAGAAAGAGAAGTTGCCGAAGCCTTTTGGCCTCTCCTCTGTCCAGAATAGACAACAAACAAAGCAGATGATTGACGAAAATCCTTCGTAGCTTGTAAATAAAACTTTAAAGCACAAACCACATCAAGATTGTGTAAAAGACGTTCCTTCTTTGAGGAAGGATTAGGACATAATGAAGGAACAACAATCTCCTGATTGATGTTCTTATTAGATACTACCTTAGGAAGAAACCCAGGTTTGGTACGCAAAACTACCTTATCTGCATGGAAAATCAGATAAGGGGAATCACACTGTAAAGCAGACAACTCTGAAACTCTTTGAGCCGAGGAGATAGCTACCAGAAACAGAACTTTCCAAGATAAAAGTTTAATATCTATGGAATGCAAAGGTTCAAACGGAACCCCTTGAAGAACTTTAAGAACTAAATTAAAACTCCATGGCGGAGCAACAGGTTTAAACACAGGCTTAATTCTAACTAAAGCCTGACAAAACGCCTGAACGTCTGGAACCTCAGCCAGACGTTTGTGAAAAAGAATAGACAGAGCAGAAATCTGTCCCTTTAAGGAACTAGCAGACAATCCTTTCTCCAATCCCTCTTGGAGAATAAGATAAGGCTGAAGGACCAGGGCGTTGCTAGAGCATCTATCAGCGCTGCCTTGGGATCCCTGGACCTGGACCCGTAACGAGGAAGCTTGGCGTTCTGACGAGACGCCATGAGATCCAGTTCTGGTTTGTCCCATAGTTGAATCAACTGGGCAAATACCTCTGGATGGAGCTCCCACTCCCCCGGATGAAAAGTCTGCCAACTTAGGAAATCCGCCTCCCAAGTCTCTACTCCTGGGATATGGATAGCTGAGAGATGGCAAGAGTGAACCTCTGCCCATAGAATTATCTTTGAAACCTCCAACATCGCTCCTTGTACCCCCCTGATGGTTGATATAGGCTATAGTCGTGATGTTGTCCGACTGAAATCTGATGAAACTGACCGCAGCTAGCTGAGGCCAAGCCTGAAGAGCATTGAATATCGCTCTTAGTTCCAGAATGTTTATCGGAAGGAGGGCTACCTCCTGAGTCCAGGAACCCTGAGCCTTCAGGGAGTTCCAGACTGCGCCCCAGCCCAAAAGGCTGGCATCTGTCGTCACTAGTCCATTCTGGCCTGCGGAAGCTCATTCCCCTAAACAGATGGACCCGAGATAACCACCAGAGAAGAGAATCCCTGGTCTCTTGATCCAGATGTATCGGAATGTGGAGATAAGCATCCGTTAAGTCCACGGTAGTCATATATTGACCCTCCTGGATCATAGGTAGGATGGTTCGAATAGTCTCCATCTTGAAGGATGGGATCCTGAGAAATTTGTTTAGGATCTTGAGATCCAAGATTGGTCTGAAAGTTCCCTCTTTTTTGGGAACTATAAACAGATTTGAATAGAATCCTTGCCCCTGTTCCTCCCTTGGAACTGGGTGGATCACTCCCATAACCAGAAGGTCTTGAACGCAACGTAAGAATGCCTCTCTCTTTATCTGGTTTGCAGATAATTGTGAGAGATGAAATCTCCCCTTTGGAGATGAGGCTTTGAAATCCAGAAGATATCCCTGGGAAACAATCTCCAGATCCCAGGGATGCTGGACGTCTCTTGCCCAAGCCTGGGCGAAGAGAGAAAGTCTGCCCCCAACTAGATCCGGTCCCGGATCGGGGGCTACTCCTTCATGCTGTCTTAGAGGTAGCAGCAGGTTTTTTGGCCTGCTTTCCCTTGTTCCAAGCCTGGTTAGGTCTCCAGACTGGCTTGGACTGGGCAAAATTTCCTTCTTGTTTTGCAGTAGAGGAAGTTGAAGCTGCGCCACTCTTGAAGTTTCGAAAGGAACAAAAATTAGTCTGTTTGGTCCTCAATTTGTTGGACCTATCCTGGGGAAGGGTGTGGCCTTTTCCTCCAGTAATATCAGAAATGATCTCCTTCAGTCCAGGCCCGAATAGGGTCTGCCCTTTGAAGGGGATGTTGAGAAGCTTAGACTTTGAAGTAACGTCAGCTGACCAGGATTTAAGCCATAGCGCCCTATGCGCCTGAATGGCAAAACCTGAATTCTTAGCCGTTAGCTTTGTTAAATGAAAGACGGCGTCAGAAATAAATGAATTGGCTAACTTAAGAGCTTTAAGCCTGTCTAGGATATCATCCAACGCGGTCTCCACCTGTAGAGCCTCTTTAAGAGACTCGAACCAGAAAGCCGCTGCAGCAGTGACTGGGGCAATGCATGCAAGAGGCTGGAGAATAAAACCTTGTTGTATAAAGATTTTCTTAAGGAAACCCTCTAATTTTTTATCCATTGGATCTAGGAAAGCACAACTGTCCTCGACAGGGATAGTTGTACGCTTAGCTAGGGTAGAGATTGCTCCCTCCACCTTAGGGACCGTCTGCCACGAGTCCCGTGTAGCGGCATCTATGGGAAACATCTTTTTAAAAGCAGGAGGGGGAGAGAACGGTACACCTGGTCTATCCCATTCCTTCGTAATAATTTCTGAAAACCTCTTAGGGATTGGAAAAACATCAGTGTAAAGAGGCACTGCAAAGTATTTGTCCATTTTACACAATTTCTCTGGGAGTACAATGGTGTCACAGTCATCCAGAGTCGCTAAAACCTCCCTGAGCAACAAGCGGAGGTGTTCAACCTTAAATTTAAATGCTGTCATTTCAGAGTCAGACTGAAGTAACGCCTTCCCTGAATCAGAAATGTCACCCACAGATAGAAGCTCTCCTGCCTCGGCTTCTGTACATTGTGAGGGTATATCAGACATAGCTACTAAAGCGTCAGAAAGCTCTGTATTTGTTCTAGCCCCAGAGCTGTCTCGCTTTCCTTGTAACCCTGGCAGTTTGGACAATACCTCTGTGAGGGTATGATTCATAACTGCCGCCATGTCTTGTAAGGTAAACGCATTGGACGCGCCAGATGTACTTGGCGTCACTTGCGCGGGAGATATAGGTTCTGACACATTGGGAGAGCTAGGTGGTTTAACCTCCCTTTTGTCAGTCTGAGAAACCTCTGGTGATAAAACTTTAAAACCCATAATATGGTCTTTATAACTTATAGAAAGGTCAGTGCATTTGGTACACATTCTAAGAGGGGGTTCCACAATGGCTTCTAAACATAATGAACAAGGAGTTTCCTCTATGTCAGACATGTTTAACAGACTAGTAATGAGACCAGCAAGCTTGGAAAACACTTTAATAAATGTGAAAAAGCAATTAAACAAAAACAGTACTGTGCCTTTAAGAGAAAAAAACTACCACATAAACTGCAAAACAGTGTTAAAAAGTAGTGTAAACTACGAAATTTTTACAGTGTGTATAAGAGACTAAAGCAGCATTGCACCAACTTGCAAATGGATGATTAACCCCTTAGGCCCCAAACTGGATTAGAAAAACGGTAAAACCGTTAAAAAACAGTCAAACACACTGCCACAGCTCTGCTGTGGCTCCTACCTGCCCTTAAACACGATTATTTGCCGGAAAAAACCTCTATAGTGGTCCTAGATGCCAGAGGACTCCTTTAGGGAAGCTGGATGTCTCAGTCTGAATATCAACTGCGCATAAAGTGCGTGAACATAGGCCCCTCCCACCATGCACTCAAAGTCAGAGGGCCTTAAAAAAGTACTCCTAGGAGTAATCTAACAAGCCATGTGGAAAACTAGGCCCCAAATAAAGATTTATCACCCTCAGAGAAAAAACGTTTTTTCTGTAAGTTATGCAAACGTTTTTACACTAAGTAATATGAGAGTCAACATGAATATTACCCTTATCTTGTAAGCATAATCCCAGTCGTTGTTAAATCACTGTATCAGGCTTACCTCAAATATACCAGGCACTGTCAGCATTTTCTAGACCTTATCATCTCTCTAGAAAAAAATATACTGAACATACCTCAAAGCAGGTGATCTGCAAACCGTCCCCCCAACTGAAGTTTTCTTTCCATACTCTTCAGTTATGTGTGAGAACAGCAATGGACCTTAGTTACAAACCGCTAAGATCATCAACCTCCAGGCAGATTCTTCTTCCAATTTCTGCCTGAGAGTAAAACAGTACAACGCCGGTACCGTTTAAAAATAACAAACTCTTGATTGAAGGTAAAAACTACACTAAGTCACCACATATCTCTTGATACTTCCTTTCTTGTCGAGAGTTGCAAGAGAATGACTGGGGGTGGCAGTTAGGGGAGGAGCTATGTAGACAGCTCTGCTGTGGGTGTCCTCTTGCAACTTCCTGTTGGGAAGGAGAATATCCCACAAGTAATGGATGAACCCGTGGACTGTATACACCTTTACAAGAGAAAGGTGAAGAACATAAAAGAAAGACATGTAATATGTGATGTTGTCAAACTGTGATGGAGGGGGTCTCTCTAGTATTAAATTAAATTAGAATCCAAAAACTGGAGATACTCCTAGCTGAAGTGTCTAAAATATTTATTATATTTTGTACATAGAGAAGAAATAGTAAGTCTCATGGTTAATGTTAGTATGTGCCCTTGATTTAACATTGAGTGTCAATGATGAGGGAAGAATTCTATGTGACATATATAGCAAACCCATCACAAAAAACTCCCTTCTCCATGCCACTAGTTGCCACCTGAAACACGTTCCTTTCGCTGTGGCAAAGGGTCAACTAATAAGGGTCAAAAGAAAACAGAATTTATGTTTACCTGATAAATTACTTTCTCCAACGGTGTGTCCGGTCCACGGCGTCATCCTTACTTGTGGGATATTCTCTTCCCCAACAGGAAATGGCAAAGAGCCCAGCAAAGCTGGTCACATGATCCCTCCTAGGCTCCGCCTACCCCAGTCATTCGACCGACGTTAAGGAGGAATATTTGCATAGGAGAAACCATATGGTACCGTGGTGACTGTAGTTAAAGAAAATAAATTATCAGACCTGATTAAAAAAACCAGGGCGGGCCGTGGACCGGACACACCGTTGGAGAAAGTAATTTATCAGGTAAACATAAATTCTGTTTTCTCCAACATAGGTGTGTCCGGTCCACGGCGTCATCCTTACTTGTGGGAACCAATACCAAAGCTTTAGGACACGGATGAAGGGAGGGAGCAAATCAGGTCACCTAAATGGAAGGCACCACGGTTTGCAAAACCTTTCTCCCAAAAATAGCCTCAGAAGAAGCAAAAGTATCAAACTTGTAAAATTTGGTAAAAGTGTGCAGTGAAGACCAAGTCGCTGCCCTACATATCTGATCAACAGAAGCCTCGTTCTTGAAGGCCCATGTGGAAGCCACAGCCCTAGTGGAATGAGCTGTGATTCTTTCGGGAGGCTGCCGTCCGGCAGTCTCGTAAGCCAATCTGATGATGCTTTTAATCCAAAAGGAGAGAGAGGTAGAAGTTGCTTTTTGACCTCTCCCTTTACCGGAATAAACAACAAACAAGGAAGATGTTTGTCTAAAATCCTTTGTAGCTTCTAAATAGAATTTTAGAGCGCGAACAACATCCAAATTGTGCAACAAACGTTCCTTCTTTGAAACTGGTTTCGGACACAGAGAAGGTACGATAATCTCCTGGTTAATGTTTTTGTTAGAAACAACTTTTGGAAGAAAACCAGGTTTAGTACGTAAAACCACCTTATCTGCATGGAACACCAGATAAGGAGGAGAACACTGCAGAGCAGATAATTCTGAAACTCTTCTAGCAGAAGAAATTGCAACTAAAAACAAAACTTTCCAAGATAATAACTTAATATCAACGGAATGTAAGGGTTCAAACGGAACCCCCTGAAGAACTGAAAGAACTAAATTGAGACTCCAAGGAGGAGTCAAAGGTTTGTAAACAGGCTTAATTCTAACCAGAGCCTGAACAAAGGCTTGAACATCTGGCACAGCTGCCAGCTTTTTGTGAAGTAACACAGACAAGGCAGAAATCTGTCCCTTCAGGGAACTTGCAGATAATCCTTTTTCCAATCCTTCTTGAAGGAAGGATAGAATCTTAGGAATCTTAACCTTGTCCCAAGGGAATCCTTTAGATTCACACCAACAGATATATTTTTTCCAAATTTTGTGGTAAATCTTTCTAGTTACAGGCTTTCTGGCCTGAACAAGAGTATCGATAACAGAATCTGAGAACCCTCGCTTCGATAAGATCAAGCGTTCAATCTCCAAGCAGTCAGCTGGAGTGAAACCAGGTTCGGATGTTCGAACGGACCCTGAACAAGAAGGTCTCGTCTCAAAGGTAGCTTCCAAGGTGGAGCCGATGACATATTCACCAGATCTGCATACCAAGTCCTGCGTGGCCACGCAGGAGCTATCAAGATCACCGACGCCCTCTCCTGATTGATCCTGGCTACCAGCCTGGGGATGAGAGGAAACGGCGGGAACACATAAGCTAGTTTGAAGGTCCAAGGTGCTACTAGTGCATCCACTAGAGCCGCCTTGGGATCCCTGGATCTGGACCCGTAGCAAGGAACTTTGAAGTTCTGACGAGAGGCCATCAGATCCATGTCTGGAATGCCCCACAGCTGAGTGACTTGGGCAAAGATTTCCGGATGGAGTTCCCACTCCCCCGGATGCAATGTCTGACGACTCAGAAAATCCGCTTCCCAATTTTCCACTCCTGGGATGTGGATAGCGGACAGGTGGCAGGAGTGAGACTCCGCCCATAGAATGATTTTGGTCACTTCTTCCATCGCTAGGGAACTCCTTGTTCCCCCCTGATGGTTGATGTACGCAACAGTTGTCATGTTGTCTGATTGAAACCGTATGAACTTGGCCCTCGCTAGCTGAGGCCAAGCCTTGAGAGCATTGAATATCGCTCTCAGTTCCAGAATATTTATCGGTAGAAGAGATTCTTCCCGAGACCAAAGACCCTGAGCTTTCAGGGATCCCCAGACCGCGCCCCAGCCCATCAGACTGGCATCGGTCGTGACAATGACCCACTCTGGTCTGCGGAATGTCATCCCTTGTGACAGGTTGTCCAGGGACAGCCACCAACGGAGTGAGTCTCTGGTCCTCTGATTTACTTGTATCTTCGGAGACAAGTCTGTATAATCCCCATTCCACTGCCTGAGCATGCACAGTTGTAATGGTCTTAGATGAATGCGCGCAAAAGGAACTATGTCCATTGCCGCTACCATCAACCCGATCACTTCCATGCACTGAGCTATGGAAGGAAGAGGAACGGAATGAAGTATCCGACAAGAGTCTAGAAGCTTTGTTTTTCTGGCCTCTGTCAGAAATATCCTCATTTCTAAGGAGTCTATTATTGTTCCCAAGAAGGGAACCCTTGTTGACGGAGATAGAGAACTCTTTTCCACGTTCACTTTCCATCCGTGAGATCTGAGAAAGGCCAGGACTATGTCCGTGTGAGCCTTTGCTTGAGGAAGGGACGACGCTTGAATCAGAATGTCGTCCAAATAAGGTACTACAGCAATGCCCCTTGGTCTTAGCACAGCTAGAAGGGACCCTAGTACCTTTGTGAAAATCCTTGGAGCAGTGGCTAATCCGAAAGGAAGCGCCACGAACTGGTAATGCTTGTCCAGGAATGCGAACCTTAGGAACCGATGATGTTCCTTGTGGATAGGAATATGTAGATACGCATCCTTTAAATCCACCGTGGTCATGAATTGACCTTCCTGGATGGAAGGAAGAATAGTTCGAATGGTTTCCATCTTGAACGATGGAACCTTGAGAAACTTGTTTAAGATCTTGAGATCTAAGATTGGTCTGAACGTTCCCTCTTTTTTGGGAACTATGAACAGATTGGAGTAGAACCCCATCCCTTGTTCTCTTAATGGAACAGGATGAATCACTCCCATTTTTAACAGGTCTTCTACACAATGTAAGAATGCCTGTCTTTTTATGTGGTCTGAAGACAACTGAGACCTGTGGAACCTCCCCCTTGGGGGAAGCCCCTTGAATTCCAGAAGATAACCTTGGGAGACTATTTCTAGCGCCCAAGGATCCAGAACATCTCTTGCCCAAGCCTGAGCGAAGAGAGAGAGTCTGCCCCCCACCAGATCCGGTCCCGGATCGGGGGCCAACATTTCATGCTGTCTTGGTAGCAGTGGCAGGTTTCTTGGCCTGCTTTCCCTTGTTCCAGCCTTGCATTGGTCTCCAAGCTGGCTTGGCTTGAGAAGTATTACCCTCTTGCTTAGAGGACGTAGCACTTTGGGCTGGTCCGTTTCTACGAAAGGGACGAAAATTAGGTTTATTTTTTGCCTTGAAAGGCCGATCCTGAGGAAGGGCGTGGCCCTTACCCCCAGTGATATCAGAGATAATCTCTTTCAAGTCAGGGCCAAACAGCGTTTTCCCCTTGAAAGGAATGTTAAGTAGCTTGTTCTTGGAAGACGCATCAGCCGACCAAGATTTCAACCAAAGCGCTCTGCGCGCCACAATAGCAAACCCAGAATTCTTAGCCGCTAACCTAGCCAATTGCAAAGTGGCGTCTAGGGTAAAAGAATTAGCCAATTTGAGAGCATTGATTCTGTCCATAATCTCCTCATAAGGTGGAGAATCACTATCGACCGCCTTTATCAGCTCATCGAACCAGAAACATGCGGCTGTAGCGACAGGGACAACGCATGAAATTGGTTGTAGAAGGTAACCCTGCTGAACAAACATCTTTTTAAGCAAACCTTCTAATTTTTTATCCATAGGATCTTTGAAAGCACAACTATCCTCTATGGGTATAGTGGTGCGTTTGTTTAAAGTGGAAACCGCTCCCTCGACCTTGGGGACTGTCTGCCATAAGTCCTTTCTGGGGTCGACCATAGGAAACAATTTTTTAAATATGGGGGGAGGGACGAAAGGAATACCGGGCCTTTCCCATTCTTTATTAACAATGTCCGCCACCCGCTTGGGTATAGGAAAAGCTTCTGGGAGCCCCGGCACCTCTAGGAACTTGTCCATTTTACATAGTTTCTCTGGGATGACCAACTTGTCACAATCATCCAGAGTGGATAATACCTCCTTAAGCAGAATGCGGAGATGTTCCAACTTAAATTTAAATGTAATCACATCAGGTTCAGCATGTTGAGAAATGTTCCCTGAATCAGTAATTTCTCCCTCAGACAAAACCTCCCTGGCCCCATCAGACTGGGTTAGGGGCCCTTCAGAAACATTATTATCAGCGTCGTCATGCTCTTCAGTATCTAAAACAGAGCAGTCGCGCTTACGCTGATAAGTGTTCATTTTGGCTAAAATGTTTTTGACAGAATTATCCATTACAGCCGTTAATTGTTGCATAGTAAGGAGTATTGGCGCGCTAGATGTACTAGGGGCCTCCTGAGTGGGCAAGACTCGTGTAGACGAAGGAGGGAATGATGCAGTACCATGCTTACTCCCCTCACTTGAGGAATCATCTTGGGCATCATTGTCATTGTCACATAAATCACATTTATTTAAATGAATAGGAATTCTGGCTTCCCCACATTCAGAACACAGTCTATCTGGTAGTTCAGACATGTTAAACAGGCATAAACTTGATAACAAAGTACAAAAAACGTTTTAAAATAAAACCGTTACTGTCACTTTAAATTTTAAACTGAACACACTTTATTACTGCAATTGCGAAAAAACATGAAGGAATTGTTCAAAATTCACCAAATTTTCACCACAGTGTCTTAAAGCCTTAAAAGTATTGCACACCAAATTTGGAAGCTTTAACCCTTAAAATAACGGAACCGGAGCCGTTTTGAACTTTAACCCCTTTACAGTCCCTGGTATCTGCTTTGCTGAGACCCAACCAAGCCCAAAGGGGAATACGATACCAAATGACGCCTTCAGAAAGTCTTTTCTAAGTATCAGAGCTCCTCTCACATGCGACTGCATGCCATGCCTCTCAAAAACAAGTGCGCAACACCGGCGCGAAAATGAGGCTCTGCCTATGCTTTGGGAAAGCCCCTAAAGAATAAGGTGTCTAAAACAGTGCCTGCCGATATTATTATATCAAAATACCCAAATAAAATGATTCCTCAAGGCTAAATATGTGTTAATAATGAATCGATTTAGCCCAGAAAAAGTCTACAGTCTTAATAAGCCCTTGTGAAGCCCTTATTTACGATCGTAATAAACATGGCTTACCGGATCCCATAGGGAAAATGACAGCTTCCAGCATTACATCGTCTTGTTAGAATGTGTCATACCTCAAGCAGCAAGAGACTGCTCACTGTTCCCCCAACTGAAGTTAATTGCTCTCAACAGTCCTGTGTGGAACAGCCATGGATTTTAGTGACGGTTGCTAAAATCATTTTCCTCATACAAACAGAAATCTTCATCTCTTTTCTGTTTCTGAGTAAATAGTACATACCAGCACTATTTCAAAATAACAAACTCTTGATTGAATAATAAAAACTACAGTTAAACACTAAAAAACTCTAAGCCATCTCCGTGGAGATGTTGCCTGTACAACGGCAAAGAGAATGACTGGGGTAGGCGGAGCCTAGGAGGGATCATGTGACCAGCTTTGCTGGGCTCTTTGCCATTTCCTGTTGGGGAAGAGAATATCCCACAAGTAAGGATGACGCCGTGGACCGGACACACCTATGTTGGAGAAATTGTACACTTGATAGTACCTATAAAGAACAAAGTAAAGCTATGAGGTCAAGATTACAACAAAGAGGTTACCACAAGCACACCATAGATAGAGCACAACGACAGGTTGATCAAAAATACAGGGATTCACTCATAGCCAATAAAACTAGAGATAACAGCAAAACTTTGCAAGTGACCTTTGCAACTGATTATAGTACAGACTATAATGCAATATGCAACATTGTAAAGAAACACTTTAGGTTACTAGCAGCAGATACTAAGCTGGACCAATGCGTAAGTAATGGATTACGCTGCTCCTATAGAAAGTGCCAGACTTTGGGGAATATTTTATAACCCTCTGAATTACCCACCGACTCTTCAATAAACAAAAGTACTTGACTTTCACATAAAGGGATGTATAGGTGCGGACGCACCAGATGCAGGCCCTGCGATTTTGGAATTCTCTCAGATACATTTGAGTCATCTGTAACTGGTGACAGTTACCATATAGAAACATGTGTTAACTGCACATCAACATACATCATTTATGTCATTACATGCGTTGAATGTCACCTGCAATACGTAGGGTTAACGACAAATGATGCCAACACACGCATGACAAACCCCTTGTCTACTATCACTAAATGTGAGGCTAGTACTCCACTTGTCAAACACTTTAACAGAGTGCATCAGAAAAAGATTGACACTCTAATATGGCCAATTATTGAGCAAGTCAGACTACCCCCTAGAGGTGGAGACAAAAATAAAATTCTAGGAAAGAGAGAGATGTTTTGGATCTTTAAATTAAAAACAAGAGTTCCGACAGGATTAAACTCAGAATATGATCTGATCAATTATTGGAAGTAATAATACCTGGGACATTCTCTCTCTTTCATGGATTCTAGAATGACTTTAGCTTTCTATATTACATTTTGTTCCTTATGTAAGGCTATGAAAGCTAAAGGATAGTCCACTACATTTCCTCCAGCTATGTATATAAGGGCACATACTAACATTAACCCTGAGACTTACTATTTCTTCTCTATGTACAAAATATAACAAAATATAACGAATGTACTCCATTTTAAATAAATAAGATTTGTCAGTGTCAATATTTGAGGAAGGATCTTCTGAATCAGATAGATCCTCACCAGAGGAGGATAATTCAGTATGTTGTCGGTCAGTCATTTGAAATTTCATCAACTTTATGAGAAGTTTAAAAGACCTTTACATTTATTAGAAGGTGGAATGGCAGACAAAGCCTTCTGAATAGAAACAACAATAAATTGTTATAATTTCACAGGTATATCTTGTACATTAGATGTTTAAAAGAACCGCAGCAGGCAATGTACTATTACTGATGGACATATTCTCTGCATGTAAAAGTTTATCATGATAACTTATTACAAACCACAGCTGGAGATATAATATCCACAAAATTACAACAAATGTGCTTAGCTTTGGTAGAACTGATATCAGTCAGCAGGATCAGATTGAGACATCTTGCAAATGTAAGAGAAAAAACAACATATAAAGCAAAATTATCAATTTCCTTATATCGCAGTTTCATGAATGGGGAAAAAAATGCAAACAGCAAAGCCCTCTGATAGAGAAAAAAGGCAAGAGGCATATAGGAATGGGGTTTAAAATAATGAAAATATTTGGCGGCATGTATGACGCACAAACAGAGAATTTTTTTTGGCGCGGACAACATCCAGAAATGACACAGTCGCGTCATTAAAGACGCAACCTTGTGAAAGGACTTGGCGTCAAAGACGCCGGAAATGATGAATTTGCGTCATCAAACGTAACCGCGCGAAAAAAAAATCTTGCGCCAAAAATTACACAATATAGTTTGGCATTTTGCGCCCTCGTGAGCCTAATTCTGCCCGCGAATTTAAAATGACAGTCAATTGAAAAAAGACTATACCCCAGGTAAGAAACATAATTTATGCTTACCTGATAAATTTATTTATCTTGTGGTGTATCCAGTCCACGGATCATCCATAACTTGTGGGACATTCTCCTTCCCAACAGGAAGTTGCAAGAGGATCACCCATAGCAGAGCTGTCTATATAGCTCCTCCCCTAACTGCCACCTCCAGTCATTCGACCGAAGACAAGCAAGAGAAAGGAGAAACTATAGGGTGCAGTGGTGACTGTAGTTTAGAATTAAAAAATACCTGCCTTAAAATGACAGGGCGGGCCGTGGACTGGATACACCACAAGAGAAATAAATTTATCAGGTAAGCATAAATTATGTTTTCTCTTGTAAGGTGTATCCAGTCCACGGATCATCCATTACTTGTGGGATACCAATACCAAAGCTAAAGTAGGTACACGGATGAAGGGAGGGACAAGGCAGGTACTTTAACAGAAGGAACCACTGCCTGTAAAACCTTTCTCCCAAAAATAGCCTCCGAAGAAGCAAAAGTATCAAATTTATAGAATTTTGAAAAAGTAGGTAGCGAAGACCAAGTCGCCGCCTTGCAAATCTGTTCAACAGAGGCCTCATTTTTAAAGGCCCATGTGGAAGCCACAGCTCTAGTAGAATGAGCTGTAATCCTTTCTGGAGGCTGCTGGCCAGCAGTCTCATAAGCTAAGCGTATTCTACTTCTTAGCCAAAGTGAAAGAGAAGTTGCCAAAGCCTTTTGGCCTTTCCTCTGTCCAGAAAAGACAACAAACAAAGCAGATGTTTGACGAAAATCTTTAGTAGCTTGTAAATAATACTTTAAAGCACGAACCACATCAAGATTGTGTAATAGACGTTCCTTCTTTGAAGAAGGATTAGGACACAATGACGGAACAACAATCTCCTGATTGATATTCTTATTAGACATCACCTTAGGTAAAAACCCAGGTTTGGTACGCAAAACTACCTTATCTGCATGGAAGATCAGATAAGGGGAATCACATTGTAAGGCAGATAATTCGGAAACTCTACGAGCCAAGGAAATAGCTACCAAAAACAGAACTTTCCAAGATAAAAGTTTGATATCTATGGAATGAAGAGGTTCACACGGAACCCCCTGAAGAACTTTAAGAACCAAATTTAAACTCCATGGTGGAGCAACTGGTTTAAACACAGGCTTGATTCTAACTAAAGCCTGACAAAATGCCTGAACATCTGGAAGATCCGCCAGACGCTTGTGCAAAAGAATAGACAGCGCAGAAATCTGTCCCTTTAAAGAACTAGCTGACAATACTTTTTCCAAACTTTCTTGGAGAAAAGATAATATCCTGGGAATCCTGACTTTACTCCATGAGTAACCCTTGGATTCACACCAATAAAGATATTTACGCCATATCTTATGATAGATTTTCCTGGTGACAGGCTTTTGTGCCTGAATTAAGGTATCAATGACTGACTCGGAGAAGCCACGCTTTGATAAAATCAAGCGTTCAATCTCCCCTGAAGTAGAAGGTCCTGTCTCAGAGGCAGAGTCCATGGTGGAAAGGATGAGATGTCCACTAGATCTGCATACCAAGTCCTGCGTGGCCACGCAGGCGCTATCAAGATCACCAATGCTCTCACCTGCTTGATTTTGGCAATCAGACGAGGGAGCAGAGGAAACGGTGGAAACACATAAGCCAGGTTGAAGGACCAAGGCGCTGCTAGAGCATCTATCAGCGTTGCCTTGGGGTCCCTGGACCTGGATCCGTAACAAGGAAGTTTGGCGTTCCGGCGAGACGCCATGAGATCCAGTTCTGGTTCGCCCCAACGTTGAACCAATTGTGCAAATACCTCCGGATGGAGTTCCCACTCCCCCGGATGAAAAGTCTGTCGATTTAGAAAATCCGCCTCCCAGTTCTCTACACCTGGGATATGGATAGCTGATAGGTGGCAAGAGTGAATCTCTGCCCAACTAATTATCTTTGAGACTTCCAACATCGCTAGGGAACTCCTTGTTCCCCCTTGATGGTTGATGTAAGCCACAGTCGTGATGTTGTCCGACTGAAATCTTATGAACCTCATTGTCGCTAGCTGAGGCCAAGCCTGAAGAGCATTGAATATCGCTCTTAATTCCAGAATATTTATCGGAAGGAGTGTCTCCTCCTGAGTCCACGATCCCTGAGCCTTCACGGAGTTCCAGACTGCCCCCCAGCCTAGCATCTGTCGTTACAATTGTCCAATCAGGCCTGCGAAAGGTCATACCTTTGGACAGATGGACCCGAGATAGCCACCAGAGATCTTGATCCAGATTTAGTAGAGGCGACAAATCTGTGTAATCCCCATTCCACTGACTGAGCATGCAGAGTTGCAGCGGTCTGAGATGTAGACAGGCAAACGGCACTATGTCCATTGCCGCTACCATTAAGCCGATTACTTCCATACACTGAGCCACCGAAGGGCGAGGAGTGGAATAAAGAACACGGCAGGAATTTAGAAGTTTTGATAACCTGGTCTCTGTCAGGTAAATCTTCATTTCTACAGAATCTATTAGAGTTCCCAGAAAGGAGACTCTTGTGAGAGGGGATAGAGAACTCTTTTCTTCGTTCACTTTCCACCCATGCGACCTCAGAAATGCCAGAACTATGTCCGTATGAGACTTGGCAATTTGGAAATTTGACGCCTGTATTAGAATGTCGTCTAAATAAGGGGCCACTGCTATGCCCCGCGGCCTTAGGACCGCCAGAAGTGACCCCAGAACCTTCGTAAAGATTCTTGGAGCTGTAGCTAACCCAAAGGGAAGAGCTACAAACTGGTAATGCCTGTCTAGGAAGGCAAACCTGAAAAACCGATGATGATCTTTGTGTATCGGAATGTGAAGATAAGTATCCTTTAAATCCACAGTAATCATGTATTGACCCTCCTGGATCATAGGTAGGATGGTACGAATAGTCTCCATCTTGAATGATGGGACCCTGAGAAATTTGTTTAAGATCTTGAGATCTAAGATTGGTCTGAAGGTTCCCTCTTTTTTGGGAACCGCAAACAGATTTGAATAGAATCCTTGTCCCTGTTCCTCCTTTGGAACTGGGTGGATCACTCCCATAATTAGGAGGTCTTGAACACAGTGTAAAAATGCCTCTCTCTTTATCTGGTTTGTAGATAATTGTGAAAGGTGAAATCTCCCTTTTGGAGGAGAAGCTCTGAAGTCCAGAAGATATCCCTGGGATACAATTTCCAACGCCCAGGGATCCTGGACATCTCTTGCCCATGCCTGGGCGAAGAGTGAAAGTCTGCCCCCTACTAGATCCGTTACCGGATCGGGGGCCAATCCTTCATGCTGTCTTAGAGGCAGCCACAGGCTTTTTGGCCTGCTTACCTTTGTTCCAAGTCTGGTTAGGTCTCCAGACCGACTTGGACTGGGCAAAAGATCCCTCTTGTTTTGAATTAGAGGAAGTTGATGCCGCACTCGCCTTGAAGTTTCGAAAGGTACGAAAATTAGACTGTTTGGCCCTTGATTTGGACCTATCCTGAGGAAGGGCATGACCTTTTCCTCCAGTGATATCAGAAATGATCTCCTTCAAACCAGGCCCGAATAGGGTCTGCCCCTTGAAGGGAATATTAAGCAGCTTAGACTTTGAAGTAACGTCAGCTGACCATGATTTAAGCCATAGCGCCCTATGCACCTGGATAGCAAAACCAGAATTCTTAGCCGTTAGTTTAGTCAAATGAACAATGGCATCAGAAACAAAAAAATTGGCTAGCTTAAGTGCTCTAAGCTTGTCAAGTATATCATCCAATGGGGTCTCTACCTGTAAAGCCTCTTCCAGAGACTCAAACCAGAAAGCCGCAGCAGCAGTGACTGGGGCAATGCATGCAAGGGGCTGTAGAATAAAACCTTGTTGAATAAACATTTTCTTAAGTTAACCCTCTAACTTTTTATCCATTGGATCTAAGAAAGCACAACTGTCCTCGACAGGGATAGTAGTACGCTTAGCTAGAGTAGAAACTGCTCCCTCCACCTTAGGGACCGTTTGCCATAAGTCCCGTGTGGCGGCATCTATTGGAAACATTTTCTTAAAAATAGGAGGGGGAGAGAACGGCACACCTAATCTATCCCATTCCTTATTAATAATTTCTGTAAACCTTTTAGGTATTGGAAAAACATCAGTGTAGACAGGTACTGCATATTATTTATCCAATCTACACAATTTCTCTGGCACTGCAATTGTATCACAGTCATTCAGAGCAGCTAAAACCTCCCTGAGCAACACGCGGAGGTGTTCAAGCTTAAATTTAAATGTTGATATTTCAGAATCAGGTTGAATCCTCTTCCCTGAGTCAGAAAAATCACCCACAGAAAGAAACTCTCCTTCCTCAGCTTCTGCATATTGTGAGGGGGTATCAGACATAGCTTATAAAGCGTCAGTATGCTCTGTATTTCTTCTAACTCCAGAGCTGTCTCGCTTTCCTCGTAACCCAGGCAGTCTGGCTAATACCGCTGACAGTGTATTATCCATGACTGCCGCCATGTCTTGTAAAGTAAACGCCATGGGCGCGCTAGATGTACTTGGCGCCTCTTGAGCGTGAGTCCCTTGAGCGGGATTTAAAGGTGCTGACACGTGGGGCGTGTTAGTCGGCATAACTTCCCCCTCGTCAGATTCCTCTGGTGATACATTTTTTAAAGACAAAATATGGTCTTTATTACTTAAAGTGAAATCAGTACATTTGGTACACATTCTAAGAGGGGGTTCCACAATGGCTTCTAAACATAATTAACAAGGAGTTTCCTCTATGTCAGACATGTTTAAACAGACTAGCAATGAGACCAGCAAGCTTGGAAAACACTTTAAAGCAAGTTAACAAGCAATAAATAAAAACGGTACTGTGCCTTTAAGGAAAATAAAAAAGGTCAGAATTTGAAAAACAGTGAAAAAAAGCAGTAAATCAATCGAAATTTTTACAGTGTGTATAATAAGCTAACAGAGCATTGCACTCACTTGCAAATGGATGATTAACCCCTTAGTTCAAAAAACGGATAAAAAAAAATGATATAGACGTTTTTTTAACAGTCACAACAAACTGTGGCCCTACCTTAACATACAAACGACTTTGGAAAGCCTAAAAGCCCTTTAGAGAGGTCCTATAGCATTCAGGGGACTCCTTGAGGGAAGCTGGATGTCTCAGTCTGCAAAAGTTACTGCGCAATTAAGCGCTAATTTAGGCCCCTCCCACTCATGTCTACACAGTGGGAGGCCTAAGAAAACTGTTTCTAGGCAAACTTAAGCCAGCCATGTGGAAAAAAACTAGACCCCAATAAAGTTTTATCACCAAAACATATATAAAAAACGTTTAAGCACTCCCATCAAACGTTTTATATGACAGGAATTGAAAAATAATAAGAGTATTACCTCTGACAGTAAGCATGATACCAGTCGCTATTAAATCACTGTAATCAGGCTTACCTTAAATAAATCTGGTATCAGCAGCATTTTCTAGCATTTACATTCCTCTAGAAACAATTTAAACTGCACATACCTCATCACAGGATAACCTGCACGCCATTCCCCAGCTGAAGTTACCTCTCTCTTCAGTTATGTGTGAGAACAGCAATGGATCTTAGTTACAACCTACTAAGATCATAGAGACCACAGGCAGATTCTTCTTCTATTTTCTGCCTGGGACCAAAATAGTACAACTCCGGTAACATTTAAAAATAACAAACTTTTGAATTGAAGAAAAAAAAACAAACATAATTTATGTAAGAACTTACCTGATAAATTCATTTCTTTCATATTAGCAAGAGTCCATGAGCTAGTGACGTATGGGATATACATTCCTACCAGGAGGGGCAAAGTTTCCCAAACCTCAAAATGCCTATAAATACACCCCTCACCACACCCACAAATCAGTTTAACGAATAGCCAAGAAGTGGGGTGATAAGAAAAAAGTGCGAAAGCATATAAAATAAGGAATTGGAATAATTGTGCTTTATACAAAAAAATCATAACCACCACAAAAAGGGTGGGCCTCATGGACTCTTGCTAATATGAAATAAATGAATTTATCAGGTAAGTTCTTACATAAATTATGTTTTCTTTCATGTAATTAGCAAGAGTCCATGAGCTAGTGACGTATGGGATAATGACTACCCAAGATGTGGATCTTTCCACGCAAGAGTCACTAGAGAGGGAGGGATAAAATAAAGACCGCCAATTCCTGCTGAAAATAATCCACACCCAAAATAAAGTTTAATGAAAACATAAGCAGAAGATTCAAACTGAAACCGCTGCCTGAAGTACTTTTCTACCAAAAACTGCTTCAGAAGAAGAAAACACATCAAAATGGTAGAATATAGTAAAAGTATGCAAAGAGGACCAAGTTGCTGCTTTGCAAATCTGATCAACCGAAGCTTCATTCCTAAACGCCCAGGAAGTAGAAACTGACCTAGTAGAATGAGCTGTAATCCTTTGAGGCGGAGTTTTACCTGACTCGACATAGGCATGATGAATTAAAGATTTCAACCAAGATGCCAAAGAAATGGCAGAAGCTTTCTGGCTTTTTCTAGAACCAGAAAAGATGAAAAATAGACTAGAAGTCTTTCGGAAAGACTTAGTAACTTCAACATAATATTACAAAGCTCTAACAACATCCAAAGAATGCAATGATTTCTCCTTAGAATTCTTAGGATTAGGACATAATGAAGGAACCACAATTTCTCTACTAATGTTGTTAGAATACACAACCTTAGGAAAAAATTCAAAAGAAGTTCGCAACACCGCCTTATCCTGATGAAAAATCAGAAAAGGAGACTCACAAGAAAGAGCAGATAATTCAGAGACTCTTCTGGCAGAAGAGATGGCCAAAAGAAACAAAACTTTCCAAGAAAGAAGTTTAATGTCCAAATGAATGCATGGGTTCAAAAGGAGGAGCTAGAAGAGCCCCCAGAACCAAATTCAAACTCCAAGGAGGAGAAATTGACTGAATGACAGGTTTTATACGAACCAAGTCTTGCACAAAACAATGAATATCAGGAAGATTAGCAATCTTTCTGTGAAAAAGAACAGAAAGGGCAGAGATTTGTCCTGTCAAGGAACTTGCGGACAAACCTTTATCTAAACCATCCTGAAGAAACTGTAAAAAAATTCTCGGAATTCTAAAAGAATGCCAGGAAAAATGATGAGAAGACACTAAGAAATATAAGTCTTCCAGACTCTATAATATATCTCTCTAGATACAGATTTACGAGCCTGTAACATAGTATTAATCACAGAGTCAGAGAAACCTCTTTGACCAAGAATCAAGCGTTCAATCTCCATACCCTTAAATTTAAAGATTTGAGATCCTGATGGAAAAAAGGACCTTGCGACAGAAGGTCTGGTCTTAACGGAAGAGCCCACGGTTGGCAAGAGGCCATCCGAAAAAGAATCCGTCCATGCTGGAGCTACCAGCAGAACAAACGAGCATTCCTTCAGAATCTTGGAGATTACTCTTGGAAGAAGAACTAGAGGCGGAGAGATATAGGCAGGATGATACTTCCAAGGAAGTGATAATGCATTCACTGCCTCCGCCTGAGGATCCCGGGGTCTGAACAGATACCTGGGAAGTTTCTTGTTTAGATGAGAAACCATCAGATCTATTTCTGGAAGTTCCCACATTTGAACAATCTGAAGAAATACCTCTGGGTGAAGAGACCATTCGCCCGGATACGTTTGACGACTGAGATAATCCGCTTCCTAATTGTCTATACCTGGGAAATGAACCGCAGACATTAGACAGGAGCTGGATTCCGCCCAAACCAGAATTCGAGATACTTCTTTCATAGCCAGAGGACTGTGAGTCCCTCCTTGATGATTGATGTATGCCACAGTTATGACATTGTCTGTCTGAAAACAAATGAACGACTCTCTCTTCAGAAGAGGCCAAGACTGAAGAGCTCTGAAAATTGCACGGAGTTCCAAAATATTGATCGGTAATCTCACCTCCTGAGATTCCCAAACCCCTTGTGCCGTCAGAGACCCCCACACAGCTCCCCAACCTGTAAGACTTGCATCTGTTGAAATTACAGTCCAGGTCGGAAGAACAAAAGAAGCCCCCTGAACTAAACGATGGTGATCTGTCCACCACGTCAGAGAGTGTCGTACAAACGGTTTTAAAGATATTGAGATATCTTTGTGTAATCCCTGCACCATTGGTTCAGCATACAGAGCTGAAGAGGTCGCATGTGAAAATGAGCAAAGGAGATCGCGTCCGATGCAGCAGTCATAAGACCTAAAATTTCCATGCATAAGGCTACCAAAGGGAATGATTGTGACTGAAGGTTTTGACAAGCTGATATCAATGTTAGACTTCTCTTGTCTGACAAAGACAGAGTCATAGACACTGAATCTACCTGGAAACCTAAAAAGGTTACCCTTGTCTGAGGAATCAATTAACTTTTTGGTAAATTGATCCTCCAACCATGATCTTGAAGAAACAACACAAGTCGATTCGTATGAGATTCTGTTAAATGTGAAGACTGAGCAAGTACCAAGATATCGTCCAAATAAGGAAATACCAATACCCTGTTCTCTGAATACAGACAGAAGGGCACCGAGAACCTTTGTAAAAATTCTTGGAGCTGATGCTAAGCCAAACGGTAGAGCCACAAAACTGGTAATGCTTGTCTAAAAAAGAGAATCTCAGAAACTAAAAGTGATCTGGATGAATCGGAATATGCAGATATGCATCCTGTAAATCTATTGTAGACATATAATGCCCTTGCTGAACAAAAGGCAGGATAGTCCTTACAGCTACCATCTTGAATGTTGGTATCCTTACATAATGATTCAATATTGATAGATCCGGAACTGGTCTGAAGGAATTGACCTTCTTTGGTACAATGAAGAGATAGAATAAAACCCCAGCCCCTGTTCCAGAACTGGAACTGGCATAATTACTCCAGCCAACTCTAGATCTGAAACACATTTCAGAAATACTTGAGCCTTTGCTGGGTTTACTGGGACACGGGAAAGAAAAAAATCTCTTTGCAGGAGGCCTTAACTTGAAGCCAATTCTGTACCCTTCTGAAACAATGTTCTGAAACCATAGATTGCGAACGGAATTGATCCAAATTTCTTTGAAAAGAACGTAAACTGCCCCATACCAGCTGAGCTGGAATGAGGGCCGCACCTTCATGGGGACTTAGGAGCTGGCTTTGGGTTTCTATAAGGCTTGGATATATTCCAAAGTGAAGAAGGTTTCCAAACTGATACCGCTCCTGAGGATGAAGGATCAGGCTTTTGTTCCTTGTTGTGATGAAAAGGAACGAAAAACAATTATTAGACCTAAATTTACCTCAGATTTTATATCCTGTGGTAAAAAAGTTCCCTTCCTTCCAGTAACAGTTGAGATAAAAGAATCCAACTGAGAACCGAATAATTTATTACCCTGGAAAGAAAGGGATAGCAAAGTTGACTTAGAAGACATATCAGCATTCCAAGTTTTAAGCCATAAAGCTCTTCTAGCTAAAATAGCTAGAGACATATACCTGACATCAACTCTAATGATATCAAAGATGGCATCACAAATAAAATAATTAGCATGTTATAGAATAATAATGCTATGAGAATTATGATCTGTTACTTGTTGCGCTAAAGCTTCTAACCAAAAAGTTGAAGCTGCAGCAACATCCGCTAAAAATATAGCAGGAGTAGAGACAGCCCCATTAACCTTAGGGATTTTGTCCCAAACTCTAATCTGTCAGATGGCACAGGATATAATTGCTTAAAACGTTTTAAAAGGAGTAAATGAATTACCCAAATTATTCCATTCCCTGGAAATTACTTCAGAAATAGCATCAGGGACAGAAAACACTTCTGGAATAACTACAGGAGATTTAAAAACCTTATTTAAACGTTTAGTTTTAGTATCAAGAGGACCAGAATCCTCTATTTCTAATGCAATTAATACTTCTTTAAATAAAGAACGAATAAATTCCATCTTGAACAAATACAAAGATTTATCAGCATCAACCTCTGAGACAGAAACCTCTGAACCAGAAGAACCATTATCAGTATCAGAATGATGATGTTCATTTAAAAATTCATCTGAAAAAAGAGAAGTTTTAAAAGACTTTTATGTATACTAGAAGGAGAAATAACAGACATAGCCTTCTTAATGGATTTAGAAACAAAATCTCTTATGTTATCAGGAACACTCTGAGTATTAGATGTTGACGGAACAGCAACAGGTAATGTAACAGTACTAAAGGAAATTTTATCTGCATTAACAAGTTTGTCATAACATTTAATACAAACAACAGCTGAAGGAACAGATACCAAAAGTGATACACTTAGCTTTGGTAGCTCCAGCACCGGGCAGCGATTTTCCTGAAGTATCTTCTGACTCAGTTGCAACGTGGAACATCTTGCGATATGTAATAGAAAAAACAACATATAAAGCAAAATTGATCAAATTCCTTAAATGACAGTTTCAGGAATGGGAAAAAAATGCCAGTGAACAAGCTTCTAGCAACCAGAAGCAATAAATAATGAGACTTAAATAATGTGGAGACAAAAGTGACGCCCATATTTTTTTAGCGCCAAATAAGACGCCCACATTATTTGGCGCCAAAAATGACGCCACATCCGGAACGCCGACACTTTTGACGCAAAAGAACGTCAAAAATGACGCAACTTCCGGCGACACGTATGACGCCGGAAACAGAAAAAAAATTTGCGCCAAAAAAGTCAGCGCCAAGAATGACGCAATAAAATGAAGCATTTTCAGCCCCCGCGAGCCTAACAGCCCACAGGGAAAAAGTCAAATTTTTTTTTTAAGGTAAGAAAAAATGATTGATTCAAATGCATTATCCCAAATATGAAACTGACTGTCTGAAAATAAGGAATGTTGAACATCCTGAGTCAAGGCAAATAAATGTTTGAATACATATATTTAGAACTTTATAAAAAAGTGCCCAACCATAGCTTAGAGTGTCACAGAAAATAAGACTTACTTACCCCAGGACACCCATCTACATGTTTGTAGAAAGTCAAACCAGTACTGAAACGAAAATCAGCAGAGGTAATGGTATATATAAGAGTATATTGTCGATCTGAAAAGGGAGGTAAGAGATGAATCTCTACGACCGATAACAGAGAACCTATGAAATAGACCCCGTAGAAGGAGATCATTGCATTCAAATAGGCAATACTCTCCTCACATCCCTCTGACATTCACTGCACGCTGAGAGGAAAACCGGGCTCCAACCTGCTGCGGAGCGCATATCAACGTAGAATCTAGCACAAACTTACTTCACCACCTCCATAGGAGGCAAAGTTTGTAAAAACTGATTTGTGGGTGTGGTGAGGGGTGTATTTATAGGCATTTTAAGGTTTGGGAAACTTTGCCCCTCCTGGTAGGAATGTATATCCCATACGTCACTAGCTCATGGACTCTTGCTAATTACATGAAAGAAAACTACATTTCACCACATCTCTCTTACTGCTTCCATGCTTGTCGAGAGTTGCAAGAGAATGACTGGAGGTGGCAGTTAGGGGAGGAGCTATATAGACAGCTCTGTTGTGGGTGATCCTCTTGCAACTTCCTGTTGGGAAGGAGAATATCCCACAAGTAATGGATGATCCGTGGACTGGATACACCTTACAATATAGAATAAGTTTTCCTAAAAAATGCATTTCCCAAATATGAAACTGACAGTCTGCAAAAGGAAATATACTGAAACCTGAGTCATGGCAAATATAAGTATAATACATATATTTAGAACTTTATATAAATACATAAAGTGCCAAACCATAGCTGAGAGTGTGTTAAGTAATGAAAACATACTTACCAGAAGACACCCATCCACATATAGCAGATAGCCAAACCAGTACTGAAACAGTTATCAGTAGAGGTAATGGTAAATTGAGAGTATATCGTCGATCTGAAAAGGGAGGTAGGAGATGAATCTCTACGACCGATAACAGAGAACCTATGAAATAGATCCCCCGTGAGGAAAACCATTGCATTCAATAGGTGATACTCCCTTCACATCCCTCTGACATTCACTGTACTCTGAGAGGAAACGGGCTTCAAAATGCTGAGAAGCGCATATCAACGTAGAAATCTTAGCACAAACTTACTTCACCACCTCCATAGGAGGCAAAGTTTGTAAAACTGAATTGTGGGTGTGGTGGGGGGAGTATTTATAGGCATTTTGAGGTTTGGGAAAATTTGCCCCTCCTGGTAGGATTGTATATCCCATACGTCACTAGCTCATGGACTCTTGCCAATTACATGAAAGAAAATAGCAAGATGTCTGGTGTCTGGAAAAAAATATGTAAAATGGCAGAGCCTTTCTTTCATATTTTGTCCACTATTACTATTAATTAGGATTCCAGGGGGTCAGTAAACAAAATAGTTATTATCACCTCTCTCTCATTGTCCTCGTGATAGCGGGCTGTTGTCAGAAGTTCTTGCAGCTGTGCCTTCACTACATCTCGGTTACTGCAGGCTCCGAGGGTGGTCCCAATGCTTTTGTACAGAAAGTTCTATTTCATAAACATAGGGTACAAATGGTCATGTTACACAAAGTAACCTCATTCCTGCACTAAAAGTCAAACAACAAAGTGCCTCAGAGAACCAGATATCAACCTCAGCAAATCTTAGCAGGCAGACATCTGCCCACCACTCACACACATGGCGACTTCCATACTACACTTACTGATATGTACTAGTCGTGCCGACATCTGCCCACCACTCACACACACAGCAACTTCCATCCTACACTTACTGATAAGTACCAGTCATGCCGACATCTGCCCACCACTCACACACACGGCAACTTCCATCCTACACTTGCTGATATGTACCAGTCATGCCGACATCTGCCCACCACTCACACACACAGCAACTTCCATTCTACACTTACTGATATGTACCAGTCGTGCCGACATCTGCCCACCACTCACACACACAGCAACTTCCATTCTACACTTACTGATATGTACCAGTCGTGCCGACATCTGCCCACCACTCACACACACTGCAACTTCCATCCTACACTTACTGATATGTACCAGTCGTGCCAAAATCTGCCCACCACTCACACACACGGCAACTTCCATCCTACACTTACTGATATGTACCAGTTGTGCCAAAATCTGCCCACCACTCACACACATGGCAACTTCCATCCTACACTTACTGATATGTACCAGTCATGCCGACATCTGCCCACCACTCACACACACAGCAACTTCCACCCTACACTTACTGATATGTACCAGTCGTGCCGACATCTGCCCACCACTCACACACATGGCAACTTCCATCCTACACTTACTGATATGTACCAGTCATGCCGACATCTGCCCACCACTCACACACACGGCAACTTCCATCCTACACTTGCTGATATGTACCAGTCATGCCGACATCTGCCCACCACTCACACACACAGCAACTTCCATCCTACACTTACTGATATGTACCAGTCATGCCGACATCTGCCCACCACTCACACACACGGCAACTTCCATCCTACACTTACTGATATGTACCAGTCGTGCCGACATCTGCCCACCACTCACACACACAGCAACTTCCATCCTACACTTACTGATATGTACCAGTCATGCCGACATCTTCCCACCACTCACACACACGGCAACTTCCATCCTACACTTGCTGATATGTACCAGTCATGCCGACATCTGCCCACCACTCACACACACAGCAACTTCCATTCTACACTTACTGATATGTACCAGTCGTGCCGACATCTGCCCACCACTCACACACACGGCAACTTCCATCCTACACTTACTGATATGTACCAGTTGTGCCAAAATCTGCCCACCACTCACACACACGGCAACTTCCATCCTACACTTACTGATATGTACCAGTTGTGCCAAAATCTGCCCACCACTCACACACACGGCAACTTCCATCCTACACTTACTGATATGTACCAGTCGTGGCAACATCTGCCCACCACTCACACACACGGCAACTTCCATCCTACACTTACTGATATGTACCAGTCGTGGCAACATCTGCCCACCACTCACACACATGGCAACTTCCATCCTACACTTACTGATATGTACCAGTCGTGCCAACATCTGCCCACCACTCACACACACGGCAACTTCCATTCTACACTTACTGATATGTACCAGTCTTGCCGACATCTGCCCACCACTCACACACACGGCAACTTCCATCCTACACTTACTGATATGTACCAGTCGTGCCAACATCTGCCCACCACTCACACACATGGCAACTTCCATCCTACACTTACTGATATGTACCAGTCGTGCCAACATCTGCCCACCACTCACACACACGGCAACTTCCATTCTACACTTACTGATATGTACCAGTCTTGCCGACATCTGCCCACCACTCACACACACGGCAACTTCCATCCTACACTTACTGATATGTACCAGTTGTGCCAAAATCTGCCCACCACTCACACACACGGCAACTTCCATACTACACTTACTGATATGTACCAGTCGTGCCGACATCTGCCCACCACTCACACACACAGCAACTTCCGTCCTACACTTACTGATATGTACCAGTCGTGCCGACATCTGCCCACCACTCACACACACGGCAACTTCCATCCTACACTTACTGATATGTACCAGTCGTGCCGACATCTGCCCACCACTCACACACACGGCAACTTCCATCCTACACTTACTAATATGTACTAGTCGTGCCGACATCTGCCCACCACTCACACACACGGCAACTTCCATCCTACACTTACTGATATGTACCAGTCGTGCCAAAATCTGCCCACCACTCACACACACGGCAACTTCCATCCTACACTTACTGATATGTACCAGTCGTGCCAAAATCTGCCCACCACTCACACACACGGCAACTTCCATACTACACTTACTGATATGTACCAGTCGTGCCAAAATCTGCCCACCACTCACACACACGGCAACTTCCATCCTACAATTACTGATATGTACCAGTCATGCCGACATCTGCCCACCACTCACACACACGGCAACTTCCATCCTACACTTACTGATATGTACCAGTCGTGCCGACATCTGCCCACCACTTACACACACGGCAACTTCCATCCTACACTTACTGATATGAACCAGTTGTGCCAAAATCTGCCCACCACTCACACACACGGCAACTTCCATCCTACACTTACTGATATGTACCAGTCGTGCCGACATCTGCCCACCAATCACACACACGGCAACTTCCATCCTACACTTACTGATATGTACCAGTCATGCCGACATCTGCCCACCACTCACACACACGGCAACTTCCATCCTACACTTACTGATATGTACCAGTCGTGCCGACATCTGCCCACCACTCACACACACAGCAACTTCCATCCTACACTTACTGATATGTACCAGTCGTGCCGACATCTGCCCACCACTCACACACACAGCAACTTCCATCCTACATTTACTGATATGTACCAGTCGTGCCGACATCTGCCCACCACTCACACACACGGCAACTTCCATCCTACACTTACTAATATGTACTAGTCGTGCCGACATCTGCCCACCACTCACACACACGGCAACTTCCATCCTACACTTACTGATATGTACCAGTCGTGCCGACATCTGCCCACCACTCACACACACGGCAACTTCCATCCTACACTTACTGATATGTACCAGTCGTGCCAAAATCTGCCCACCACTCACACACACGGCAACTTCCATCCTACACTTACTGATATGTACCAGTCGTGCCGACATCCCTCCTACACTCGGTGATATGTAACAATATTCCTCCTACACTCGCTGATAAGTAACAGATGTAAGAATATCCATTCCTACATTTGCTGATATGTAACAATATCCCTCCCATACTTACTGATATGTAACAGATGTAAGAATTTCCCTCCTATATTTACTGATATGTAAAAATATCCCTCCTATACTCACTGATATGTAACAGATGTAAGAATATCTCTCCTGTACTCACTGATATGTAACAGATGTAAGAACCTCCCTCCTATACTCACTGATATGTAACAATATCCCTCCTATACTCACTGATATGTAACAATATCCCTCCTATACTCACTGATATGTAACAATATCCCTCCTACACTCACTGATATGTAACAAAATCCCTCCTACACTCACTGATATGTAACAGATGTAAGAATATCTCTCCTGTACTCACTGATATGTAACAGATGTAAGAACTTCACTCCTATACTCACTGATATGTAACAATATCCCTCCTATACTCACTGATATGTAACCATATCCCTCCTATACTCACTGATATGTAACAATACCCCTCTTATACTCACTGATATGTAACAATATCCCTCCTATACTCACTGATATGTAACAATATCCCTCCTATACTCACTGATATGTAACAATATCCCTCCTACACTCACTGAAATGTAACAATATCCCTCCTACACTCACTGATATGTAACAATATCCCTCCTACACTAACTGATATGTAACAATATCCCTCATATACTCACTGATATGTAACAATATCCCTCCTATACTCACTGATATGTAACAATATCCCTCTTACACTCACTGATATGTAACAATATCCCTCCTATACTCACTGATATGTAACAATATCCCTCCTATACTCACTGATATGTAACAATATCCCTTCTATACCAACTTCTATGTAACAATATCCCTCCTTTACTCAATGATATGCAACAGATGTAAGAATATCCCTCCTATACTTACTGATATGTAACAATATCCCTCCTATACTTACTGATATGTAACAATATCCCTCCTATACTCACTGATATGTAACAGATGTAAGAATATCCCTCCTTTACTCACTGATATGTAACAGATGTAAGAATATCCCTCCTATACTTACTGATATGTAACAATATCCCTCCTATACTTACTGATATGTAACAATATCCCTCCTACACTCACTGATATGTAACAATATCCCTCCTATACTTACTGATATGTAACAATATCCCTCCTATACTCACTGATATGTAACAGATGTAAGAATATCCCTCCTTTACTCATTGATATGCAACAGATGTAAGAATATCCCTCCTATACTCACTGATATATAACAGATGTAAGAATATTCCTCCTATACTCACTAATATGTAACAATATCCCTCCTACACTCACTGGTATGTAACATTATCCCTCCTATACTCATTGATATGTAACAATATCCCTCCTACACTCACTGATATGTAACAATATCCCTCCTACACTCAATGATATGCAACAATATCCTTCCTATACTCACTGATATGTAACAATATCCCTCCTATACTCACTGATATGTAATAATATCCCTCCTATACTCACTGATATGTAACAATATCCCTCCTATACTCACTGATATGTAACAATATCCCTCCCATACTCACTGATATGTAACAATATCCCTTCTATACTAACTTCTATGTAACAGATGTAAGAATATCCCTCCTATACTCACTAATATGTAACAATATTCCTCCTACACTCACTGATAAGTAACAGATTTAAGACTATCCCTCTATACTCACTGATATATAACAGATGTAAGAATATTCCTCCTATACTCACTAATATGTAACAATATCCCTCCTACACTCACTAATATGTAACAATATCCCTCCTACACTCACTGATATGTAACAGATGTAAGAATATCCCTCCTATACTTACTGATATGTAACAGATGTAAGAATATGCCTCCTACTCTCACTGATATGTAACACTATCCCTCCTATACTCACTGTTATGTAACAATATCCCTCCTTTACTCACTGATATGTAACAGATTTAAGAATATGCCTCCTACTCTCACTGATATGTAACACTATCCCTCCTATACTCACTAATATGTAACAATATCCCTCTTACACTCACTGATATGTAACAAAATCCCTCCTACACTCACTAATATGTAACAATATCCCTCTTACACTCACGGATATGTAACAATATCCCTCCTACACTCACTGATATGTAAGAATATCCCTCCTATACTCACTGATATGTAACAGATTTAAGAATATGCCTCCTACACTCACTGATATGTAACAATATCCCTCCTATACTCACTGATATGTAACAATATCCCTCCTACACTCACTGATATGTAACAATATCCCTCCTACACTCACTTATATGTAACAATATCCCTCCTACACTCACTGATATGTAACCAAATCCCTCCTATACTTACTGATATGTAAGAATATCCCTCCTATACTCACTGATATGTAACAGATTTAAGAATATGCCTCCTACACTCACTGATATGTAACAATATCCCTCCTATACTCACTGATATGTAACAATATCCCTCCTACACTCACTGATATGTAACCATATCCCTCCTACACTCACTGATATGTAACAATATCCCTCTTACACTCACCGATATGTAACAATATCCCTCCTACACTCACTGATATGTAAGAATATCCCTCCTATACTCACTGATATGTAACAGATTTAAGAATATGCCTCCTACACTCACTGATATGTAACAATATCCCTCCTACACTCACTTATATGTAACAATATCCCTCCTATACTTACTGATATGTAACAATATCCCTCCTACACTCACTGATATGTAACCATATCCCTCCTATACTTACTGATATGTAAGAATATCCCTCCTATACTCACTGATATGTAACAGATTTAAGAATATGCCTCCTACACTCACTGATATGTAACCATATCCCTCCTACACTCACTGATATGTAACAATATCCCTCCTACACTCACTGATATGTAACAATATCCCTCCTACACTCACTGATATGTAACCATATCCCTCCTACACTCACTGATATGTAACAATATCCCTCCTACACTCACTGATATGTAACAATATCCCTCCTATACTTACTGATATGTAACCATATCCCTCCTTTACTTACTGATATGTAACAATATCCCTCCTACACTCACTGATATGTAACAATATCCCTCCTATACTCACTGATATGTAACAATATCCCTCCTACACTCACTTATATGTAACAATATCCCTCCTATACTTACTGATATGTAACAATATCCCTCCTACACTCACTGATATGTAACCATATCCCTCCTATACTTACTGATATGTAACAATATCCCTCCTATACTCACTGATATGTAACAGATGTAAGAATATCTCTCCTGTACTCACTGATATGTAACAATATCCCTCCTATACTCACTGATATGTAACAATATCCCTCCTACACTCACTGATATGTAACAATACCCCTCTTATACTCACTGATATGTAACAATATCCCTCCTACACTCACTGATATGTAACAATATCCCTCCTATACTCACTGATATGTAACAATACCCCTCTTATACTCACTGATATGTAACAATATCCCTCCTATACTCACTGATATGTAACAATATCCCTCCTACACTCACTGATATGTAACAAAATCCCTCCTACACTCACTGATATGTAACAGATGTAAGAATATCTCTCCTGTACTCACTGATATGTAACAGATGTAAGAACTTCACTCCTATACTCACTGATATGTAACAATATCCATCCTATACTCACTGATATGTAACCATATCCCTCCTATACTCACTGATATGTAACAATACCCCTCTTATACTCACTGATATGTAACAATATCCCTCCTATACTCACTGATATGTAACAATATCCCTCCTATACTCACTGATATGTAACAATATCCCTCCTACACTCACTGAAATGTAACAATATCCCTCCTACACTCACTGATATGTAACAATATCCCTCCTACACTAACTGATATGTAACAATATCCCTCCTATACTCACTGATATGTAACAATATCCCTTCTATACCAACTTCTATGTAACAATATCCCTCCTTTACTCAATGATATGCAACAGATGTAAGAATATCCCTCCTATACTTACTGATATGTAACAATATCCCTCCTATACTTACTGATATGTAACAATATCCCTCCTATACTCACTGATATGTAACAGATGTAAGAATATCCCTCCTTTACTCATTGATATGCAACAGATGTAAGAATATCCCTCCTATACTCACTGATATATAACAGATGTAAGAATATTCCTCCTATACTCACTAATATGTAACAATATCCCTCCTACACTCACTGGTATGTAACATTATCCCTCCTATACTCATTGATATGTAACAATATCCCTACTACACTCAATGATATGCAAAAATATCCTTCCTATACTCACTGATATGTAACAATATCCCTCCTATACTCACTGATATGTAATAATATCCCTCCTATACTCACTGATATGTAACAATATCCCTCCTATACTCACTGATATGTAACAATATCCCTCCCATACTCACTGATATGTAACAATATCCCTTCTATACTAACTTCTATGTAACAGATGTAAGAATATCCCTCCTATACTCACTAATATGTAAGAATATTCCTCCTACACTCACTGATAAGTAACAGATTTAAGACTATCCCTCTATACTCACTGATATATAACAGATGTAAGAATATTCCTCCTATACTCACTAATATGTAACAATATCCCTCCTATACTCACTAATATGTAACAATATCCCTCCTACACTCACTGATATGTAACAGATGTAAGAATATCCCTCCTATACTCCCTGATATGTAACAATATCCCTCCTATACTTACTGATATGTAACAGATTTAAGAATATGCCTCCTACTCTCACTGATATGTAACACTATCCCTCCTATACTCACTGTTATGTAACAATATCCCTCCTTTACTCACTGATATGTAACAGATTTAAGAATATGCCTCCTACTCTCACTGATATGTAACACTATCCCTCCTATACTCACTAATATGTAACAATATCCCTCTTACACTCACTGATATGTAACAAAATCCCTCCTACACTCACTAATATGTAACAATATCCCTCTTACACTCACCGATATGTAACAATATCCCTCCTACACTCACTGATATGTAAGAATATCCCTCCTATACTCACTGATATGTAACAGATTTAAGAATATGCCTCCTACACTCACTGATATGTAACAATATCCCTCCTATACTCACTGATATGTAACAATATCCCTCCTACACTCACTGATATGTAACAATATCCCTCCTACACTCACTTATATGTAACAATATCCCTCCTACACTCACTGATATGTAACCAAATCCCTCCTATACTTACTGATATGTAAGAATATCCCTCCTATACTCACTGATATGTAACAGATTTAAGAATATGCCTCCTACACTCACTGATATGTAACAATATCCCTCCTATACTCACTGATATGTAACAATATCTCTCCTAAACTCACTGATATGTAACCATATCCCTCCTACACTCACTGATATGTAACAATATCCCTCTTACACTCACCGATATGTAACAATATCCCTCCTACACTCACTGATATGTAAGAATATCCCTCCTATACTCACTGATATGTAACAGATTTAAGAATATGCCTCCTACACTCACTGATATGTAACAATATCCCTCCTACACTCATTGATATGTAACAATATCCCTCCTACACTCACTTATATGTAACAATATCCCTCCTATAATTACTGATATGTAACAATATCCCTCCTACACTCACTGATATGTAACCATATCCCTCCTATACTTACTGATATGTAAGAATATCCCTCCTATACTCACTGATATGTAACAGATTTAAGAATATGCCTCCTACACTCACTGATATGTAACAATATCCCTCCTATAATTACTGATATGTAACAATATCCCTCCTACACTCACTGATATGTAACCATACCCCTCCTATACTTACTGATATGTAAGAATATCCCTCCTATACTCACTGATATGTAACAGATTTAAGAATATGCCTCCTACACTCACTGATATGTAACAATATCCCTCCTATACTCACTGATATGTAACAATATCCCTCCTACACTCACTGATATGTAACCATATCCCTCCTACACTCACTGATATGTAACCATATCCCTCCTACACTCACTGATATGTAACCATATCCCTCCTACACTCACTGATATGTAACAATATCCCTCCTATACTTACTGATATGTAACCATATCCCTCCTTTACTTACTGATATGTAACAATATCCCTCCTACACTCACTGATATGTAACAATATCCCTCCTATACTCACTGATATGTAACAATATCCCTCCTATACTCACTGATATGTAACAATATCCCTCCTACACTCACTGATATGTAACCATATCCCTCCTATACTTACTGATATGTAACAATATCCCTCCTACACTCACTGATATGTAACAATATCCCTCCTATACTCACTGATATGTAACAATATCCCTCCTACACTCACTGATATGTAACCATATCCCTCCTATACTTACTGATATGTAACAATATCCCAACTATACTTACTGATATGTAACCATATCCCTCCTATACTTACTGATATGTAACAATATCCCTCCTATACTTACTGATATGTAACAATATCCCTCCTATACTTACTGATATGTAACAATATCCCTCCTATACTTACTGATATGTAACCATATCCCTCCTTTACTTACTGATATGTAACAATATCCCTCCTACACTCACTAATATGTAACAATATCCCTCCTATACTCACTGATATGTAACAATATCCCTCCTACACTCACTGATATGTAACCATATCCCTTCTATACTTACTGATATGTAACAATATCCCTCCTACACTCACTGATATGTAACAATATCCCTCCTATACTCACTGATATGTAACAATATCCCTCCTACACTCACTGATATGTAACCATATCCCTCCTATACTTACTGATATGTAACAATATCCCTCCTATACTCACTGATATGTAACAATATCCCTCCTATACTTACTGATATGTAACCATATCCCTCCTATACTTACTGATATGTAACCATATCCCTCCTATACTTACTGATATGTAACAATATCCCTCCTATACTTACTGATATGTAACCATATCCCTCCTATACTTACTGATATGTAACAATATCCCTCCTATACTTACTGATATGTAACAATATCCCTCCTATACTTACTGATATGTAACAATATCCCTCCTATACTTACTGATATGTAACAATATCCCTCCTATACTCACTGATATGTAACCATATCCCTCCTACACTCACTGATATGTAACCATATCCCTCCTATACTTACTGATATGTAACAATATCCCTCCTATACTTACTGATATGTAACAATATCCCTCCTATACTTACAGATATGTAACAATATCCCTCCTATACTTACTGATATGTAACAATATCCCTCCTATACTTACTGATATGTAACAATATCCCTCCTATACTTACTGATATGTAACCATATCCCTCCTATACTTACTGATATGTAACCATATCCCTCCTATACTTACTGATATGTAACAATATCCCTCCTATACTTACTGATATGTAACAATATCCCTCCTATACTTACTGATATGTAACCATATCCCTCCTATACTTACTGATATGTAACAATATCCCTCCTATACTTACTGATATGTAACAATATCCCTCCTATAATTACTGATATGTAACCATATCCCTCCTATACTTACTGATATGTAACAATATCCCTCCTACACTCACTGATATGTAACCATATCCCTCCTATACTTACTGATATGTAACAATATCCCTCCTATACTTACTGATATGTAACAATATCCCTCCTATACTTACTGATATGTAACAATATCCCTCCTATACTTACTGATATGTAACAATATCCCTCCTATACTTACTGATATGTAACCATATCCCTCCTATACTTACTGATATGTAACAATATCCCTCCTATACTTACTAATATGTAACAATATCCCTCTTACACTCACTGATATGTAACAAAATCCCTCCTATACTCACTAATATGTAACAATATCCCTCTTACACTCACCGATATGTAACAATATCCCTCCTACACTCACTGATATGTAAGAATATCCCTCCTATACTCACTGATATGTAACAATATCCCTCCTATACTCACTGATATGTAACAATATCCCTCCTACACTCACTGATATGTAACAAAATCCCTCCTACACTCACTGATATGTAACAGATGTAAGAATATCTCTCCTGTACTCACTGATATGTAACAGATGTAAGAACTTCACTCCTATACTCACTGATATGTAACAATATCCATCCTATACTCACTGATATGTAACCATATCCCTCCTATACTCACTGATATGTAACAATACCCCTCTTATACTCACTGATATGTAACAATATCCCTCCTATACTCACTGATATGTAACAATATCCCTCCTATACTCACTGATATGTAACAATATCCCTCCTACACTCACTGATATGTAACAATATCCCTCCTACACTCACTGATATGTAACAATATCCCTCCTACACTAACTGATATGTAACAATATCCCTCCTATACTCACTGATATGTAACAATATCCCTTCTATACCAACTTCTATGTAACAATATCCCTCCTTTACTCAATGATATGCAACAGATGTAAGAATATCCCTCCTATACTTACTGATATGTAACAATATCCCTCCTATACTTACTGATATGTAACAATATCCCTCCTATACTCACTGATATGTAACAGATGTAAGAATATCCCTCCTTTACTCATTGATATGCAACAGATGTAAGAATATCCCTCCTATACTCACTGATATATAACAGATGTAAGAATATTCCTCCTATACTCACTAATATGTAACAATATCCCTCCTACACTCACTGGTATGTAACATTATCCCTCCTATACTCATTGATATGTAACAATATCCCTACTACACTCAATGATATGCAAAAATATCCTTCCTATACTCACTGATATGTAACAATATCCCTCCTATACTCACTGATATGTAATAATATCCCTCCTATACTCACTGATATGTAACAATATCCCTCCTATACTCACTGATATGTAACAATATCCCTCCCATACTCACTGATATGTAACAATATCCCTTCTATACTAACTTCTATGTAACAGATGTAAGAATATCCCTCCTATACTCACTAATATGTAAGAATATTCCTCCTACACTCACTGATAAGTAACAGATTTAAGACTATCCCTCTATACTCACTGATATATAACAGATGTAAGAATATTCCTCCTATACTCACTAATATGTAACAATATCCCTCCTATACTCACTAATATGTAACAATATCCCTCCTACACTCACTGATATGTAACAGATGTAAGAATATCCCTCCTATACTCCCTGATATGTAACAATATCCCTCCTATACTTACTGATATGTAACAGATTTAAGAATATGCCTCCTACTCTCACTGATATGTAACACTATCCCTCCTATACTCACTGTTATGTAACAATATCCCTCCTTTACTCACTGATATGTAACAGATTTAAGAATATGCCTCCTACTCTCACTGATATGTAACACTATCCCTCCTATACTCACTAATATGTAACAATATCCCTCTTACACTCACTGATATGTAACAAAATCCCTCCTACACTCACTAATATGTAACAATATCCCTCTTACACTCACCGATATGTAACAATATCCCTCCTACACTCACTGATATGTAAGAATATCCCTCCTATACTCACTGATATGTAACAGATTTAAGAATATGCCTCCTACACTCACTGATATGTAACAATATCCCTCCTATACTCACTGATATGTAACAATATCCCTCCTACACTCACTGATATGTAACAATATCCCTCCTACACTCACTTATATGTAACAATATCCCTCCTACACTCACTGATATGTAACCAAATCCCTCCTATACTTACTGATATGTAAGAATATCCCTCCTATACTCACTGATATGTAACAGATTTAAGAATATGCCTCCTACACTCACTGATATGTAACAATATCCCTCCTATACTCACTGATATGTAACAATATCCCTCCTACACTCACTGATATGTAACCATATCCCTCCTACACTCACTGATATGTAACAATATCCCTCTTACACTCACCGATATGTAACAATATCCCTCCTACACTCACTGATATGTAAGAATATCCCTCCTATACTCACTGATATGTAACAGATTTAAGAATATGCCTCCTACACTCACTGATATGTAACAATATCCCTCCTACACTCACTGATATGTAACAATATCCCTCCTACACTCACTTATATGTAACAATATCCCTCCTATAATTACTGATATGTAACAATATCCCTCCTACACTCACTGATATGTAACCATATCCCTCCTATACTTACTGATATGTAAGAATATCCCTCCTATACTCACTGATATGTAACAGATTTAAGAATATGCCTCCTACACTCACTGATATGTAACAATATCCCTCCTATAATTACTGATATGTAACAATATCCCTCCTACACTCACTGATATGTAACCATATCCCTCCTATACTTACTGATATGTAAGAATATCCCTCCTATACTCACTGATATGTAACAGATTTAAGAATATGCCTCCTACACTCACTGATATGTAACAATATCCCTCCTATACTCACTGATATGTAACAATATCCCTCCTACACTCACTGATATGTAACCATATCCCTCCTACACTCACTGATATGTAACCATATCCCTCCTACACTCACTGATATGTAACCATATCCCTCCTACACTCACTGATATGTAACCATATCCCTCCTACACTCACTGATATGTAACCATATCCCTCCTATACTTACTGATATGTAACAATATCCCTCCTATACTTACTGATATGTAACCATATCCCTCCTTTACTTACTGATATGTAACAATATCCCTCCTACACTCACTGATATGTAACAATATCCCTCCTATACTCACTGATATGTAACAATATCCCTCCTATACTCACTGATATGTAACAATATCCCTCCTACACTCACTGATATGTAACCATATCCCTCCTATACTTACTGATATGTAACAATATCCCTCCTACACTCACTGATATGTAACAATATCCCTCCTATACTCACTGATATGTAACAATATCCCTCCTACACTCACTGATATGTAACCATATCCCTCCTATACTTACTGATATGTAACAATATCCCAACTATACTTACTGATATGTAACCATATCCCTCCTATACTTACTGATATGTAACAATATCCCTCCTATACTTACTGATATGTAACAATATCCCTCCTATACTTACTGATATGTAACAATATCCCTCCTATACTTACTGATATGTAACCATATCCCTCCTTTACTTACTGATATGTAACAATATCCCTCCTACACTCACTAATATGTAACAATATCCCTCCTATACTCACTGATATGTAACAATATCCCTCCTACACTCACTGATATGTAACCATATCCCTTCTATACTTACTGATATGTAACAATATCCCTCCTACACTCACTGATATGTAACAATATCCCTCCTATACTCACTGATATGTAACAATATCCCTCCTACACTCACTGATATGTAACCATATCCCTCCTATACTTACTGATATGTAACAATATCCCTCCTATACTCACTGATATGTAACAATATCCCTCCTATACTTACTGATATGTAACCATATCCCTCCTATACTTACTGATATGTAACCATATCCCTCCTATACTTACTGATATGTAACAATATCCCTCCTATACTTACTGATATGTAACCATATCCCTCCTATACTTACTGATATGTAACAATATCCCTCCTATACTTACTGATATGTAACAATATCCCTCCTATACTTACTGATATGTAACAATATCCCTCCTATACTTACTGATATGTAACAATATCCCTCCTATACTCACTGATATGTAACCATATCCCTCCTACACTCACTGATATGTAACCATATCCCTCCTATACTTACTGATATGTAACAATATCCCCAGGGCCGGATTTACATCTCAGGTGCCTGTAGGCACAAAAACCTGAAGCGCCCCCCCCCCCCCCCCCCCCCCGCGGGCCCCCCTCACAAAAAAAAGCACAGTATTACCGGTACTTTTAAATCTGTGCAAAAAAATAAAAACTCTCTAAATTACTTGACATATTTTTACAATCAGCAAACCCTTTCACAAATAAACTGGCTGAGCGTGGCATCACATGACGTGGGCACCCCCCTACCCCAACTCCGCAAAAGAAGTGTAGTGTAGACGGTCCCTTTAAGTAATAAAATGTAAATTTTCCATTGTCCTCTAAAAGTATTGATTTTACAGATAAGATAAGATAAGGAAGCAAGTGTGTGTACACAAAGTGATAACACAATGATATATATTACCTGCTATATATATATATATACACGCATAAACACACACATCATATAAACACACACATACATAAACACACACACACATATACCCCCCACACACACATATAAACTCACACACATATAACACACAAACAAAAAAATACACACACACACAAAAATACACACACATACACAAAAAAATACACACACAAAAATACACACACACACATATATATATACACATACACACACATATATATATATATATATATATATATATATATACACACACATACAGCAAAAAGAAATATAAATAAAATTACACATTTTAATAACTCAACATGCTCTCTAATATTATCTACATTGGTTACACAAACTAATGCTGCCTAAATGAGTTCACATATATTTATATATTTTTTGTCACCAAAATAAAACCCCAAAACTGTCTGGCTGTTCATTTAACATACACAGTAGCACTTATAAAATCACAGTCTCTCCTCAGGGAACAACATATACAAAAAAGCAAGCCTGCTCTGAGTAGTCTGAGGCTGGGGAATGGGGATAAGAATAGGAGATTTGTTGTGGTCAATCATATACGCAGCACACAGAAGTTCTGAGTTTTAAGATAACATAAATAACAGACCTGGCAAATCTCAGCTGCATCTGTCACCCTTTCAGGACCTCATTTACTGTCATTCCTCCTGCCTATAAATTAGCTGTCCTGAGTGTGCTGCCTCACTGATGGCACCGCGTGGGGGAAAAGAGAAGGGGAGGGGAAAGTTTTTTGTTAGGCATATTTAGTTTAAAGGAGCAGTGCTGTCAGACTGTGGTAGTTCTGTTCCTGTTTTCTTTAAATTTTACAGCAGATGATCTGTGCTGTGCTGCACTCCAATTTCCCCACCCATAAAGGCTCAAAAGCATTAAAATTGTTTTAGAGAGCACCCCTTAGAAGTTCTAAAGGGCATTCTCTATTTTGCTCCCGGTCTATGTAGCAGCCTTAAGAAAAATAATAGGCAGGTGATAATAGGCAGCTGCACAAAAAATTAAGCTAGAAGCACGTGTGAGTTTGCCTACCACCTCCTTGTAGCCAGTCTGATCCCCTGCTGTTGTGGCCCAACGGCCTTGCAAGTCACTAACTGTTGCCGGTGTGACAGTTATTTTTTTCAGCATCTGTAACTATTCTGGTGGCTGTAAATGCAAGTTTATATAATCTTACAAGTTATATTTACTGGGCATATAATAAATGATTGTCTTACACTATTGCAGGGCTGATCAGTCTTCCCGCTCTCTTCCTCTGACTGTCCTTCACTGCCGATGACTTGCTCCTCCCTCTTCCTCTCCTGACATGTTCCTGGTGCTGTGACTGCTTAGGAACATGACGGGGGCTGAAGAACTGGAGGGTTTCCAGCAGTAAAATGTATTAAAAAATAAAGTCAGTAACTCTTTCTACAGGCAGGCGCCCCTCACTGCATTGCGCCTGTAGGCACATGCCTACTGTGCCTAATGGGAAATCCGGCCCTGAATATCCCTCCTATACTTACTGATATGTAACAATATCCCTCCTATACTTACAGATATGTAACAATATCCCTCCTATACTTACTGATATGTAACAATATCCCTCCTATACTTACTGATATGTAACAATATCCCTCCTATACTTACTGATATGTAACCATATCCCTCCTATACTTACTGATATGTAACCATATCCCTCCTATACTTACTGATATGTAACAATATCCCTCCTATACTTACTGATATGTAACAATATCCCTCCTATACTTACTGATATGTAACCATATCCCTCCTATACTTACTGATATGTAACAATATCCCTCCTATACTTACTGATATGTAACAAAATCCCTCCTATACTTACTGATATGTAACAATATCCCTCCTATACTTACTGATATGTAACCATATCCCTCCTATACTTACTGATATGTAACAATATCCCTCCTATACTTACTGATATGTAACAATATCCCTCCTATACTTACTGATATGTAACAATATCCCTCCTATACTTACTGATATGTAACCATATCCCTCCTATACTTACTAATATGTAACAATATCCCTCTTACACTCACTGATATGTAACAAAATCCCTCCTATACTCACTAATATGTAACAATATCCCTCTTACACTCACCGATATGTAACAATATCCCTCCTACACTCACTGATATGTAAGAATATCCCTCCTATACTCACTGATATGTAACAGATTTAAGAATATGCCTCCTACACTCACTGATATGTAACAATATCCCTCCTATACTCACTGATATGTAACAATATCCCTCCTACACTCACTGATATGTAACAATATCCCTCCTACACTCACTTATATGTAACAATATCCCTCCTATACTTACTGATATGTAACAATATCCCTCCTACACTCACTGATATGTAACCATATCCCTCCTATACTTACTGATATGTAAGAATATCCCTCCTATACTCACTGATATGTAACAGATTTAAGAATATGCCTCCTACACTCACTGATATGTAACAATATCCCTCCTATACTCACTGATATGTAACAATATCCCTCCTACACTCACTGATATGTAACAATATCCCTCCTACACTCACTGATATGTAACAATATCCCTCTTACACTCACCGATATGTAACAATATCCCTCCTACACTCACTGATATGTAACAATATCCCTCCTATACTCACTGATATGTAACAGATTTAAGAATATGCCTCCTACACTCACTGATATGTAACAATATCCCTCCTATACTCACTGATATGTAACAATATCCCTCCTACACTCACTTATATGTAACAATATCCCTCCTATACTTACTGATATGTAACAATATCCCTCCTACACTCACTGATATGTAACCATATCCCTCCTATACTTACTGATATGTAAGAATATCCCTCCTATACTCACTGATATGTAACAGATTTAAGAATATGCCTCCTACACTCACTGATATGTAACAATATCCCTCCTATACTCACTGATATGTAACAATATCCCTCCTACACTCACTGATATGTAACAATATCCCTCCTACACTCACTGATATGTAACAATATCCCTCCTACACTCACTGATATGTAACCATATCCCTCCTACACTCACTGATATGTAACAATATCCCTCCTACACTCACTGATATGTAACAATATCCCTCCTATACTTACTGATATGTAACCATATCCCTCCTTTACTTACTGATATGTAACAATATCCCTCCTACACTCACTGATATGTAACAATATCCCTCCTATACTCACTGATATGTAACAATATCCCTCCTATACTCACTGATATGTAACAATATCCCTCCTACACTCACTGATATGTAACCATATCCCTCCTATACTTACTGATATGTAACAATATCCCTCCTACACTCACTGATATGTAACAATATCCCTCCTATACTCACTGATATGTAACAATATCCCTCCTACACTCACTGATATGTAACCATATCCCTCCTATACTTACTGATATGTAACAATATCCCAACTATACTTACTGATATGTAACCATATCCCTCCTATACTTACTGATATGTAACCATATCCCTCCTATACTTACTGATATGTAACAATATCCCTCCTATACTTACTGATATGTAACAATATCCCTCCTATACTTACTGATATGTAACAATATCCCTCCTATACTTACTGATATGTAACCATATCCCTCCTTTAATTACTGATATGTAACAATATCCCTCCTACACTCACTTATATGTAACAATATCCCTCCTATACTTACTGATATGTAACAATATCCCTCCTACACTCACTGATATGTAACCATATCCCTCCTATACTTACTGATATGTAAGAATATCCCTCCTATACTCACTGATATGTAACAGATTTAAGAATATGCCTCCTACACTCACTGATATGTAACAATATCCCTCCTATACTCACTGATATGTAACAATATCCCTCCTACACTCACTGATATGTAACAATATCCCTCCTACACTCACTGATATGTAACAATATCCCTCCTACACTCACTGATATGTAACCATATCCCTCCTACACTCACTGATATGTAACAATATCCCTCCTACACTCACTGATATGTAACAATATCCCTCCTATACTTACTGATATGTAACCATATCCCTCCTTTACTTACTGATATGTAACAATATCCCTCCTACACTCACTGATATGTAACAATATCCCTCCTATACTCACTGATATGTAACAATATCCCTCCTATACTCACTGATATGTAACAATATCCCTCCTACACTCACTGATATGTAACCATATCCCTCCTATACTTACTGATATGTAACAATATCCCTCCTACACTCACTGATATGTAACAATATCCCTCCTATACTCACTGATATGTAACAATATCCCTCCTACACTCACTGATATGTAACCATATCCCTCCTATACTTACTGATATGTAACAATATCCCAACTATACTTACTGATATGTAACCATATCCCTCCTATACTTACTGATATGTAACCATATCCCTCCTATACTTACTGATATGTAACAATATCCCTCCTATACTTACTGATATGTAACAATATCCCTCCTATACTTACTGATATGTAACAATATCCCTCCTATACTTACTGATATGTAACCATATCCCTCCTTTAATTACTGATATGTAACAATATCCCTCCTACACTCACTAATATGTAACAATATCCCTCCTATACTCACTGATATGTAACAATATCCCTCCTACACTCACTGATATGTAACCATATCCCTCCTATACTTACTGATATGTAACAATATCCCTCCTACACTCACTGATATGTAACAATATCCCTCCTATACTCACTGATATGTAACAATATCCCTCCTACACTCACTGATATGTAACCATATCCCTCCTATACTTACTGATATGTAACAATATCCCTCCTATACTCACTGATATGTAACAATATCCCTCCTATACTTACTGATATGTAACCATATCCCTCCTATACTTACTGATATGTAACCATATCCCTCCTATACTTACTGATATGTAACAATATCCCTCCTATACTTACTGATATGTAACCATATCCCTCCTATACTTACTGATATGTAACAATATCCCTCCTATACTTACTGATATGTAACAATATCCCTCCTATACTTACTGATATGTAACAATATCCCTCCTATACTTACTGATATGTAACAATATCCCTCCTATACTCACTGATATGTAACCATATCCCTCCTACACTCACTGATATGTAACCATATCCCTCCTATACTTACTGATATGTAACAATATCCCTCCTATACTTACTGATATGTAACAATATCCCTCCTATACTTACTGATATGTAACAATATCCCTCCTATACTTACATATCAGTAAGTATAGGAGGGATATTGTTACATATCAGTAAGTATAGGAGGGATATGGTTACATATCAGTAAGTATAGGAGGGATATTGTTACATATCAGTAAGTATAGGAGGGATATTGTTACATATCAGTAAGTATAGGAGGGATATGGTTACATATCAGTAAGTATAGGAGGGATATGGTTACATATCAGTAAGTATAGGAGGGATATTGTTACATATCAGTAAGTATAGGAGGGATATTGTTACATATCAGTAACAATATCCCTCCTATACTTACTGATATGTAACCATATCCCTCCTATACTTACTGATATGTAACCATATCCCTCCTATACTTACTGATATGTAACAATATCCCTCCTATACTTACTGATATGTAACAATATCCCTCCTATACTTACTGATATGTAACCATATCCCTCCTATACTTACTGATATGTAACAATATCCCTCCTATACTTACTGATATGTAACAATATCCCTCCTATACTTACTGATATGTAACCATATCCCTCCTATACTTACTGATATGTAACAATATCCCTCCTACACTCACTGATATGTAACAATATCCCTCCTATACTTACTGATATGTAACAATATCCCTCCTATACTTACTGATATGTAACAATATCCCTCCTACACTGGCTAATATGTAACAAATGCAAGAAACATAATTTATGCTTACCTGATAAATGTATTTCTTTCTGGATATGGTGAGTCCACGGAATCATCAATTACTAGTCGGATTATCACTTCTGGCCAGCAGGAGGAGGCGAAGAGCACTACAGCAAAGCTGCTATATATGTCACTTCCCTTACCCATAATCCCTAGTCATTCGGACGAAGGAAAAATGGAAAAAGAAGATAACACAAAAGAGTAGAGGTGCCTGAGGTTTTAGAAAAGATAACTGTCTTAAATAAAGGGAGGGCCGTGGACTCACCATATCCGGAAAGAAAAGGAAATTTATGCTTCAAACAGTTCAAAGTTGGGCAAATATGTGCAAAAGAAATGTGGTTGACGAGGAAAACCCCAACATGTGATATATCATAAATGATGCAGATTTTCAACACTTTGTATCAACTGTCAGCATAATTGCTGTTGCCTATATCTTCATAGAAATTACATCTCACATCCAGTTCATATAAAATAAAACAAAGCTTTTATTTAAAAACTTCAAGTAAAATGTACAGACCTGGATTAATTTCTTATTTGAAGTACCTTGTAATGTGATAAATACCTCCGACCCTTGGTAATGCGTCACTAGACGCGTTTCGCTGTAGATTTATCAATAATGACTCATCATCTCTGCATTAGAGATTATCTGGAAATGTATGCTTAGCTGATAAATTTCTTTCTTTTTTGACACAATGAGTCCACGGATCATCTAATTACTATTGGGAATATCACTCCTGCCCAGCAGGAGGTGGCAAAGAGCAGCACAGCAAAGCTGTTAAATATCACCTCCCCTCCCTCCAACCCCAGTCATTCGACCAAAGCAAAGGAGAGAAAGGAAGCAACAAGGTGCAGAGGTGTCTGAAGTTTATAATAAACCAACAACCTGTCTAAAGAACAGGGCGGGCCGTGGACTCATCGTGTTAAAAAATAAATTTATCCGGTAAGCATACATTTCCTTTACTTTTTAATGACACGATGAGTCCACGGATCATTTAATTACTATTAAAAATCAATACCCAAGCTAGAGTACACGGATGATAAGGGAGGGACAAGACAGGTAACCTAAACGGAAGGCACCACTGCTTGAAGAACCTCTCTCCTAAAAGCGGCCTCAGCCGAGGCAAAAGTGTCAAACTTGTAGAACATTGAAAAAGTGTGAAGAGAGGACCAAGTTGCAGCCTCGCAAATCTGTTCCACAGAAGCTTCATTTTTGAATGCCCATGAGGAAGCAACAGCCCTCGTGGAATGAGCCGTAACTCTCTCTGGAGGTTGTTGTCCAGCAGTTTCATATACAAAACGTATTATACTCTTCAGCCAAAAAGAAAGAGAAGTAGCCGTAGCTTTCTGTTCCTTACGTTTTACTGAGAAAACGACAAACAAGGCAGAAGACAGACGAAAATCCTTAGTTGCCTGCAGGTAAAACTTTAAAGCACGAACCACGTCCAAATTGTGCAGAAGCCGTTCCTTCTGAGAGGTAGGATTAGAACACAAGGAAGGAACAACAATCTCCTGATTAATGTTCCGGTCAAAAACTACTTTAGGAAGAAATCCTAACTTAGTAAGTATAACTACCTTATCCGAATGAAAAATAAGGCAAGGAGACTCATACTGTAATGCTGAGAGTTTGGATACTCTACGAGCAGAAGAAATAGCAAAAAGAAACAAAACTTTCCAAGATAACTTAATATCTAAATAAAGCATAGGCTCAAATGGAGCCCCTTGAAGAACTTTAAGAACTAACGCCTAGATTTAGAGTTCTGCGTTAGCCGTCAAAACCAGCGTTAGGGGGTCCTAACGCTGGTTTTGGCCGCCCGCTGGTATTTAGAGTAAGTCAGGAAAGGGTCTAACGCTCACTTTGCAGCCGCGACTTTTCCATACCGCAGATCCCCCTACGCCATTTGCGTATCCTATCCTATCAATGGGATCTTTCTAACGCTGGTATTTAGAGTCTTGGCTGAAGTGAGCGTTAGAAATCTAACGACAAGACTCCAGCCGCAGAAAAAAGCCAGGAGTTAAGAGCTTTCTGGGCTAACGCCGGTTCATAAAGCTCTTAACTACTGTGCTCTAAAGTACACTAACACCCATAAACTACCTGTGTACCCTTAAACCGAGGCCCCCCCACATCGCCGCCACTCTATCAAATTTTTTTAATCCCTAATCTGCCGACCTCACACCGCCGCAACCTACATTATCCCTATGTACCCCTAATCTGCTGCCCCTAACATCGCCAACCCCTACATAATATTTATTACCCCCTAATCTGCCCCCCCCCCCAATGTCGCTGCTACCTACCTACAATTATTAACCCCTAATCTGCCGACCGGACCTCACCCCTACTATAATAAATGTATTAACCCCTAAACCGCCTCACTCCCGCCTCGCAAACCCTATAATAAATAGTATTAACCCCTAATCTGCCCTCCCTAACATCGCCGACACCTAACTTCAAGTATTAACCCCTAATCTGCCGACCGGACCTCGCCGCTACTATAATAAATGTATTAACCCCTAAAGCTAAGTCTAACCCTAAAACCCCCCTAAGTTAAATATAATTTAAATCTAACGAAATAAAATAAATCTCATTAAATAAATTATTCCTATTAAAATCTAAATACTTACCTGTAAAATAAACCCTAATATAGCTACAATATAAATAATAATTATATTGTAGCTATTTTAGGATTAATATTTATTTTACAGGCAACTTTGTATTTATTTTAACCAGGTACAATAGCTATTAAATAGTTAATAACTATTTAATAGTTACCTAGTTAAAATAATTACAAAATTACCTGTAAAATAAATCCTAACCTAAGTTACAATTAAACCTAACACTACACTATCAATAAGTTAATTAAATCAATTAACTACAAGTACCTACAATTACCTACAATTAAATAAACTAAACTAAATTACAAAAAAAAACCCCACTAAATTACAAAAAATAAAAAAAGATTACAAGAATTTTAAGCTAATTACACCTACTCTAAGCCCCCTAATAAAATAACAAAGCCCCCCAAAATAAAAAAATCCCTATCCTAATCTAAATTAAAAAAGTTAACAGCTCTATTACCTTACCAGCCCTTAAAAGGGCTTTTTGCGGGGCATGCCCCAAAGAAATCAGCTCTTTTGCCTGCAAAAAAAACCCACAATACCACCCCCCAACATTACAACCCACCACTCACATACCCCTACTCTAACCCAAACCCCCCTTAAATAAACCTTACACTACCCCCATGAAGATCTCCCTACCTTGAGTCGTCTTCACCCAACCGGGCACCAATGGACCAAAAGAGGGCATCCGGAGCAGCAGAAGTCTTCATCCTATCCGGGCAGAAGAGGACATCCGGACCGGCAGACATCTTCATCCAAGCGGCATCTTCTATCTTCATCCAATCCGGAGCGGAGCCATCTTCTTCCAGCCGACGCGGATCCATCCTTCTTCCACGACGCCTACTCGCCGAATGAAGGTTCCTTTAAATTATGTCATCCAAGATGGGGTCCCTTGAATTCCGATTGGCTGATAGGATTCTATCAGCCAATCGGAATTAAGGTAGGAAAAATCTGATTGGCTGATTGAATCAGCCAATCAGATTCAAGTTCAATCGGATTGGCTGATCCAATCAGCCAATCAGATTGAGCTGGCATTCTATTGGCTGTTCCGATCAGCCAATAGAATGTGAGCTCAATCTGATTTAAAATAATTTTGTAATTATTTTAACTATTTTAGCTATCAAATAGTTCTTAACTATTTAATAGCTATTGTACCTAGTTAAAATAAATACAAAGTTGCCTGTAAAATAAATATTAATCCTAAAATAGCTACACTATAATTATTATTTATATTGTAGCTATATTAGGGTTTATTTTACAGGTAAGTATTTAGCTTTAAATAGGATTAATTTATTTAATAAGAATTATTTTATTTCGTTAGAATAAAATTATATTTAACTTAGGGGGGTGTTAGGGTTAGAGTTAGATTTAGCTTTAGGGGTTAATACATTTATTAGAGTAGCGGTGAGGTCCGGTCGGCAGATTAGGGGTTAATAATTGTAGGTAGGTGGCGTCGACGTTGGGGGCGGCAGATTGGGGTTAATAAATATAATATAGGGGTCGGCGGTGTTAGGGGCAGCAGATTAAGGGTACAAAGGGATAACGTAGGTTGCAGCGGTGTACGGAGCGGCAGATTAGGGGTTAAAAATAATATGCATGGGTCAGCGATAGCGGCAGATTAGGGGTTAATAAGTGTAAGGCTAGGGGTGTTTAGACTCGGGGTACATGTTAGGGTGTTAGGTGCAGACTTAGGAAGTGTTTCCCCATAGGAAACAATGGGGCTGCGTTAGTTTTTTATCAGCTCAAACTGCCCCATTGTTTCCTATGGGGGAATCGTGCATTAGCACGTTTTTGAAGCTGGCCGTGTCCGTAAGCACCGCTGGTATTGAGAGTTGCAGTGGCTGTAAATATGCCTGTACGCTCCCTTTTTGGAGCCTAACGCAGCCCTTCAGAGAACTCTCAATACCAGCGTTGTTTAAAAGGTGCGGTGGGAAAAAAGCATGAGTAGCTAACGCACCCCTTTGGCCGCAGAACTCTAAATCTAGGTGTAAATTAAGACTTCATGGAGGAGTAACTGGTTTGAACACAGGCCTGATCCTGACCAAAGCCTGACAAAATGATTTCACATCTGGAACATCTGCCAGACGTTTATGTAACAAAATAGACCAGGCAGAAATTTGACCCTTTAAGGAACTTGGTGATAATCCTTTCTCCAAACCCTCTTGGAGAAATGACAAAATTCGAGGAATCCTAACTCTACTCCAAGAGTAGCCCTTGGATTCACACCAATAGAGATATTTTCGCCATATCTTGTAGTAAATCCTTCTAGTTACAGGCTTACGAGCCTGAATCATGGTCTCTATGACCGATTCTGAAAAGCCCCGCTTGCATAAAATTAGTTCAATCTCCAAGCAGTCAGCTTCAGAGAAACTATATAAAAATTGAATCAAAATATACCGGAGTCTGCACAAGTGGTGTAAATAGAGATGTGGACTAAAGATAATCAGCAGAGGGGCTGTCGTGGGGGCTAGTATCTTCACAAATAATAGTAGTATGTGTGTGTAGGGGGCAGATTGTACCACTGACAGTCAAATATAAACAAGAGGGAGAGAAACCCAAGATCACATATAATAGTAGTAGAAAAGCGTGTGGGGTTAATAATTTACCCCTGATACAACACGCCTACTAGTGATAGTTGTGAGCTCAATCCCTTTTCCAAGATGTATGTTATGCTGTCCGTACAAGTGATTATAGATGAAGCATACTGGCTGCTATGGTGCATAGGTGGCAATCGATAGCTACAATACCTTAGGGGAGGAACAGAAAACACCACGCTGACCAGGCAGCAATTAAGTGTGTACAGTCTCTAACACCTAAGGATAACAAATATACACCAATAGCGCTAGCAAGCAACGTTATCACGGAATACAGTTCTAGCAGCACTCACAGTTCAGCGTGTTCATACAGCCTTAGTTCCTTGAGGCTGCTGCAGCTTGCGATCCCAGGGTCTTCACCGAACCTCCTTGCTACACACACACTCTGTTCGGCCCCTAAGCCCCTCCTCCAGCATCCGGTTTCAGCGGCTGCCTTGTCAGCTACCTTCAGAGAATGCAGGAACCCTTGTGCAAAGGAGTGGAGTCCCAGAAATCCACAAAGTAAATAGTAAAAAAGAGAATGTTCCAAATCCCTTAAGCAAAAACTTTGTGAGGCTGACGCTCTGGTTGATAAAAAAAAGTAAACTTTATTGGAATAATCCATGGGTATACAGCTGGACACCAAGGGTAAAAACAAGGTGAAACAAAGTTTGACCGGTTTCGGTCAACAGACCGTAGTCATAAACTTAAAATCTTACAACATGCGCATACTATTTAAAAAAAATAGCCTCCTGTCATTGGAGGAGCTCAACACACCCATATTTAACCCTTTAATTACCTGGCTGAAGTCATATAAGTATACTAATACCTTCATCACATTGTTAGTATAATTATATTCACAATGAACAAATGAAATCAATCAGTAAAACTTGAACATTATGATGAGACAGAAGTATACTTATAAATATAACCAAAATTATGTTCATAAACTCACCATATCAAAAGTTGTCTCATATGTAGTATATGATAATAAAGAATATAATGATGGTTACTAAACTATTTAGCTGTGACATGATAACCAAACTACCAATAATATATGAACAGCAGCAATATACTGCATACATAGTCCAATAGGCTATACACCAATAGAATTAGAAAAATTAGTATATGCATACTGCAGTATGCTGCAAGCATAATTCTATATTCATATTATCAATTAGGTTACATGTATTATATATTTATAAGATCGTATAAGCCGCATAGAGCGCCAGCAATATAAAAAAAGGGGGAAAGCGCTAGGCAGATATTTATATATACAAAAAACAAATAAATAATACATACAAGTAATGAAAAATCGAATTACTGAGAACCCCTAAGCGAGTCAGCTCAATACTGACATGTAATACACCACAAGAATATTATACCTTTGAATCAAATTTAGTATTCCTATTTAATTTGATATTGACTGAGCATACTGCAGTACCTCAAACCACAATAGTTGATTTTTAGGGGTAAATAGACAACCTATTAGCTACATGGCACTGCCTCTGTGCATAAAGGTAATAGAGTAATATAACAACAGTGAATAATATTAAGTAACACAGATTGAACTATGTATTAATAATGTAGAAGATAATAAACAGTAGAATCCTATCATACTACAATAAGCCTATACTATTTCAGCGGTGCCAATAGTTAATAATGTCAAACTCCGAATTGAACCCGACAGGTAACAGGCTACCAAGTTTATGGATCCAGTATATCTCTTGTCTTGATAATATCTGGAATTTATCACCTCCACAAGGGGGTCTCATAACTTGTTCAATAGCCTGCCACCTGAAGGATCCAACATTGCCCCCATGAACTTCCAAGAAATGCCTTGAGAGGGCTGAAACTGCTCTATCATGACTGATATGCACAAGATGTTCTTTAATTCGAGTGCCCACCTCCCTTGTGGTTCTACCAACATATTGCTGGCAGCACAAGGTACACTCGACCAGATAGACAACAAATTTACTTGAACACTTTACACATCCTCTAGTCTCAAACACCTCCGACGAGGTAGCAGAGATGAAGGTAGTGGAAACGTGTACATGATCACAAGATTTGCAAGTTCTTTTGCCGCACCTAAAGGTGCCTTTAAAATGCAGCCAAGAACTCTGTGGTTTGTTTGTTTTCAACATACTGGGAGATAAAATATTTCCCAGTGTCAAATTCTGCTTGTAAACAAATTGACAGCCATCTGTAATGGAACTACTCAGTTTGGAGTCTCCCCTTAAAATGGGAAGATTCCTCCTGATTATGTCACAAACCTTGTAGTACTGATTGGAGTATGATGTAATAAATAATGGCTTCTGTTTGTTCTTATGTTCACCTGATACATTATTTTCTCTGTCCCTCTTAGAAACCAGTAGTTGTTCTCTCTCCACTGACTGCACTTCTTTCTTGGCTCTATTGATCACCCTTCTAGGGTAATCCCTGGCCAATAAACGGTCTGTCAAAAGTTTGCTCTCTTTATGACCGATTCTGAAAAGCCCCGCTTGCATAAAATTAGTTCAATCTCCAAGCAGTCAGCTTCAGAGAAACTAGATTAGGGTGAAGGAAGGGCCCTTGAATTAGAAGGTCCTTCCTCAACGGAAGTCTCCAAGGTGGAAGAGACGACATGTCCACCAGATCTGCATAGAAAATCTTGCGAGGCCAAGCCGGTGCAATGAGGATCACCAATGTTCTGTCCTGCTAGATTCGAGCAATGACCCAAGGAAGAAGAGCAAATGGAGGAAATAGGTATGCTAGACTGAAGGTCCAAGGTACCGCCAGGGTGTCTATCAGTACCGCCTGAGGGTCCCTGGACCTCGACCCGTACCTCGGAAGCTTGGCATTCTGTCGATATGCCATGAGATCCAATTCCGGCTGACCCCATTTGAGAATCAGGCTGGAAAACAATTCCAGATGGAGTTCCCACTCCCCCGGATGAAAGGTCTGCCTGCTCAGGAAGTCCGCCTCCCAGTTGTCTACCCCTGGGATGTGGAACGACAACAGACAGCAAGAGTGGGTTTCCGCCCACTGAATTATTTTGGTTACCTCTGTCATCGCTAAGGAACTCCTAGTTCCTCCCTGGAGATTGATGTAAGCCACTGAAGTTATGTTGTCCGACTGGAACCTGATAAACTGGACAGAGGCTAACTGGGGCCAGGACAGAAGAGCAGTGAAGATTGCTCACAGCTCCAGAATGTTTATAGGAAGAACAGACTCTGACTGAGTCCAAACTCCCTGAACCTTTAGGGAGCCCCAGACTGCTCCTCATCCTAAAAGGCTGGCGTCTGTTGTCACTATCACCCAAGATGGTCTGCGAAAGCAGGTTCCCTGGGAAAGATGATCCAGAGACAACCACCATTGAAGAGAATCCCTTGTCTCCTGCTCCAGAAGTATTGGAGGAGACAGATCCGCATAATCTGTTCCATTGCCTGAGCATGTTTAACTGCAGAGGTCTGAGGTAGAATCGAGCAAACGGTATGATGTCCATTGCCGCCACCATCAGCCCGATTACCTCCATGCACTGAGCCACTGATGGCCGAGGAGTGGACTGAAGAGCTAGACAAGTATCGAAAATCTTTGATTTCCTGACTTCTGTCAGAAAAATCTTCATTGATGGGGAATCTAGTATGGTTACCCTTGTATTTGGGACTAAGGAACTCTTTTCCAAATTTAACTTCCATCCGTGAGATCGCAGGAAGGATAACAACATTTCAGTGTGGGATCTTGCTTGTTGTAAGGATGGCGTCTGGACTAGGATGTCGTTCAGATAGGGCGCCACTGAAAGCCCCATAACCGAAGCACAGCCAACAGCGATCCCAGAACCGAAGGTTAGAGCCACGAATTGGAAGTGTTTGTCTAGAAAGGCAAACCTTAGAAACTTGTGATGGTCCCTGTGAATGGGAACATGCAAGTACGCGTCCTTTAAATCCACAGTTGTCATAAACTGACCCTCTTGGACCAAAGGGAGAATTGAACAAATAGTTTCCATCTTGAAGGACGGTACTCTTTTTTGGGAACCACAAACAGATTGGAATAAAATCCCAGACCCTGTTCCTGAATCGGAACAAGAACTATCACTCCCAGGTCGGAGAGGTCTCTTACACAGTGTAAGAATGCTTCTCTTTTTATCTGGTCTACAGATAATCTTGAAAGCAGAAACCTGCCTCTGGGAGGAAAACTTTTGAACTCTAGTTTGTATCCCTGGGACACTATTTCTACTGCCCAGGGATCCTGAACATCTCAAACCCAGGCCTGAGCGAAGAAGGAAAGTCTGCCCCCTACAAGATCCGGTCCCGGATCAAAGGCAGGCCCTTCATGCTGTCTTTGATTCAATAGCAGGCTTCTTGGATTGTTTTCCCTTATTCCAAGACGGATTGGGTCTCCATGAAGGTTTAGACTGTTCCTGCTTGAAGGCGGAAGAGGAAGAATTTCCCTTGAAATTTCGAAAGGAACGAAAATTACTCCTGAGGGAGAAGATGACCCTTACCTCCCGTAATATCAGAGATTATTTCCGTCAAGCCCGGTCCAAACAAGGTCTTCCCCTTGTAAGGAATCGCTAAAAGCTTAGACTTAGAGGATACATCCGCAGACTAAGGTTTTAGCCATAAGGCTCTGCGAGCTAGAACAGAAAAACCTGAAATCTTTGCTCCCAGTTTGATAACTTGAAGGGAAGCATTCGTAATAAAGGAATTAGCCAATTTAAGAGCTTTAATCCTATCCTGGATTTCATCTAGGGGAGTTTCTGTCCTAATACCATCAGACAACGCATCAAACCAATATGCCGCCGCACTAGTGACGGTAGCAATGCACACAGCTGGCTGCCATTGTAAGCCCTGGTGTACATACATCTTTTTGAGTAACCCCTCTAATTTTTTGTCCATATGATCTTTGAAAGCACAACTATCCTCTATGGGTATAATAGTTCTCTTAGGTAAGGTGGAAACAGCTCCTTCCACCTTGGGGACTGCTTGCCAAGCCTCCTTAACCGAGTCGGCTATGGGAAACATTGTTTTAAATATAGGAGATGGAGAAAAGGGGATACCCGGGATACCTTAGCAATGATCTCAGAAGCTCGGTCTGGTACCGGAAAAACCTCTATCGAGGAAGGTACCTCGAAATATTTGTTGACCTTACTGGATTTTTTAGGATTAACAACGACCGTGGAGTCGCTGTCGTCCAATGTAGCTAAAACCTCCTTAAGTAACAGACGGAGGTGTTCTAGCTTAAACTTGAAGGATACAACTTCAGTATCAGCAAGAGAAATTACACTGTCAGAATCTGAAATTACACCTTCAGATGCTACTACGTTATCCTCCTCCTCAGGCTTCTGGGAGGGGGCATCTGAAATAGCAACAACTGCGTCAGAAACCTCGCTTACTGAATGTCTGATTTTCCTCTTACGCTTTCCCTGCAACATTGGGAAAGCAGACAACGCATCTGAAACTGCAGAAGACATAAGAGAAGCGATGTCTTTTAAAGTAACTCCAGCGGGAGCTAGAGAGGAAGCGCAGGGCACTGCATGTGAAGGCGGTAAAATTTGGGACGCTTGAGGAGAAAGCTGCGGCATATATTGATTCCTATAAGATTCCTGAACAGCATCCTCTTTAGAAAATGTTGGCTCAGAAAAAAAGTCTATTCCTGTAGCTTAAAGTTCTCTCAATACATGAGGAACAGAAAGGGATTGGTGGTTCCACATTGGCATCAAAACATAAAGAGCAAGTGACACTTTGTAAGGCCTCTTGGTCCATTCTAACTCACAATTAAACAATTTAACATAAAAGGATTACATTTTATTAATAAAATTCAAAAACATAAAAAACGTTACTGTTCCTTTAAATAATAAACTTTTTTACTCCGTTTAAGAATTTTTTGTGTAGAGAGGCTTAACACGCTAAAATAACCCTGCAAACACCTCTACACCTCAGCAACACTTTGCTGAGGTGCCTACCTCCTCTGAGCAGGAGCCGTTTCTCCACGTAACTTGGCAGCAGTCGCAACAGTCGGTCTCCGGTGTAAAACACGCATCTATTATTAGAGATGCGTAGCATGACAGGAAAAACGTCCAACTTCAATCTACAATGGAGCGGAGTGAGCGGAAAAGGGCGCGCAATCACTTGCCTTTTCCTGAAGTACCTCCCATCGTGGGCGTGCCAATAAGGAATGTGAAACCACCGCTCATATTAAAACCAGCCCCAGTGCCTGCGTCTAAGCTACCCATAGTGTCCCCTATGCTCCTAGGAGAATCTATGTCTATGTAAAGAACTAATTACTATGAGGTCTGTCCCATTTTAATAAATACAGTGCCCAACCTTTTTCTGAGTCTTTCTTATCCCCCAGAAATAAAGCCAGCACTTACCTCATATTCTGCCTGACAGCAAGGCAGTTCCCAGGTTTGAGAGGTCCCCTCCCTCACATGGACCTGTGAATAAAAGAAAGTCCTGAGTAAATATCCCTCAGGTTTTCAGGGTTAGGGCAGCATCAATATATGGGAGGTGCAGTGAGAATTATGTCCCACAAGTTCCCATTGCTCCAAAGCCACCACTGCTCTACTGAAGAGACTGATATGGACTACGACTACACCCTAGGACAAAGCAGCACAATCTTGTAACACCTCACTTTACCACCTCTTTGCATTTAACGTAGGCAAAGAGAATGACTGGGTTGGGAGGGAAGGGAGGTGATATTTAACAGCTTTGCTGTGGTGCTCTTTGCCGCCTCCTGCTGGGCAGCAGTAATATTCTCAATAGTAACTAGATGATCCATGGACTCATCGTGTCATTAAAAAGAAATGCATTTATCAGGTAAGCATAAATTATGTTTTCTTTCCTAAGATATAGTGAGTCCACGGAATCATCAATTACTATTGGGAATCAATACCCAAGTTAGAGGACAAAGATGATAAGGGAGGGACAAGACAGGTAGACCTAAACAGAAGGCACCACTGCCTGAAAAACCCTTCTCCCAAAAGAAGCCTCAGCCGAGGCAAAAGTATCAAATTTATAAAACTTTGAAAAAGTATGCAAAGAGGACCAAGTTGCAGCCTTGCAAATCTGTTCCACAGAAGCTTCATTTTTAAATGCCCAGGAAGAAGAAACAGCCCTCATGGAATGAGCAGTGATTCTCTCAGGAGGTTGCTGTCCAGCAGTCTCATAGGCCAGACGAATAATAATCCTTAGCCAAAGAGAAGTAGCCATAGCTTTCTGACCCTTGCTCTTCCCAGAAAAACAAACAAACAAACAAAGCAGAAGACTGACGAAAGTCCTTAGTCGCCTGAAGATAAAACTTCAAAGCATGCACAACATCTAGGTTGTGCAACAAAGTCTCCTTAGAAGAAGGATTAGGACACAAAGAAGGAACAACGATCTCCTGATTAATATTCTTGTTTGAAACAACCTTAGGTAGGAAACCTAATTTAGTACGTAGAACCACCTTATCAGACTGAAAAATAAGATAAGGAGAATCAAACTGCAGAGCCGAGAGTTCCGAAACTCTCCGAGCAGAAGAAATAGCAACAAGAAACAAAACCTTCAAAGAAAACATCTTAATATCTAAGGAATGCATAGGTTCAAACGGAGCCCGCTGTAAAAATCTAAGAACAAGGTTAAGACTCCAGGAAGGAGTAACGGACTTAAACACAGGACTGATCCTAACCAAGGCCTGAGAAAAGGATTGCATGTCTGCCGCATCCGCCAAACGCTTATGCAATAAAATAGACAACGTAGAAATCTGACCTTTCAGAGTACTAGCTGACAAACCATTTTCCACACCCTCCTGGAGAAAAGACAAAATCCTAGGAATCCTGACTCTACCCCAAGAGTAGCCTCTGGATTCGCACCAATATAGATATTTACGCCATATCTTATAGTAAATCTTTCTTGTCACAGGCTTACAACCCTGAATCATGGTCTCAATGACCGACTCTGAAAACCCATGCTTAGATAAAATCAAGTGTTCAATCTCCAAGCAGTAAGCTTCAGAGAAACAAGATTTGGATGAATAAAAGGACCCTGAAGTAGAAGGTCCTTCCTCAGAGGGAGTCTCCACGGAGGTAGAGAAAACATTTCCACTAGATCTGCATACCAGATCCTGCGAGGCCACGCCGGCGCTATGAGAATCACAGAAGTCTTCTCCTGCTTGATCCGAGCAACGACTCTTGGCAGGAGAGCGAACGGAGGAAATATGTAAGCTAGACTCAAATTCCAAGGGACCGCCAGAGCATCTATCAAGAAAGCCTGTTAATCCCTTGACCTCGAGCCGTACCTCAGAAGCTTGGCATTCTGCCGAGAAGCCATGAGATCCAGTTCTGGCTGCCCCCAATTGAGGATTAAACTGGAAAATACTTCCGGATGGAGTTTACCACTCCCCCGGATGAAAAGTCTGTCGGCTCAGAAAAAACGCCTTCCAATTGTCCACTTCTGGGTTGTGGATTGGAGAAAGATAACAGTTGTGAGACTCCGTCATTTGGATTATCCGGGTCACCTCTGTCATGACCAAGGAACTTTGAGTTCCCCCCTGGTGGTTGATGTACGCCACTGATGTTATGTGAAACCTGATAAACCGGGCTAAGGCTAACTGAGGCCAGGCCAGTGAAGCATAGAAAATCGCTCTCAGTTCTAGAATGTTTATAGGGAGAACTGACTCCTCTCGAGTCCAAAGACCCTGAGTCTTCAATGACCCCCAAATTGTTCCCCAACCTAGAAGGCAGGCATCTGTGGTTACGATCACCCAGGAAGGTCAGTGATAGCAAGTTCCCTGGGAGAGGTTTTCCTGAGACAACCACCACAAAAGAGAGTCCCTTGTCGCCTGATCCAGAACTATTTGTGGAGACAGATCCGCATAGTCCCCGTTCTATTGCCTTAACATGCATAACTGCAGAGGTCCGAGATGGAACCGAGCAAACAGAATGATATCCATGGAAGCTACCATCAGACCAATTACCTCTATACATAGAGCCACTGACGGCCGAGGAGAGGACAAGACAAGAGCCGAAGATCTTTGTTTTTCTGACCTCTGTCAGAAATATCTTGTTTAGTAGTCTATAATGGTCCCTAAAAACACTACTCTTGTGGCTGGAATCAGAGAACTCTTTCCCAGATTCACCTTTCAACCGTGGGAGCAAAGAAAAGACAACAAGATCTCTGTATGAGAGTTTGCTTGATGAAAAGACGGCACCTGAACCAGAATGTCGTCCAGAAAAGGCACTACTGCAATACCCCAAAACCGGATCACTGCCAAAAGAGCCCCCAGGACCTTTGAGAAAATTCTGGGAGCTGTGGCAATGCCGAACGGAAGAGCCACAAACTGAAAGTGCTTGTCTAGAAAACCGAATCTTAGAAACTTGTGATAATCCCTGTGGATGGGAACATGAAGGTATGCATCCTTTAGGTCTATGGTTGTCATGAACTGACCCTCTTGAACCAAAGGAAGAATGGAACGTAGTCTCCATCTTGAAGGACGGTACTCTGAGGAACTTGTTGAAACACTTTAGGTCTAAAATAGGTCCCCTCTTTCTTAGAAACCACAGATTTAATTAAAATACCAGACCCTGTTCCTGCGGAGGAACTATAACTCCCAAGGCAAAAATATCCTTGATACAATTTAAGAACACCTCTCTCTTTATCTGGTCTACAGACAATCTTGAGAGAAGAAACCTGCCTCTGGGAGAAAATCTTGTACCCCTGAGATACAATTTCCATGGCCCACAGATCTGGGACATCTCATATCCAAGCCTGAGTAAATTGAGAAAGCCTGCCCCCTACTAAATCAGTTCCTGGATCAGGGGCCGACCCGTCATGCTGACTTGGAGTCAGCCACAGGCTGTTTCCCCTTGTTCCAAGACTGTCCACAATGTATAGATGTCCACAGCACTCAAAGTTGCAAAAATTATTTATTTAGGACATAAAATAACAGCAACGTTTCGGGGTTAAAACCCCTTAATCATGCATGGGTTAACAATCTGTGTTGCAAACTTTTATATCATATGCTTTGGCGCCAAAGGGCAAATTCTCTGAACTTCATGCATCTCTATCTCCACCTAGTGGTGAATCCATAAACTACATTCTCTGTTACTAAATTCTATCTCTAATATTAAAAAATTATTATGACAATTTTTTCGGTTACCAAAAGATTGTTACACTTAATTTGATGGTACAAGTCGTTTAATTTATCTAATCTTTCACATTATTCATTAATATTCTTGAGATTATAAGGAAAAAGGATTACAAATATGGTTTACAACATATCCAACTCTATTGAGGCCTTTTGGCACCAAGTTTCTTTTTGTCTAAGCAATTTCTCCCTATCCTGACCATTTCTCTGAGTCTGTATGTGGTCTATAATCTGCCATCTCATCTGATTTTATGTCCCTTCTCAATAAAGTGACTAGAGCTTCGGTATTACCGCACCGTATATTAGAACGGTGTTTGCTCATCCTATCTCTCGCTTTACGGGTGGTCTAATCTAAGTATACAAGAGAACATGGGCATTTAATGAGATATATCACATGTATAAAATCCATTAATTCTATATTGTTTGCCATTATGTGGATGATGAAAGAATTTGCCCTTGATTATAGAAATACAACTCATACAATTTAAACAAGGGTATGTACCCAAATTCTTGTCACTAATGTTAGATTGTATGCTACCCCTACTGGGGCCTACATCTGATCTAACCAAATAATCTCTTACATTTTTCACTCTTCTATGAGCCATTAGCGGTGGATTTTTGAATATGGGTATTTTGTCATTACAGTCCCTCAGTACATGTCAATGTTTACGTACACTCTTTGATATTTCATTACTGAGAGGACTGTATTGAAATATGAAGACCATTCTATTTTCTTTGTTGTTAGGTTTCCTTTCTTGTTTATCTTCTTTGAAAATATCTATCTTTTTTTCTTCAATTAATTTTTTAGGGTAACCTCTTTTTAAAAATCTGCTTGACATTTCCTCAATTCTGTGGTTACAGTTATGTTCATTGCTGACAATTCTTTTAACTCTTAATAGCTGACTTTTTGGTAGTGATTCAACCAATCTCCTTGGATGAAAGCTATCAAACCTTAATAAGGTATTTTTATCAGTATCTTTGGTGTATAAATCAAACTCTAGTCTATTGCCTACTTTGCTTATCTTAGTATCTAAAAAGGTTACACTTTCCTCACTACAAGTTACTGTCAGTTCTAAACCATTCACCGATTAATTTAAATCTCTAACAAATTCCTCCAGGGAGACAATGTTGCCCCACCATATGCCAAAGACATAATCTATATATCTCCACCAAACGGAGCCATATTGTTTATGTATGTTCATATTTTCATAGATGACCCTTTCATCAATTTAATTCATAAATAGATTGGCATATGATGGGGCAACATTGGACCCCATCATAGCAGTACCCCTCAATTGAACATACCACTCGTCTTGAAACAAGAAATAGTTCCAGAAAAGAATTAGTCTTAACATATCTTCAATAAACAAACTCTAAAGTTCTGTACATTTGTTGTTAATTAGTAAATTCTTCATTACAATTGATAAGCCTGTCTCATGTTTAATACATGTATACAGGCTTTTTACATCCATTCTATTATACATTTTTCTTGTTCCAAGACTGAGCAGACCTCCAGGAAGACTTGGATAGTTCCTGCTTGGAAGAGGAAGCGGAGGGTTAATCTCTAAAGTTACGAAAGGAATGAAAATTACTTTCTGCTTATTCTTCATATCCTGAGGAAGAAAAGATCCCTTTCCTCCTGTGATATCTGAAATACTTTCAGCCAAACCAGGCCCAAACAAGGTCTTACCCTTGTAAGGAATAGCTAATAACAGATTTGGAAGAAACATCCGCAGACCAGGATTTCAACCTCTACGAGCTAGGACCGCAAAACCAGACATTTTTGCTCCTAGTTTAATGACCTGTAAGGATGCATCTGTAATAAAGGAATTGGCTAACTTAAGAGCCTTAATCCTGTCCTGGATCTCCTCAAGAGGAGTATCTGTCTGAATAGAATCAGACAAGGCATCAAACCAGTAAGCTGCAGCGCTGATAACAGTAACAATACACACCCCAGGCTGCCATTGAAGACCTTGGTGAACATACATTTTCTTTAACAATGCCTCCAATTTCTTATCTATTGGATCCTTAAAGGAACAACTATCCTCTATGGGAATAGTGGTCCTCTTAGCCAAAGTGGAAATAGCTCCTTCTACCATAGGAACCGTCTGCCACGATTATTTAAACTTCACCTTCACCTGCACCGCAGGCAAAGAGAATGATTATGGGTAAGGGAAGTAACATATATAGCAGCTTTGCTGTAGTGCTCTTTGCCTCTTCCTGCTGGCCAGGAGTTATATTGCCACTAGTAATTGATGATTCTGTGGACTCACTATATTTTAGGAAAGAAAAATCCCTCTATACTCACTGATATGTAACAATATCCCTCCTACACTCACTGATATGTAACAATATCACCCCTACACTCACTGATATGTAACAGATGCAAGAATATAACTCCAATAATCACTGTTATGCAATACTATCCCTCCTACACTCGCTGATATGTAACAGATACAAGAATATCCCTCTGTACTCACTGATATGTAACAATTTCCCTCCTATACTCACTAATATGTAACAGATGTAATAATATCCCTCCTATACTTACTGATATGTAACAATATCCCTCCTATACTCACTGATATGTAACAATATCCCTCCTATACATTACTTACTGATATGTAACAATATTCCTCCTATACTCACTGATATGTAACAGATGCAAAAATATCCCTCCGACACTCACTGATATGTAACATATGTAAGAAAATCCCTCCTATACTCACTGATATGTAACAAATGTAAGAATATCCCTCCGACACTCACTGATATGTAAAAGATGTAAGAATATACCTCTATACTCACTGATATGTAACATATGTAAAAAAATCCCTCCTATACTCACTGATATGTAACAAATGTAAGAATATCCCTCCTATACTCACTGATATGTAACAATATCCCTCCTATACTCACTGATATGTAACAATATCCCTCTAATACTCACTTATATGTAACAATATCCCTCCTATACTCACTGATATGTAACAAAATCCCTCCTATACTCATTGATATGTAACAATAACATAAATTATGCTTACCTGATAATTCCATGTCCATCTGTATGGGAAGAGTCCACAGATGCATTCCTTACTTGTAGGAAATACTGAACCTGGCCACCAGGAGGAGGCAAAGACACCCTAGCCAAAGGCTTAAATACCTCCCCCACTTCCTCATAACCCAGTCATTCTGCCGAAGGAACAAGGAACAGTAGGAGAAATATCAGGGTGAAAAAGGTGCCAGAAGAAAAAAATTCAAAATTAGGGCCGCCCATCGGAGAACACAGGCGGGAGCTGTGGACTCTTCCCATACAGATGGAAATGAAATTATCAGGTAAGCATAATTTATGTTTTCCATCTTAATATGGGAAGAGTCCACAGCTGCATTCCTTACTTGTGGGAAACATATACCCAAGCTCTAGAGTACACAAAATGCTAACGGGAGGGGAAAGAGAGGCGGACCCTAATCTGAGGGCACCACAGCGTGCAAAACCTCTCTGCCGAAGACTGCTTCAGCAGAAGCAAAACACACAATTTATGCTTACCTGATAAATTTATTTCTCTTGTGGTGTATCCAGTCCACGGATCATCCATTACTTGTGGGATATTCTCCTTCCCAAAAGGAAGTTGCAAGAGGACACCCACAGCAGAGCTGCTATATAGCTCCTCCCCTAACTGCCATATCCAGTCATTCAACCGAAAAAAGCCGAGAAAGGAGAAACCATAGGGTGCAGTGGTGACTGTAGTTTAATCTAAAATTTTGACCTGCCTTAAAATGACAGGGCGGGCCGTGGACTGGATACACCACAAGAGAAATAAATTTATCAGGTAAGCATAAATTGTGTTTTCTCTTGTAAGGTGTATCCAGTCCACGGATCATCCATTACTTGTGGGATACCAATACCAAAGCTAAAGTACACGGATGAAGGGAGGGACAAGGCAGGTACTTAAACGGAAGGTACCACTGCCTGTAAAACCTTTCTCCCAAAAATAGCCTCCGAAGAAGCAAAAGTATCAAATTTGTAGAATTTGGAAAAAGTATGAAGCGAAGACCAAGTCGCCGCCTTGCAAATCTGTTCAACAGAAGCCTCATTTTTAAAAGCCCAAGTGGAAGCCACAGCTCTAGTAGAATGAGCTGTAATCCTTTCAGGAGGCTGCTGTCCAGCAGTCTCATAGGCTAAGCGGATTATGCTTCTTAGCCAAAAAGAAAGAGAGGTTGCCGAAGCCTTTTGACCTCTCCTCTGTCCAGAGTAAATCACAAACAAAGCAGATGTTTGACGAAAATCTTTAGTAGCTTTTAAGTAAAACTTTAAAGCACGAACCACGTCCAGATTATGTAAAAGACGTTCCTTCTTTGAAGAAGGATTAGGACACAATGATGGAACAACAATCTCTTGATTGGATATTCTTAGTAGATACCACCTTAGGCAAAAACCCAGGTTTTGTACGCAGAACTACCTTATCTGTATGGAAGATCAGATAAGGAGAATCACATTGTAAAGCAGATAACTCGGAAACTCTACGAGCCGAGGAAATAGCCATCAAAAAAAGAACTTTCCAAGATAAAAGTTTGATATCTATGGAATGAAGAGGTTCAAACGGAACCCCTTGAAGAACTTTAAGAACCAAATTTAAGCTCCATGGGGGAGCAACAGGTTTAAACACAGGCTTGATTCTAATCAACGCCTGACAAAACGCCTGAACGTCTGGAACATCCGCCAGACGCTTGTGCAAGAGAATAGACAGTGCAGAAATCTGTCCCTTCAAAGAACTAGCTGATAATCCTTTTTCCAAACCCTCTTGGAGAAAAGATAATATCCTGGGAATCCTAACCTTACTCCATGAGTAACTTTTGGATTCACACCAATAAAGATATTTACGCCATATCTTATGGTAGATTTTCCTGGTGAAAGGCTTTCGTGCCTGTATTAAGGTATCAATAACTGACTCGGAGAAGCCACGCTTTTATAAAATCAAGCGTTCAATCTCCAGGCAGTCAGCCTCAGAGAAATTAGATTTGGATGATTGAAAGGACCTTGTAGTAGAAGGTCTCTTCTCAAAGGCAGAGTCCAAGGTGGAAAGGATGACATGTCCACTAGGCCTGCATACCAGGTCCTGCGTGGCCACGCAGACGCTATCAAGATCACTGATGCTCTCTCCTGCTTGATTTTGGCAATCAGTCGAGGGAGCAGAGGAAACGGTGGAAACACGTAGGCCAGGTTGAAAGACCAAGGCGCTGCTAGAGCATCTAACAGCGTCGCTTCCGGGTCCCTGGACCTGGATCCGTAATAAGGAAGCTTGGCGTTCTGGCGAGACGCCATGAGATCCAGTTCTGGTTTGCCCCAACGATGAATCAATTGAGCAAACACCTGCGGATGGAGTTCCCACTCCCCCGGATGAAAAGTCTGACGACTTAGAAAATCCGCCTCCCAGTTCTCTACACCTAGGATATGGATCGCTGATAGGTGGCAAGAGTGTCTCTCTGCCCAGCGAATTATTTTGGAGACTTCTAACATGGCTAGGGAACTCCTTGTTCCCCCTTGATGGTTGATGTAAGCCACAGTCGTGATGTTGTCCGACTGAAATCTGATGAACCTTAGGGTTGTCAACTGAGGCCAGGCTTGAAGAGCATTGAATATTGCCCTCAATTCCAGAATATTTCTTGGTAGGAGTTTCTCCTCCTGAGTCCACGATCCCTGAGCCTTCAGGGAATTCCAGACTGCACCCCAACTTAGAAGGCTGGCATCTGTCGTTACAATTGTCCAATCTGGCCTGCGAAAGGTCATACCTTAGGACAGATGGACCCGAGAAAGCCACCAGAGAAGAGAATATCTGGTCTCTTGATCCAGATTTAGTAGAGGGGACAAATCTGTGTAATCCCCATTCCACTAACTGAGCATGCATAGTTGCAGCGGTCTGAGATGTAGGCGTGCAAACGGTACTATGTCCATTGCCGCTACCATTAAGCCGATTACTTCCATGCACAGAGCCACCGAAGGGCGCAGAATAGAATGGAGAAAACTGCAAGAATTTAGAAGTTTTGATAACCTGGACTCCGTCAGGTAAATTTTCATTTCTACAGAATCTATCAGAGTCCCTAGGAAGGAGACTCTTGTGAGTGGGGACAGAGAACTCTTTTCCTCGTTCACTTTCCACCCAATGCGACCTCAGAAATGCCAGAACTATGTCCGTATGGGACTTGGCAATTTGGAAGTTTGACGCCTGTATCAGGATGTCGTCTAGATAAGGGGCCACTGCTATGCCCCGCAGCCTTAGGACTGCCAGTAGCGACCCCAGAATCTTTGTAAAAATTCTTGGGGCTGTAGCTAACCCGAAGGGAAGAGCCACAAACTGGTAATGCCTGTCCAGAAAGGCAAACCTTAGGAACCGATGATGATCTTTGTGTATCGGAATGTGAAGGTAAGCATCCTTTAAATCCACGGTAGTCATATATTGACCCTCCTGGATCATAGGTAGGATAGTCCGAATAGTTTCCATTTTGAATGATGGAACTCTGAGGAATTTGTTTAAGATCTTTAGATCCAAGATTGGTCTGAATGTTCCCTCTTTTTTGGGAACCACAAACAGATTTGAGTAAAATCCCTGTCCCTGTTCATCCTTTGGAACTGGATGGATCACTCCTATAACTAGAAGGTCTTGCACACAGTGTAAGAATGCCTCTTTCTTTATCTGGTTCACAGATAATCGTGAAAGGTGAAATCTCCCTTGTGGAGAGGAAGCCTTGAAGTCCAGAAGATATCCCTGAGATATAATCTCCAACGCCCAGGGATCCTGAACATCTCTTGCCCACGCCTGGGCGAAGAGAGAAAGTCTGCCCCCTACTAGATCCGTTACCGGATAGGGGGCCGTTCCTTCATGCTGTCTTAGAGGCAGCAGCAGGCTTTTTGGCCTGCTTAGGTTTCCAGGCCGTCTTGGACTGAGCAAAAGTTCCCTCTTGTTTTGTAGCAGAGGAAGTTGATGCTGCACTTGCCTTGATGTTTCGAAAGGCACGAAAATTAGACTGTTTGGCCCTTGATTTGGATTACCTTGATTACCTCCAGTAATGTCAGCAATAATTTCCTTCAAACCAGGCCCGAATAGGGTCTGTCCCTTGAAGGGAATGTTAAGTAGTTTAGACTTTGAAGTCACGTCAGCTGACCAAGATTTAAGCCATAGCGCCCTGCGCGCCTGGATGGCAAATCCAGAATTCTTAGCCGTTAGTTTAGTCAAATGAACAATGGCATCAGAAACAAAAGAATTGGCTAGCTTAAGTGCTCTAAGCTTGTCAAGTATATCATCCAATGGGGTCTCTACCTGTAAAGCCTCTTCCAGAGACTCAAACCAGAAAGCTGCAGCAGCAGTGACTGGGGCAATGCATGCAAGGGGCTGTAGAATAAAACCTTGTTGAATAAACATTTTCTTAAGTTAACCCTCTAACTTTTTATCCATTGGACCTAAGAAAGCACAACTGTCCTCGACAGGGATAGTAGTACGCTTTGCTAAAGTAGAAACTGCTCCCTCCACCTTAGGGACCGTCTGCCATAAGTCCTGTGTGGTGGTGTCTATGGGAAACATTTTTCTAAAAATAGGAAGGGGGGAAAACAGCACACCGGGTCTATCCCTCTCTTTATTAATAATTTCTGTAAACCTTTTAGGTATTGGAAAACCTCAGTACACACCGGCACTGCAAAGTATTTATCCAGTCTACACAATTTTTCTGGCACTGCAATTGTGTCACAGTCATTCAGAGCAGCTAAAACCTCCCTAAGCAGTACACGGAGGTTCTCAAGCTTAAATTTAAAAGTAGAAATATCAGAATCAGGTTTCCCTGAGTCAGAGATATCATCCACAGACTGAAGCTCTCCTTCCTCAGCTTCTGCATATTGTGAGGCAGTATCAGACATGGACCTTAAAGCGTCTGTATGCTCTGTATTACGCCTAACACCAGAGCTATCACGCTTTCCCCTAAATTTAGGCAGCCTGACTAATACCGCTGACAGTGTATTAACCATGACTTGATGTACTTGGCGCCATTTGAGCGTGAGTCCCTTGAGCGGGAGTCAAAGGGTCTGACACGTGGGGAGAGTTAGTCGGCATAACTTCCCCCTCGTCAGAATCCTCTGGTGATAAATTTTTTAAAGACAAAAGCTGATCTTTATTGTTTAAAGTGAAATCAATACATTTAGTACACATTCTCATATGGGGTTCCACCATGGCTTTTAAACATAATGAACAAGGAGTTTCCTCTATGTCAGACATGTTTGTACAGACTAGCAATGAGACTAGCAAGCTTGAAAAACACTTTAAATCAAGTTAACAAGCCTATATAAAAAATGGTACTGTGCCTTTAAGAGAAACAAATTTTGTCAAAATTTGAAAAACAGTGAAAAAAGGCAGTAAATCAAACAAATTTTTTACAGTGTATGTAATAGGTTAGCAGAGCATTGCACCCACTTGCAAATGGATGATTAACCCCTTAATGCAAAAAACGGATAAAAAAAACTAAATAAACGTTTTTTAAACAGTCACAACAACTGCCAAAGCTCTACTGTGGCCCTACCTTCCTCATAAACGACTTTTGAAGCCTTTAGAGCCCTTCAGAGATGTCCTATAGCATGCAGGGGACTGCTGAGGGAAGCTGAATGTCTCTGTCTGTAATTTTAACTGCGCAAAAAAGCGCTAAAATAGGCCCCTCCCACTCATACTACAACAGTGGAAAGCCTCAGGAAACTGTTTCTAGGCAAAAATCAAGCCAGCCATGTGGAAAAAACTAGGCCCCAATAAAGTTTTATCACCAAAGCATATATAAAAACGATTAAACATGCCAGCAAACGTTTTATATTGTCATTTTATAAGAGTATATATCTCTGATAGTAAGCCTGATACAAGTCGCTATTAAATCACTGTATTTAGGCTTAATTTGCATTAATCCGGTATCAGCAGCATTTTCTAGTCCCTAGAAAAACGTAAAACTGCACATACCTTATAGCAGGATAACCTGCACGCCATTCTCCCTCTGAAGTTACCTCACTCCTCAGACATATGTGAGAACAGCAGTGGATCTTAGTTACAAGCTGCTAAGATCATAGAAAACGCAGGCAGATTCTTCTTCTAAATTCTGCCTGAGATAAAATAGTACAACTCCGGTACTATTTGAAAATAACAAACTTTTGATTGAAGAAAAAACTAACTATATTTTACCACTCTCCTCTTACTACCTCCATCTTTGTTGAGAGTTGCAAGAGTATGACTGGATATGGCAGTTAGGGGAGGAGCTATATAGAAGCTCTGCTGTGGGTGTCCTCTTGCAACTTCCTGTTGGGAAGGAGAATATCCCACAAGTAATGGATGATCCGTGGACTGGATACACCTTACAAGAGAAACATCAAACTTGTAAAATTTTGGAAAAAGTATGTAAGGAGAACCAGGTAGCCGTCTTACAAATCTGATCGATAAAGGCCTCATTTTTGAAGGCCCAAGAGGAAACCACTGCTTTCGTAGAATGAGCCGTAATCCTCAGAGGAGGCTTATGTCCCACCGTTTCTATGCTAAACGGATGACACTCCTCAGACAAAAAGATAAGGAAGACGAAGAGGCCCTATGACCCCTACGCTTCCCGGAAAAGAAAACAAACCGAGAAAGAGGTTTGTCTAAATTCCTTCGTGGCCCGAAGATAGAACTTCAAGGAACAAACCACATCCAGAAATACGCTATAAACGATCCTTCGATGAAGAAGGATTAATTTTTTACTTCATGCATAGGCTCCAACAGAGACCGTTGCAGTACCTTAAGGACAAGATTTAAACTCCAAGGAGAATCCTTAGATCTAAACACAGGTCTGATCCCGGCAGAGCCTTAACAAATGGCTGCACATCTGGAAGCTCTACAAACCTCTTGTGCAGTAACACAGACAGGGCGAAAACTGTCCTTTCAGGGGACTTGCAGAAAAGCCCTTCTCCAGTTCATGCTGGAGAACAGAATAAGTAAGTCCTCCACACATTAAGATAGATGCTTACGAGCTTGAATGAGAGTAAAAATAACTCTCTCATAAAACACTCTCTTGGCTAGGACTAAGTGTTCAATCTCCACGCAGTAAGCCTCAGAGAATCTAGACATTGATTAACAAAGAGGCCTTGGTCAGCAGATCCCTGCGACAAGGTAACTGCCACGTAGGAGATGATGACATCCCCACTAGATCCGAACCATATCCTTCGCGGCCAAGACGGAGCAGTCAGTATCACTGATGCCTGCTTGACTTAAGCCACTACACTAGGAAGTAGTGGTAACGGTCAGAAAGGATTAATTAGATTGAACCTCCAAGGCACCGCTAATGCATCTGTTAGCACCGCCTGAGTATCCCTGTACCTCGACCCCTATCTGGGTAGCTTGGTATAGAGACGTTATAAGATCTTCCTCCTGCAAATCTCTGCAAACCCTCGGGATGGAAAAACCATTCTCCTGGATGAAACGATTGTCTGCTGAGAAAAACCGCTTCCCAGTTGTCCACATCCGGAGTGTGGATCGCTGACAGCGAACAAATGCTGGTCTCCCCCACACCAGAATCTGAGATACTTCCCTCAAACTAGAGATCTTCTCGTTCCCCCCTGATGGTTGATGTAAGCCACCGGGGATATATTGTTTGATTGGAATCTGATTAACTGGGACAAACCAAGCAGAGGCCAAGCCTTCAGAGCATTGTATATTGCCCAAAGATCCAAAATGAGATCAGGAGGGAGCTTTACCTCCTGAGACCAGAGGCCCTGTGCCTTCCTGGCATCCCAAACAGCTCCCCATCCTGACAGACTCGCAATCGTAGTCACAATCACCCAGGATGGTCTTGAGACAGACATCCCTCAGGACAAGTGATCCAGACAAAACGTAACTTTCTTTCCCCATAGACATCAATGGGGATGCGTTACGGCGATCTCCATTCTGCACTTTTTCTAACACTTTCTCCCTATTGATGCCTATGGGGGAAAGCGTGCACGAGCACGTGAACTCACCTCTTGGCTTTTGTGCGGTATGGAGCTTAACGCACCATAACGCACAGCACAAGGAGGTTTTTCAGTAACTCGTAAGAGCAGCACTATGGTATGTGAAATAAAGCAATTTTTTTGGCGTTATTTTCGCACCCGGTTTAGTGCAAAACTCGTAATCTAGGTGATTGTCTTTTAAATAATAACTCAAATACTAATCTAGGATATAAAAGGGACCATTAGTATAAGATATAAAATGGGTAGTTTTGGTATCTCTGGGGGAAAGGGGGAATAAGGGTAATAAGGGGAAAAAAGGGGAAAGAGAGAGGAGAAAAGGAAGAAAGACAGGGGAGAAAGGGAAGAGAAAGGGAAGAGGAAAAAAAGAGAAAAAGAATGGAGGGTCATGATCACCCCATGTATCCCTTACATAGCCTTCAAGTCTACAGGTGTATAGACTGTTCTGCCATGGGGCCAATGATAAATTATGTACTTGCCAAATTTGTAATATAATCAATAATAAAACATACATTAAATAATAATAATAAAAAAAAAGATAGAACTTTAGGGCTCTAACAACATCCAGATTGTGTAAAAGCCTCTCTTTAGAGGAAGGAGGATTGGGACAAAGAGACGGAACAACAATCTCTTGATTAAAATTGTGAGTTGAGACAAACTTAGGTAAAAACCTCATCTTTGTCCGAAGTACAGCCTTATCTGAATAAAACACTAGATAAAGAGGATCACACTTGAGGGCAGACAATTCAGATATTATATGAGCAGAAGAAATAGCTAACAGAAACAACACTTTCCAAGTAAGTAACTTAATATCAATAGAATGCATAGGCTCAAACGAAGCCTGTTGAATAACTCTAAGAACAAGATTAAGGCACCATGGAGCAGCGATAGGTTTGAAAACAGGTCTAATTCTAGCAATAGCTTGATCAAACGACTGAACATCTGGCAAACAAGCAATCCTTTTATATTACAAAACAGAAAGAACAGCTATCTGCCCCTTAAGAGAACTAGCCGACAGGCACTTCTAGAAACTGAAGGATATGCAGAGTCTTTGCCTTGTGCCAAGGGAACCCATGATCTGCACACCAAGAGAGATAAGCCCTCCACACCTTATGGTAAATACATCTGGTAACAGGCTTTCTAGCCTGAAACAGAGTATCAATCACTGCCTCAGAGAATCCTCTGTGGGACAAATCTAAGTGTTCAATCTCCATGCAGTCAGCCTCAGAGTACCTAGATTTTGATAGAACGGACCCTGAGCCAGAAGGTCCAGCCTCTGAGGTAGCCGCCATGGAGGAGCATACGACATTCTCACGAGGTCTGTCTACCAAGTCCTGTGTGGCCATGCAGGAGCTTACAGGATCGGTGGAATTCCCTACTGTTTGATTCAAGCTATGACTCAAGGGAGGAGAATAATTGGAGGAAAAAGATACACTAGATTGAAATGCCAAGGAACTGCTAAAGCGTCCACCAACTCCGCCTGAGGATCTCTCAATCTCAACACATATCTCAGTAGTTTGGCATTGAGACGGGAAGCCATCAGATCTATCCCCGGCACCCTCACCTGCAGGTGATCTCGAAAAAAAACCCTCCTGGTTTAGCGCCCATTCCCTGGAGTGCAGAATCTGTCTGCTCAGAAAACCTGCTTCCCAATTGTTCACACCTGGAATGTGGATGGATGATAGTTGACATTGATATGTCTCTGCCCATTGAAGAATACTGGAACCTCCTGCATTGCCTGAAAACTGTGAGAGTTCTGCCCTAGTAATTCACCATTAGTGATGTTATTTGAAATGAGATAAAACGGACCGAATGAAACTGGGGCCACTACTGAAGAAGGTTCAAGATGGCCCTAAGCTCCAGAATGTTGAGTGAAAGAATAACTTCCTCTGGGCGCCAGGTACCCTGAGCTCTCAGAGAACACCAAAGAGCACCCCACCCCAGCCTGTAAAACTTGCATCTGTTGTTAAGAACTCCCAGGATGGGCATAGGAATCACACGCCCTGGAGAACGGTTTCTTGAGACAGCCACCAGGAAAGAGACTCATCTCTGGGTCTAGAGATATTACCTGAGACAGGTCTAAATAATTCCCGTTCCATTGTTTGAGCATATATAACTGTAGAGGTCTGAAATGAAAGTGAGCAAAAGGAATATTGTCCGAAGCCGCAACCATAAGACCTACCACCTCCATACATTGAGCCACCGAAGGCAGAGGAGACGATTGAAGTATCCGGCAGGCAGCCTGTAGCTTCTCCCTGCGTTGATCCGTTAGATAGATATGCATGCTATGATGATCCCCAGAAAGTTCACTCTTGTGTTATGGGAGAGGGAACTATCTTCCTGATTTAATCTCCAGCCATGCGTCTGAAGATACCAGAGTAACTTCTCTGTGTGAGATGTCACTAAATGTAAAGATGTCACCTGAACCAAGATGTCGTCCAAGTATGGCACTACAGCAATCCCTTGCAGTCTGACTACAGCAAGGAGGGCCCCTAGGACTTTGGAAGAGCTATGAACTGGTAATGTTTTTCCAGGAAGGCAAAACGAAGGTACTGGTAATGATCTCGATAAATAGGAATGTGAAGGTACGCATCCTTCAAATCTATTATGGTCATGAACTGACCCTCCTGAATGAGAGGAAGATTGGACCTGATGGTCTCCATTTTGAAGGAAGGTACTCTTAAGAATTTGTTGAGGCACTTAAGGTCTAAGATGAGATGAAAGGTTCCCTCTTTTTTGGGAAAGATGAATAGATTTAAATAGAATCCCTTTCCCCTTTCTGCTTGGGATACTGGGACGACAAAACCCATAGATACAAAACCGTTTACACAGCGTAGGACGGCTGTTTTTATCCGGGATCGCCGAAACCTATTTTGTACCCCTGAGATACAATGTCCAGAATCCAAGGGTCCTGAACGAACTGAACCCAAATTTCCTAAAACAGAGATAACCTGCCTCATTAACTGACCCTTCATGCTGACTTGTTGTCTGGGGTCCATTTCTTGGGAAGTTTGTTCTTGCTACACAGCGGGTTTGGCTTCCAGGTACTCCTTGGCGTTTCAGACCTGGTTGTTAAAGTGCTCCTCTGTGCCTTGTTCTGACAAAACATAGGACTTCCCTTAGAATTAGAAATGCAAACCACCTTGAAGAAAGACTTTTCTTAGATATCCCTCTAATTGCCTAGCCATAGGGTCCTTAAAAGATGTACAATCTTCTAGAGGTATAGTAGTATGTTTAGCCAGAGTAGAAATGACAATGTCTACCTTAGGAACAGTATTTCAAACTTCAAAATGGCTATCCTGTAGAGGAAACATTCTCTTAAAACTTGGAGAAGGGGACACAATGTTTTTCCCACTCCTTGGTTATAATGTCTGCCACCAATGAAGGCACTGAGAATATTTTAGGGGTCTTAAATTTAGTTTTAAATACCATATTCAATTTATGTACCTATTTTTCCTCTGAGGGCTTAGACTCGGGTGCACCTAGAGTGGTTAACACCTCTGTAAGTAAATATCTTAAGTGCTCAAATTTAAATCTAAAATGAATGTCCTCAGAGTCTATTTTAAAATCTCCAGAGGAGTTAGAGGATAAAAGTTCTCCTTCAGAACTTGCAGAGAGATCGTCAACTGCATATGACTTACCGCTGCAGCTCCCATAGAACTGCTGGTTCTAGACCATGTTTAACCCTCATCTTCCTTTTTCCTGCAACAGGTATAGCACTCAAGGCAGCAGAAACCACAGACTGTAATCTGGATGCAAAGTCATGTGGGGAAATACCAACTCCTAAATGAGTTTGAGTGATTGGGTCGCAGGGGACAGCATGTGTTGGGATAGGAGTCACCGTCTGTGGGTGTAATACTGGCATATAAGGGCAAACTGAGATCTGCAAGGCCACAGAACATAGCAGGATCAGACTGAGCTGCAGGGGACCCCGCAGGTGTCAGGATACCAGGACCCCCTGACTGAAACTGCCTAAGGCCATGCTGTGATTGGAGGAAGCCGGATTAGTCATTGCTGACGTGTGAAGAGAGGATTTCCAGGAGGGGGAAGCTGCTCTGGCTGTGAAAAGAAAAAAAGGTAAGTTTTTAATCGAAAAGGCTGCTTTGTAAACTTTGATGAATGAAAGTGCCCCTGTTTTTAATAGTATTTTTAAAAAACGGGCTTTCATTAATCAAAGTTTACCTTCACTTTAAACACGGCAACACAAGCCTATCCTGCTGTCTCTCTTGAAAACTCCTGTCTGAAATACTAGAGATTGTACTTTCCAGATCTGATAGAGGGTTCACTCCAGCTAGCTCATCTTTCATGATTCAGAGAGGCCCAAAAAAGAATGACCAAGAAGAGCTGGAGTATCACTGTCAATGAGGGAAAAGTCAGCACACATGTTGACCTCCCTACTACAGTCATTGACACATAGCACACATGTTGACCTCCCTACTACAGTCATTGACACATAGCACACATGTTGACCTCCCTACTACAGTCATTACACATAGCACACATGTTGACCTCCCTACTACAGTCATTGACACATAGCACACATGTTGACCTCCCTACTACAGTCATTGACACATAGCACACATGCTGACCTCTCTACTACAGTCATTGACACATAGCACACATGTTGACCTTCTTCCTACAGTCACTGACACATAGCAAACCTGCTGACTTCCTTCCTACAGTTACTTTCACATAGCACAAATGCTGACCTTCCTCCTACAGTAACCGACACATAGCACAGATGCTGACCTCCCTCATACAGTCACTGACACACAGCACACATGCTGACCTCCCTCGTAGAGCTACTGACACATAGCACACATGCTGACCTCCCTCCTACAGTCACTGACACACAGCACACATGCTGACCTCCCTCCTACAGTAACTGACACATAGCACACATGCTGACCTCCCTCCTACAGCCACTGACACACAGCACACATGCTGACCTCCCTTCTACAGTCACTGACACACAGCACACATGCTGACCTCCCTCCTACAGTGACTGACACATAGCACACATGCTGACCTCCCTCCTACAGTCACTGACACACAGCACACATGCTGACCTCCCTCCTACAGTCACTGACACACAGCACACATGCTGACCTCCCTCCTACAGTCACTGACACACAGCACACATGCTGACCTCCCTCCTACAGTAACTTATCTTGAGAACACATGCTGAACTCCCTCGTACAGTTACTGACACAAAGCACACATGCTGACCTCCTTCCTACAGTCAATGAAACATAGCACACATGCTGAACTCTCTATTACAGTCACTGATCAATAGCACAAATGCTGACCTCCTTACTACAGCCACTGATCAATAGCACACATGCTGACCTCCCTACTACAGTCACTGATCAATAGCACACATGCTGACCTCCCTACTACAGTCACTGATCAATAGCACACATGGTGACCTCCTTACTACAGTCACTGATCAATAGCACACATGCTGACCTCCCTACTACAGTCACTGATCAATAGCACACATGCTGACCTCCTTACTACAGTCACTGATCAATAGCACACATGCTGACCTCCCTACTACAGTCACTGATCAATAGCACACATGCTGACCTCCCTACTACAGTCACTGATCAATAGCACACATGCTGACCTCCCTACTACAGTCACTGATCAATAGCACACATGCTGACCTCCCTACTACAGTCACTGATCAATAGCACACATGCTGACCTCCCTACTACAGCCACTGATCAATAGCACACATGCTGACCTCCTTACTACAGTCACTGATCAATAGCACACATGCTGACCTCCTTACTACAGCCACTGATCAGTAGCACACATGCTGACCTCCCTACTACAGCCACTGATCAATAACACACATGCTGACCTCCTTACTACAGCCACTGATCAATAGTACACATGCTTACCTTCCTACTACAGTCACTGATCAATAGCACACATGCTGACCTCCCTACTACAGTCACTGATCAATAGAACACATGCTGACCTCCTTACTGCAGTCACTGATCAATAGCACACATGCTGACCTCCCTACTACAGTCACTGATCAATAGCACACATGCTGGCCTCCCTACTACAGTCACTGATAAATAGCACACATGCTGACCTCCTTACTACAGCCACTGATCAATAGCACACATGCTGACCTCCTTACTACAGCCACTGATCAATAGCACACATGCTGACCTCCCTACTACAGTCACTGATAAATAGCACACATGCTGACCTCCCTACTACAGTCACTGATCAATAGCACACATGCTGACCTCCTTACTACAGCCACTGATCAATAGCACACATGCCTACCTCCTTCCTACGGTCATTGACAAATAGCACACATTGTGACCTCTTTCCTACAGTCACTGACACATAACACATGCTGACCACTTTTCTACAGTCACTGATCCATAGAACACATGCTGACCTTCCACATACAGTCACTGACACATAGCACACAAGCTGACCTCACTCCAACAGTAACTGACAAATAGCACACAAGCTGACCTCACTCCTACAGTCACTGGCACATAACATACATACTGACCTTACTCCTACAGTCACTTACACATACAATGCATTAATTCCTGCCTCCTACAGTCACAGACACATAGCACACATGCTGACCTCACTCAAACAGTCACTGACACATAGCACACAAGCTGACCTCACTCAAACAGTCACTGACAAATAGCACACATGGTGACCTCCCTCCTACAGTCACTGCCACATAGCATACATACTGACCTTACACCTACAGTGACTTACACATACCATGCATTAATTCCTCCCTTCTACAGTTACTGGCACATAGCACACATGCTGACCTCCCTCCAACAGTCACTGGCACATAGCACACACTTCTCTGGCAATTAAGACTTTACACATAGTACAGATACTAAAACACTTCCCATAAAACAAATCAAACACAATTACTTATTTTAGAAAACTTACAAACCTTTTCAAGTGGAAAATTATTGTAGTTAATAAGTTGTCTAGTCATCTCTAGTGATAGCTGACATATCCAGCCATCATCCACCACTGTCTGAAGGGTTTCACAGAGGAACTACAAAAGATAAGCAAAGCAATATCATTAATCATAATACGCTACTCTGATCTCACCAAAAGTGTCTCATGCAGGAAGTACCAGAGCAAAAAGCAGTGCAGAAACAAGCTACAAATCACTTTATTATATGTACGCCTAAATAAATAAAGATGCTCGGACACAAAAACATTCCTAAACTTACAATGTATAAATAGTGCAGGCTTTGTTAATCCAAAGAAAATACAGAATTTATACTTATTGATAAGAGTCCACAGGTGTCCAAAGCATGGCATATATTTCCTGCCACTAGGAGGAGGTCAAGAACCCACATAAGAGCTTTAATCCCTCCCACCTCCTCTCCCCACACAGTTTACGTATAGCCAAGCAGAGGAGACAAATAGAAAAGGTAGGAAAGACAGAAAGCAGGTGCAAATAAGAACTATTGCCCTTGTAGTAAAAATGCAGATGGTCCTGTGGACTCCCCTCATCCTAAAATAATTACATTTAATCGGTAAGTATAAATTCTGTTTTCTTTTGTAAGATGAGGAGAGACAGTAGGTGTCCAACATGTGGGATACAATACCCAAGCTAAGAGTCCATGTTAAAGACGAGTGGGAAAAAATGATGGCAGTTCCTATTTGCCAAACACTGCGGCCTGAAATACTTTCCTGCCAAATGCAGCTTGGAAGAAGTATAAATATCAAAAAGAAAAAATTTAGAAATGGTATGAAGAGAAGACAAAGTTGCTGCCTTGCAAATCTGTTTCAAGGACGCAACATTTTTGAAGGCCCAAGTAGTAGATACAGATCTAGTAAAATGAGCAGTTACTCTTTATGGAGGCGGTTTTCCAGCAACTTAGTAAGCCTTATAAATACTCTGTTTGAACCATGATGCCAAGGCCATCGCTGTAGTCTTTTGACCCTTTCTGGGGACCTAAAAAGTGGACAAACAAGCTAGAAGACTAAAGTCTTTAATAGTCTGAAGATAGAATTCCAAGGCTCTGACTACATCCAAACTGTGAAGTAGGTGTTCCTTATAGTTAGAAGGATTTGGCCACAGAGAAGGAACAACAATGTGCTGAAGACACTTCCCTCGATTGAAAATCATATTTAGTATTTAGTCTGGAGGACCGCTTTATCTTGATGAGAAGATAGGGCAGATAATTCAGGAACTATTCTAGAGGTAGAAATGGGTAGAAGAAAGATAACCTTCCATGACAATAACTTTAAGTCCAAGGAGTGCATAGGTTCAAAGGGGAAACTTTGCAGAACAGAAAGAACCAGATTAAAATTCCAAAGGGGAGAAATGGATGTAATAACAGGGTGAATTTTCACCAAGGATTGGACAAAAGTTTGATCATCAGGTAATTTGGCCAGTTTTTTATGAAACAAAACCGATAAAGTTGAAATCTAACCCTTTAAAGAACTAGCCAATAATCCCTTAACTTAGTCCATCTTGAAGGAACAAAAGAATTTTAGATTCTAAAATATTTCAAAGAGAAACCTCTAGAAGAACACCAAAGTAAATAAGCTTTCCATATCTTATGATCATTTTTCTGCTTAACAGGCTTTCGGGCATGCAGTAGAGATAACAGAATCTGAGAAATCTGTCTTTTAGAACTAGTCATTCAACCTCCACAACCATCAAATTCAAAAGATTTGAGATCCTGATGATACAAGGGTCCTTGAGACAGCAAATCTTAACTTAGCGGTAGAGCCCATGGAGGAAAGAGGACATCTGTATTAGATCTGCATACCAAGTTCTGCGGTGCCATGCCGGGGCTATGAGAATTACAGAAGCCAATTCCTGTTTGATTCTTGCAATGACTCTTAGAAGAAAAACAAACAGACGGCTAGATTTAGAGTTTGGCGTTAGCCGTCAAAAGCAGCGTTAAGGGGTCCTAACGCTGCTTTTTACCGCCCGCTGGTATTTAGAGTCAGGCAGGAAAGGGTCTAACGCTCACTTCCTCACCGCGACTCCAGGCTACCGCAGATCCCTTTACGCAAATTGCGTATCCTATCTTGTCTATGGGATCTGCCTAACGCTGGTATTTGGAGTCCTGGAAGAAGTGAGCGGTGAAGCCTCTACCGATTAGACTCCCTACCGCCAAAAAAAGTCAGTAGTTTAGAGCTTTATGGGCTAACGCCGGAATATAAAGCTCCTAACTACTGTGCTATAAAGTACACTAACACCCATAAACTACCTATGTACCCCTAAACCGAGGCCCCCCCACATCTCAAACACTATAATAAAAATCTTTAACCCCTAATCTGCCGACCGGACACCGCCGCCACCTACATTATACCTATAAACCCCTAATCTGCTGCCCCTAACATCGCCGACCCCTATATTATATTTATTAACCCCTAATCTCCCCCCCCCCAACGTCGCCGCTACCTAACTACACTTATTAACCCCTAATCTGCCGACCGAACCTCGCCGCCATTATAATAAATGTATTAACCCCTAAACCGGCGCACTCCCGCCTTGCAAACACTATAATAAATTGTATTAAACCCTAATCTTCCCTCCCTAACATCACCGCCACCTACCTACAATTATTAACCCATAATCTCCCGCCCGCAACGTCGCCGCTACTATAATAAAGTTATTAACCCCTAAACCTAACTCTAACCCTAACACCCCCCCTAACATAAATATAATTTAAAATAAACGAAATAACATTCTTAAAATTAAATAAATTAATCCTATTTAAAACTACGTACCTATCAAATAAACCCTAAAATAGCTACAATACTAATAGTTACATTGTAGCTATTTTAGGATTTATATTTATTTTACAGGTAACTTTGGATTTATTTTAACTAGATACAATAACTATTAAATAGTTAATAACTGTTTAATAGCTACCTAGTTAAAATAACTACAAAATTACCTGTAAAATAAATCCTAACCTAAGATACAAATACACCTAACACTACACTATCAATAAATTAATTAAATAAATAAACTACGATTAGCTAAACTAAAATACAATTAAATAAACTAATCTATAATACAAAAAAAAACACATAATTTATGTAAGAACTTACCTGATAAATTCATTTATTTCATATTGGCAAGAGTCCATGAGCTAGTGACATATGGGATATACAAACCTACCAGGAGGGGCAAAGTTTCCCAAACCTCAAAATGCCTATAAATACACCCCTCACCACACACACACAATTCAGTTTAACGAATAGCCAAGCAGTGGGGTGATAAAGAAAGGAGTAAAAAGCATCAACAAAGGAAATTTGGAAATAATTGTGCTTTATACAAAAAATCATAACCACCATAAAAAGGGTGGGCCTCATGGACTCTTGCCAATATGAAAGAAATGAATTTATCAGGTAAGTTCGTACATAAATTATGTTTTCTTTCATGTAATTGGCAAGAGTCCATGAGCTAGTGACATATGGGATATCAATACCCAAGATGTGGAGTCTTCCACTCAAGAGTCACTAGAGAGAGAGGGAATAAAAATAAAAACAGCCCTATTCCGCTGAAAAAATTAATCCACAACCCAAAAAAATATGTTTATTTCATTTTTGAAAGAAAAAAACTTAAATCAAAAGCAGAAGAATCAAACTGAAACAGCGGCCTGAAGAACGTAAATCAAAAGCAGAAGAATCAAACTGAAACAGCTGCCTGAAGAACTTTTCTACCAAAAACTGCTTCCGAAGAAGCAAATACATCAAAACGGTAGAATTTAGTAAATGTATGCAAAGAGGACCAAGTCGCCGCTTTGCAAATCTGATCAACTGAAGCTTCATTCTTAAAAGCCCACGAAGTAGAGACTGATCTAGTAGAATGAGCTGTAATTCTCTGAGGCGGGGCCTGACCCGACTCCAAATAAGCTTGATGAATCAAAAGTTTCAACCAAGAAGCCAAGGAAATAGCAAAAGCCTTCTGACCTTTCCTAGGACCAGAAAATAAAACAAATAGACTGGAAGTCTTCCTGAAATCTTAAGTAGCTTCCACATAATATTTCAAAGTTCTTACCACATGCAAAGAATGTAAGGATCTCTCCAAAGAATTCTTAGGATTAGGACATAAGGAAGGGACAATTTCTCTACTAATGTTGTTAGAATTCACAACCTTAGGTAAGAATTGAAAAGAAGTCTGCAAAACTGCCTTATCCTGATGAAAAATCAGAAAAGGAGACTCACAAGAAAGAGCAGATAGCTCAGAAACTCTTCTAGCAGAAGAGATAGCCAAAAGGAACAACACTTTACAAGAAAGTAGTTTAATGTCCAAAGAATGCATAGGCTCAAACGGAGGAGCCTGTAAAGCCTTCAGAACCAAATTAAGACTCCAAGGAGGAGAAATTGATTTAATGACAGGCTTAATACGAACTAAAGCCTGTACAAAACACTGAATATCAGGAAGTATAGCAATCTTTCTGTGAAATAAAACAGAAAGAGCGGAGATTTGATCTTTCAAGGAACTTGCAGACAAACCCTTATCCAAACCATCCTGAAGGAACTGTAAAATTCTAGGAATTCTAAAAGAATGGCAGGAGAATTTATGAGAAGAACACCATGAAATGTAAGTCTTCCAAACTCTGTAATAAATCTTTCTAGAGACAGATTTACGAGCTTGTAACATAGTATTAATCACAGAGTCAGAAAAACCTCTATGACTTAGAACTAAGCGTTCAATTTCCATACCTTCAAATTTAATGATTTGAGATCCTGATGGAAAAACGGACCTTGAGATAGTAGGTCTGGCCGTAACGGAAGTGGCCAAGGCGGGCAACTGGACATCCGAACCAGATCCGCATACCAAAACCTGTGTGGCCATGCTGGAGCCACCAGCAACACAAAAGACTGTTCCATGATGATTTTGGAGATCACTCTTGGAAGGAGAACTAGAGGCGGGAAGATGTAAGCAGGATGATAACACCAAGGAAGTGTCAGTGCATCCACTGCTTCCGCCTGAACATCCCTGGACCTGGACAGGTATCTGGGAAGTTTCTTGTTTAGATGAGAGGCCATGAGATCTATCTCTGGAAGACCCCACATCTGAACAATCTGAGAAAACACATCCGGATGGAGAGACCACTCCCCTGGATGTAATGTCTGGCGGCTGAGATAATCCGCCTGCCAATTGTCTACACCTGGGATATGCACCGCAGAGATTAGACAGGAGCTGGATTCCGCCCAAGCAAGTATCCGAGATACTTCTTTCATAGCTTGGGGACTGTGAGTCCCACCCTGATGATTGACATAAGCCACAGTTGTGATATTGTCTGTCTGAAAACAAATGAATGGTTCTCTCTTTAGCAGAGGCCAAAACTGAAGAGCCCTGAGAATTGCACGGAGTTCTAAAATATTTATTGGTAATCTCGCCTCTTGAGATTTCCAAACCCCTTGTGCTGTCAGAGATCCCCAAACAGCTCCCCAACCTGAAAGACTCGCATCTGTTGAGATTACAGTCCAGGTTGGCCGTACAAAAGAAGCCCCTTGAACCAAACTATGGTGATCTATCCACCATGTCAGAGAGTGTCGTACATTGGGATTCAAGGATATTAATTGTGATATCTTTGTATAATCCCTGCACCATTGATTCAGCATGCAAAGCTGTAGAGGTCTCATGTGAAAACGAGCAAAGGGGATCGCGTCCGATCCTGCAGTCATGAGACCTAAAACTTCCATGCACATAGCCACTGGAGGGAATGACTGAGACTGAAGGTGCCAGCATGCTGCAACCAATTTTAAACGTCTCTTGTCTGTTAGAGACAGAGTCATGGACACTGAATCTATCTGGAAGCCTAAAAAGGTGACCCTTGTCTGAGGAATCAAGAAACTTTTTGGTAAATTGATCTTCCAACCATGTTTCCGAAGAAACAACACTAGTTGATTTGTGTGAGATTCTGCAGTATGTAAAGACTGAGCTAGTACCAAGATATCATCCAAATAAGGAAACACCACAATACCCTGTTCTCTGATTACAGATAATAGGGCACCCAGAACCTTTGAAAAGATCCTTGGAGCTGTTCCTAGGCCAAATGGAAGAGCAACAAATTGGTAATGCTTGTCTAGAAAAGAGAATCTCAGAAACTGATAGTGTTCTGGATGAATCGGAATATGAAGGTATGCATCCTGCAAGTCTATTGTGGACATATAATGTCCTTGCTGAACAAAAGGCAGAATAGTCCTTATAGTCACCATCTTGAAAGTTGGTACTCTTACATAACAATTCAAAATTTTCAGATCCAGAACTGGTCTGAATAAATTTTCTTTCTTTGGTACAATGAATAGGTTTGAATAAAACCCCAAACCTTGGTCCTGAGGAGGAACTGGCATGATTACCCCTGAAGACTCCAGGTCTGAAACCCACTTTAGAAAAGCCTGAGCTTTTACTGGATTTACAGGGATGCGTGAGAGAAAAAATCTCACAGGAGGTCTTACTTTGAATCCTATTCAATACCCTTGAGAGACAATGCTCTGAATCCAATGATTTTGGACAGATTTTATCCAATAATCCTTGAAAAATCTTAATCTGCCCCTTACCAGCTGAGCTGGAATGAGGGACACACCTTCATGCGGACTTAGGGGCAGACTTTCCTAAATGGCTTGGATTTATTCCAATTTGAGGAAGGTTTCCAATTGGAAGCAGAATCCTTGGGAGGAGGATTGAGTTTTTGTTCCTTATTCTGAGGAAAGGAACGAAAACGGTTAGAAGCCTTAGATTTACCCTTAGGTTTTTTTTATCCTGAGGCAGAAAAACTCCTTTTCCTCCAGTGATAGTTGAAATAATAGAATCCAACTGAGAACCAAATAAATTATTACCTTGGAAAGAAAGAGATAGTAATCTAGATTTAGATGTCATATCAGCATTCCAATATTTAAGCCACAAAGCTCTTCTAGCTAATACAGCTAAAGACATGGATCTAACATCAATTTTGATATCAAAAATGGCATCACAAATAAAATGATTAGCATGTTGCAGTAAGCAAGTAATGCTAGATATGTCAGGATCCAATTCTCGTTGCGCTAAATTCTCCAACCAAAAAGTTGAGGCAGCCGCAACATCAGCCAAAGAAATAGCAGGTCTGAGAAGATGACCTGAATATAAATAGGCCTTCCTTAGATAAGATTCAAGCTTCCTATCTAAAGGATCCTTAAAGGAAGTACTATCTTCCATAGGAATAGTGGTACGTTTAGCAAGAGTAGAAATAGCCCCATCAACTTTGGGGATTTTCTCCCAAAACTCTATAGATTTTGCTGGTAAAGGATACAATTTTTTAAACCTTGAGGAAGGAATAAAAGAAGTACCTGGCTTATTCCATTCCCTAGAAAGCATATCAGAAATAGCCTCAGGAATAGGAAAAAACCCTGGGGAAACCACAGGAGGTTTAAAAACAGCATTTAAACGTTTATTAGACTGAACATCAATAGGACTGGTTACCTCAATATCCAAAGTAATTAACACTTCTTTTAATAAAGAACGCATATACTCTATTTTAAATAAATAAGTAGATTTGTCAGTGTCAATGTCTGAGGAAGGATCTTCTGAATCAGATAGATCCTCATCAGAAGAGGATAAATTATTATGTTGCTGGTCATTTGAAATTTCATCAGCTAAATGAGAAGTTTTAAAAGACCTTTTACGTTTATTAGAAGGTGGAAATGCAGATAAAGCCTTCAGAATAAAATCAGAAACAAATTCTTTAAAATTTACAGGTATATCATGTACATTAGAAGTTGAAGGAACTGCAACTGGCAATGTACTATTACTGATGGAAACACTATCTGCATGTAAAAGTTTATCATGACAACTATTACAAATGACATTTGGTAGAATAATTTCTACACTTTTACAACAAATGCACTTAGCTTTGGTAGACCCGATATCAGGCAGCAATGTTCCAGCAGAAACCTCTGAGACAGGATCAGATTGGGACATCTTGCTCAATGTAAGAGAAAAACAACATATAAAGCAAAATTATCTATTTCCTTATATGACAGTTTCAGGAATGGGAAAAAATGCAAAAGCATATAGGCCTCTGATAGAGAAAAAAGCAAGAGGCAAACATAAATGGGGTATTGAAATAATGAAAAAAAAATTGGCGCCAAGTATGATGCACAACGTAACGTAAACTTTTTGACGCACCCGCGGGCCTAATACCCGCAATAGCAAGAAGTAGTCAATTGAAAAAAAGTCTAAACCCCAGGTAAGAAATACATTTCTTAAAATGTTTAAATTCCCCAAATATGAAACTGACAGTCTGCTGAAGGAAATGCATGAACCTGACTCATGGCAAATATAAGTACAATACATATATTTATAACTTTATATAAATGCATAAAGTGCCAAACCATAGCTGAGGTGTAATAAAGTAATGAAGTAATAAAAAACATACTTACCGAGTGACTTCCGCTGGGCGGGCCTGAGAAACGGCAGCAATAGGAGAGAGCTCCGTGTCCAAAGGAGCTTAAAAACCTATCTGACCGTTCTCCTGAGGGGCCCCACGCAGATGTCTTGTTGGGCAATCACCCCTAAGCCACCCCAACTGTCTTAGCAGCGTGAAGGGTACATTACATCAACCCTTGTCCCCGGAGGGATAGAAGACGCAAGATCGTTATTACCCGGCGCCATCTTGGAAAGCAATAAGGTGCCTACTTCTGGAGCCCGTGGTACCCTTACCGTTCACAAGAGCCTTGCGGGCTTTGAAGTCACAGGAGATTACGCCCATCTATGTGGGGAGATTGGAGAAGAGCCGCACTACTGACAGCAGCATTAGCACCTGACATCTGTGCAGCCGCCACCCTAGCTGACAGTAAGTGCTGCGACTGTGTCTGTGCACAAGAAGTGCTTGACTTTATTTTCGCCCTGCATTCCCGGCCCCCTTGCCCCCTCAATTGCCATCTTACCTACCGCACTGTAAACCACTACGAGGAGGCTCCAGCCTGCAGACCCTGAAAGGGACTTTACCCGCTTACTGCCTGAGGGGCGAGAGGAGGGCGAGGGAGAGGTGAGGCTGGAGCGCAGGAGCTGGACCTAGAATCCTGTTAACCCTCTAAGGATAGAGACATTTGGGTACAGAAGGAAAGAATCTCCCAGGGGATTAAGGGTCCCAGATATATCCAGGTTTAAAGCTGCGGATGTGTTCGTTGGGTCACTATTTGAGGCACAATACTCTATTACTGTTTCCCTCAATACACGTGGTGTGCATCAACAACTTTGCATACTGAATTGGTGGGCCTGGAACCCTCATATCTCTAGCATCTATTTGCCTAACCACACATGAACTTTCTTCACTACTAAGTGCTCTGGGAAATAAAGCTGCATGTTTGCACGTAGACAACTCAGTTTGTGCAGAGTTTCATAGTTCACCCACTCTACTGCCCCACATGAAAGTGGATAAATATTTCAAAGTCTCTGCCACACAGGCTATACCCTTCATGGCGGGCAAACAAAAACAGGCAGAAAGAAAGCAAAAACAGGCTCAAGAACCACAGCTGGAGACGCTTGCGCCACCGGATGGGCACCCAACGTTAGATACCCCACAATCCCTGCTACATGATTTAAAAGCGTTTTTTTCTTCCCAAAATGGAATCTTTACAGGCGGGCATGGACAATCTCACTTTGGAGATTAGGCAATATTCCACATGCCTGCAACATGCAGAACAGAGAATCTCAGATGTTGAAGATACCCAGCATTCCTCTTCTGTTACTATCTTACGATTGGAGCGCCAGAATTCTGCACTTCAAGAAAAGCTTGATGATCTCGAGAACCGCTCTCGCCGCAATAACCTGCGGGTTGTGGGAGTGCCTGAGTCAATCAAAAATAAAGACCTTCTTGAGTTTACAGCCCTAACATTACCCAAACTACTGCAATTGGACCCAGACACCCTTCCGCTTGATGTGGAGAGGGCTCACAGAATAGGCCCTGAGCCTCTGCCTGTTAGATCTAATCAACGCCCAAGACAAGTAATCTTCAAACTGCTGTGCTACCAGGAAAAATTAGCTGTTCTCAAAGCCTACAGAGCCAAGTTAGACCTCAGCATTGAGGGACACAAGTTATTAATCTTCCAGGACTTTTCTGCTGAAGTGTCGAGGAAGAGGAAGGAATTTGCACCACTGTGTTCTAAATTGCATTCGCAGGGAAGGCAAGCCTCGCTTTTGTACCCAGCTAAGCTGCGGCTTATGACCCCAGGGGGTCCTAAGCTTTTCACCACACCTCAACAGCTGCAAGATCATCTAGATGCTGAGAACAAAGATGGAGACACTTGAACAGCCCCGGCCTGACCTGTCTTGGTTATGTTATTTAATTATGTTTCACTTCAAAGAAACTTTGATTCTTCACTTTAAGTGTGCCTTACATGGTGATATCCAAAGGCTGATGCGGAAAGGCCCTGATGTGGGGTTCCTCTCCGGTTTCTCCACACGTGGTCTGTGTAGTATGGTCTACATCGCTATAAACACCTGCCTGGGTGGTGTTTTTTTTTTCCTGTTTGGTTTGTTCTATTGTGTCTTGTGTTTTATTCTAGGTCCTGGTGAAAGCCTGCAAGAGCCATCTGGACTACAATGTTTGAAATGTAACTTTGGTGTTTGCCTTGTGGGGGAGTGTGGTAGCAATCAAGTGATTCTGGGCTTTGTTCTCCTAACTACCCTGTTTACATTGGGTGTGAGGGGTGTAAAACATCTTCTGCATGTCCTCAAGAAATATCAACTTCCCCACCTAGCCGCTGAGCACACTCCCATATCTCACACCATACAGTGCTTATGCGCAGCTTACATACCTCGTTTTCTCATAGAAGGGCTGATAATTGCGCTACTCCCTTGCAGAACCCTGTGGGCCCATATACTTCCCCGACTAATATTCTTGTGTAGTTTTGAGTTTTCTTCCCTGGTGGCGATAGTCTTCGGCCCAAGTAGTTTGCCCGCTGCTTGGCCTGTGCTTCTTGTGTCCCTGACTCCTTTTTCAAATGTCTCTCAGACCACCTTAAATAGCGCTGTATGTAATTTCTCTAAAGTTTTAACACAAGTGCTACTGCTGTATGTGGGGCGGGACGGGCTGTTAGCATATGAGGGGGATCTATTTGTTTGCTTTGTGAAACTACTGGGGTCCATGACTATGAATGTGCCTTTAATTATGTTCTTTTTTTTTTCTGGCCCTACTCTCAGACCTTTCCCGGTGCCTACCTGGTCTCGCCCCCCATGGACACGAACTACTGGAGAATGTTTCCTGGCTGTCCCTTGCTGGTGAGTCAACCCTCAGTCTTTCATCTCCTCACACTCCTATCCACACATCACCTATGTGCTTCTTATTTCATTAGTTGGGGCCATGTTCTATTACCTAGCCTTACGCACTTTTGTCTCAATCCTAAAGCTGCTGTATGGCTGTAAGCCTTAGGTTTACCTCCTGAAACGTTGGGGGCCTTACGTCCCCGGCAAAAAGGAGCATGATTCTGCAGCAGCTTAGGAACCTACATACTGACATAGCGCTGCTCCAGGAAACAAAACTAACTGCGGAGGAACACGAGAAACTTAAGGCTCGCTGGGTAGGCCACATTTTGTATTCCCGCACTGAGGGCAGAAAGAGAGGAGTAGCTATTCTGGTAAAGAAGGGCCTCTCTGTGTCTTTCTCGCAGGTAGACATAGATAGAGATGGGAGATATATTCTGGCCGCCCTGAGGGTGGGGAAGATGGAGTATACCTTATGCAATGTCTATGGCCCCAACGAAATATGCCCCCCCTTTTGGTCGTCTCTACTGGCTAAACTGGCTGCTTATACTGCTCCTATTATCCTTGGGGGGGATAACAACTTGGCCCAGGCTCTCCCTCTGGACAGATTCAAGGACCCTACTTTAGCTAGCTCTTCAAAACACTCACACACAAGATTCAAAAGGGAGGTATCATTGATAAATAACTTAAAATCCACATTAGGACTTGTAGATGTGTGGAGAGTTAGGAACCCATTGGAGAGAGACTACACATGTCTGTCCAAGATGCACAGTACTCTCTCAAGGATAGATTATTTTCTTTCCTCCTCTGAAATAACGTCTCAAATTTACCACCCAACCATTGAGCGCATAATAATATCAGACCACGCCCCAATCCATTTCACACTCCAACCCACACGCATTAAACCCCCGAACAGGACTTGGAGATTTCCCTCTTACTTAAATAATGACATAAATTTCCGGCAACATCTTAGGACTGAGTGGGCACACTACGCGTCCGATAATGAGCAGCATCGTAATAACCCAAACCTGTTCTGGCATGCCTCCAAACCAGTTATGAGGGGGATCATTACTTCCTTTACAGCACACCACAATAAAAAAATTGCAAGAATTGATGAGGCATGCCTAGCAAATTTTACTGAGGCATATAATGGATACCTCTCCAATCCTACCCCCACCTCAAAACAAAAATATTACGATCTTAAGCTAGCTAGAGACACGTATCTAACCCAAAAAAACAATAACTTTGACTTACACAGACAGGGGCGATATTTTAGGCACGGTAACAAATCAGGTAAACTACTTGCAAATCTAGTTAAGCTGTCTACCCCTAAATCACATATATTGGCCATAAAATCCCAATCTCGCCTAACTTCGAATAATAAAGAAATAATGTCAGAGTTCGTCAAATACTACACCTCCTTATACACAAGTCAGGAGATCAGTCTAGAGGCTAAGCAACACTTTTGGAACACCACATGTATCCCTACCCTCTCGGAGGAGCAGAGCTCCTTGCTTAGCGCCAATATCCTCCCCCAGGAGGTAATTAAAGCTGTAAACAGAACCAAGCTTGGAAAAGCGGCGGGCCCTGATGGGCTTCCCGCAGAATATTATAGACTCCTAGTAAGTGAGGTTGCCCCTGCCTTGTACTCTTTGTTCACAGCATATTTGGAAGGCTCTTCTCCAATTGATACCAGATTTACAGAGGCGAATATCTGTCTTATCCCTAAGCCGGATAAGGATCCCACAGACACCTCTTCCTATCGTCCAATTTCGTTACTAAACGGAGACTATAAATTGTTAACCAAAATCTTAGCTGACAGGCTAGTGCAGATCCTTCCTTCACTTATACATACAGATCAAACCGGGTTCATCAAAGGCAGATCATCTGTGATCAATATTAGGAAAACCCTGGCAATCATCTCCCATTATTGGTATAACTCCCAATCCACTAACCCTGTAGATTTACAAGATGCCTGTCTCTTAGCCCTCGATGCTGAGAAAGCGTTCGATAGGATAGAATGAGACCATTTACATACGTCATTGGAAAAATTTGGCCTCTCGGGCAATTTTGCAACTTTTCTGAACCGATTATATACAGCCCCCAAGGCATCTTTGATAATTAATGGCGAACTCTCCCACTCATTTGTGTTGCAAAGGGGTATGAGGCAGGGGTGCCCACTTTCCCCCCTATTGTTTGACCTAGCTATAGAGCCCCTCGCTTGTCACATCCGCCAAAAATGTGACGGGTTAGACATCCTGGACCATAAACAACATCTTTCCCTATATGCAGATGACCTGCTTCTATTTATAGGCAACCCTGCGGTCAATTTGACACCTCTTTTGAATATGATTGAAAATTTTGGTACCTTCACAGGGTATAAAATAAATATTAATAAATTGGAGGTGCTCTGGTTACAAAACACTCCTCTGACAAACACGGCACTTAGAACAACTGACGGTTTTATTTAAGTACCTAGGCATCCAAATACATATGAATCCCAATAAATTATACCACTTAAATCTGACAGACACTATACGCAATATAAAACTTTTGCTTTCGGGCTGGCATAATTTACCCCTATCACTCACAGGACGAATCCACCTCTTTAAAATGGTGGCGCTGCCCAAACTCCTGTACCCTCTGCAGATGCTACCTCTGCTTCTCACCCAACAAGATACCAAGTCTCTACAGTCCGCGTTGGGTCAATTTATTTGGATAGGGAGGAAACATAGGATAGGGAGGGATTGTCTGGTCATGCCCTCGGAGAAGGGGGGACTTCGTCTCCCAAATATAGCATGGTACAACTGGGCTACCCTAGCCAAACTAGTCTTAGACTGGCTGGTCGGTAATAATCAATTTACTGTCCCCACGCTAGAAACTAACTTTGTCAAACCAATGGCCCTGGCCTTTATGCCGCATGCGACTTTCACCTCATTACCAGCACATTTACAGCGCCACGTATTGTATAGGGATCCGCTTAGGGCCTGGGCCAAGTTGTGCAAGATATGGGGGATAGACAAATCTGTGAGTAAATATCTGCCACTTCAGGGTAACCTGAATTTCCTACCCGGATACACTACTAAAGCATTCCAGGTATAGCAGGCCCATAATCTTTCTTCGATCAAACAGCTTTTTAATCCTTTAACACTGGAGATTGTCCCATTCCAAGATTTAAAGGAGAGGTTTGACCTCCCGAGCTCCCACAGCTTTGCGTATTTTCAGAGTAGGCACTATATCTCTAAATTAAAGGCAGAGGGGCGTCTCCCCAAAGAACCCACTAATATCGACACTTTATGTGCACTGGCAAGGCAAGGATCTTATAAAATCACACACACCTACTGCTCCATTCTTAGACATTTTGAGGGCACTGCAATACGCAGACTTATGGCGAAATGGGATGGCTTCGAGGGCATATTGATAGATGAGAGGCTTATCTGCGACAGTTTGGAAAAAATACAGGCAGTTACTGTTTCGGCAAACTTAAGGGAGGCACACCTAAAATTCATTCAGCAAGCCTACATTACCCCACGTCTTCGCTCTAAATGGATCGCTGAGGCTAGGGATATCTGCCCTAAGTGTAGTTATGGCTCTCCTGACTGGTTGCACCTAATATGGAACTGTCCTAAGCTTAGGGGCTTCTGGCTCAAGGTATCGTACTGGCTTACGAAAGTAACAAAGACCCAGGTTGTACTCTCAGCCCAACACATAATTTTCCTAATCCCTGCCGATGTCTCCCACCCTTTTGATAACTTTGTATCGTTGGTTATCGTGTTGACAAAACAAGTTATATTGGCAGGATGGGCAGGGGAGAAATCTCCTTCCCTTCAAAAGCTGCTTAGAGGTATACATAAGCAAATGCTAATTGAACAAGCAGATGTAAAGGGCGATCCGGAGAAGCGGATAAAGCATTTCATATCTAAATGGGATGTTTATCTTTTATACTTACCTGAGTCAGTTAGAGAAAGAGTCATACACCCATTTAAAAATAGTCTCTTCATCCTAAGCGAGAATCTCAAAGGCAGATGGTCTTTCCCATCAGCCCAAGAATAATTATTAAGCCTATACTAGGTACATATAATCTTGTTTGCTTTGGGGACTTCCTTAGTGGTGCCACTTCTTGCTATCACTTTCTTTCCCCTTCTTTGTTCCTCCCTTGTGCCCATGGGGGGCGACCTTGGCCGGGGGGCCCTGGGTAAGTAAGTTATTATTGTATGTTAAGGTTTATGTTGTAATGTTATGTTGTTTTGTCATATATAAGAAAATGTGAGTCCAGGTTCTTACGTGGTGTAGTCGTGTAAATCATTGAGGATGTGTCTAGACAAAGACTATTATTTGTATCTTTTCATTGGCATTTTTCACGTGGTTTATCACCATGTATGTACTGGATTCTAATTACAAATAAAGTTATTAAAAAAAAACAAAAAAACAACATACTTACCAAAAGACACCCATCCACATATAGCAGATAGCCAAACCAGTACTAAAACAGTTATTAGTAGAGGTAATGGTAAATTGAGAGTATATCGTCGATCTGAAAAGGGAGGTAGGAGATAAATCTCTACGACCGATAACAGAGAACCTATGAAATAGACCCCCGTTAGGGAAATCATCGTATTCAAATAAGTGATACTCCCTTCACGTCCCTCTGACATTCGCTGTACTCTGAGAGGAATCGGGTTTCAACAATGCTGAGAAGCGCATATCAACGTAGAAATCTTAGCACAAACTTACTTCACCACCTCCATAGGAGGCAAAGTTTGTAAAACTGAATTGTAGGTGTGGTGAGGGGTGTATTTATAGGCATTTTGAGGTTTGGGAAACTTTGCCCCTCCTGGTAGGATTGTATATCCCATATGTCACTAGCTCATGGACTCTTGCCAATTAAATGAAAGAAACACTAAATTACAAAAAATAAAAAATAAATTACAAGAAGGTTAAACTAATTACACCTAATCTAAGCCCCCTAATAAAATAAAAAAGCCACCCAAAATAAAAAAATGCCCTACCCTATCCTAAATTACAAAAGTAATCAGCTCTTTTACCAGCCCTTAAAAGGGCTTTTTGTGGGGCATTGCCCCAAAGTAATCAGCTCTTTTACCTGAAAATAAAAAAACAATACCCCCCCAACATTACAAACCACCACCCACATACCCCTACTCTAACCCACCCAAAGCCCCCTTAAAAAAACCTATCGCTAACCCCCTGAAGATCATCCTACCTTGAGTAGTCTTCACCCAGCCGAGCCGATTTCTTCATCCAAGGTGCGCAGAGGAGGTCCTTCATCCGGGAGAAGTCTTCATCCAAGCGGGGCAAGAAGATGTCCTTCATCTGGTAGAAGTGTTCATCCAGGCGGCGTCTTCAATCTTCATCCATCCGGAGCGGAGCCATCTTCAAAGGAGCCGATGCAGAGCCATCCTCTACAACCGACGACTTCCCGACGAATGAAGGTTCCTTTAAGGGACGTCATCCAAGATGGCGTCCCTTCAATTCCGATTGGCTGATAGGATTCTATCAGCCAATCGGAATTAAGGTGGAAAAAATCTGATTGGCTGAATCAGTCAATCAGATTTTTTCTACCTAAATTCCGATTAAGATTAGGGGTTAATAAGTGTAAGGTTAGGGGTGTTTAGACTCGGGGTTCATGTTAGGGTGTTAAGTGTAGACTTAGAAAGTGTTTCCCCATAGGTAACAATGGGGCTGCGTTAGGAGCTGAACGCTGCTTTTTTGCAGGGTTTTTTTCCAGCCCAAACTGCCCCATTGTTTCCTATGGGGATATCGTGCACGAGCACGTTTTTCCAGCTTACCGCTACCGTAAGCAAAGATGGTATCAAGGGTTGAAGTGGAGCTAAATTCATTTCTCTTGTGATGTATCGAGTCCACGGATTCATCCATTACTTGTGGGATATTCTCCTTCCCAACAGGAAGTGGCAAAGAGAGCACCCACAGCAGAGCTGCCTATATAGCTCCCCCCTTAACTCCACCCCCCAGTCATTCGACCGAAGGCTAGGAAGAAAAAGGAGAAACCATAGGGTGCAGTGGTGACTAAAAGTTTCAAAAATAAAAATACAAATGCCTGTCCTAGAAAAAACAGGGCGGGCCGTGGACTCGATACATCACAAGAGAAATGAATTTATCAGGTAAGCATAAATTATGTTTTCTCTTGTAAGATGTATCGAGACCACAGATTCATCCATTACTTGTGGGATACCAATACCAAAGCTTTAGGACACGGATGAAGGGAGGGTCAAGACAGGGACCTTTAAACAGAAAGCACCACTGCTTGAAGAACCTTTCTCCCAAAAATAGCCTCCGAAGAAGCAAAAGTATCAAATTAGGAAAATTTGGAAAAAGTATGAAGCGAAGACCAAGTCGCCGCCTTACAAATCTGTTCAACAGACGCGTCATTTTTAAAAACCCATGTGGAAGCCACAGCTCTAGTAAAATGAGCAGTAATTCTTTCAGGAGGCTGCTGTCCAGCAGTCTCATAAGCCAAACGGATGATGCTTCTCAGCCAAAAAGAAAGAGAGGTAGCCGTAGCCCTTTGACCTTTCCGTTTACCAGAATAAACAACAAACAATGAAGATGTCTGACGGAAATCTTTGGTTGCTTGTAAGTAGAATTTTAAAGCACGAACCACATCAAGATTATGCAATAAACGTTCCTCTTTTGATGAAGGATTAGGACACAAAGAAGGAACAACAATCTCTTGATTGATATTCTTAATAAAAACAAAACTTTACAAGATAAAAGCTTAATATCTATGGAATGCATGGATTCAAAAGGAACCCCTTGAAGAACCTTAAGAACTAAATTTAAGCTCCAAGGCGGAGCAACCGATTTAAATACAGGCTTAATTCTGACCAAAGTCTGACTAAATGCTCAAACGTCTGGGACATCTGCCAGACGTTTGTGTAGTAAAATAGACAAAGCAGAGATTTGTCCCTTTAGAAAACTAGCTGATAATCCCTTCTCCAAACCCTCTTGGAGAAAAGACAAAACTCTAGGAATCCTAACCTTACTCCAAGAGTAACCTTTGGATTAACACCAATAAAGATATTTGCTCCAAATCTTATGATAGATCTTCCTGGTGACAGGCTTTCTAGCCTGAATCAGGGTATCAATGACTGACTCATATAAACCACGCTTTGCTAAAATCAAGCGTTCAATTTCCAAGCAGTCAGGCGCAGAGAAATTAGATTTGGATGCGAGAACGGACCCCGGATTAGAAGGTCCCGCCTCATTGGCAGAGTCCACGGTGGAACCGAGGACATGTCCACGTGGCCACGCAGGAGCTATCAGGATCACCGAAGCTCTCTCCTGCTTGATTCTGGCAACCAGACGTGGGAGGAGAGGAAACAGTGGGAATACATAAGCCAGATTGAAAAACCAAGGGACTGCTAGAACATCTATCAGCACCGCCTTGGGATCCCGAGACCTGGACCCGTAATGAGGAAGTTTGGCATTCTGACGGGACGCCATCAGATCCAAATCTGGCGTGCCCCATAGCTGAATTAGCTGGGCAAACACCTTCGGATGAAGTTCCCACTCCCCCGGATGAAAAGTCTGACGACTCAGGAAATCCGCCTCCCAGTTCTCTACTCCTGGTATGTGGATCGCTGATAGATGGCAAGAGTGATCCTCTGCCCATCAAATTATTTTGGTAACTTCCATCATCGCTAGAGAACTCTTTGCTCCTCCCTGATGATTGATATAAGCTACAGTAGTGATGTTGTCCAACTGAAACCTGATGAATTTGGCCGCAGCAAGCTGAAGCGTATTGAAAATCGCTCTCAGTTCCAGAATGTTTATCGGAAGAATCGATTCCTCCCGAGACCATAAACCCTGAGCTTTCAGGGAGTTCCAGACTGCACCCCAGCCTAACAGGCTGGCATCTAACGTTACTATGAGCCACTCTGGCCTGTGACAACACATTCCTTAAGACAGGTGGTCCTGAGGCAACCACCAGAGAAGAGAATCTCTGGTCTCCTGGTCCAGATGCAGTTGAGGAGAAAAATCTGCATAATCCCCATTCCACTGTTTGAGCATGCTTAGTTGCAGTGGTCTGAGATGTAGGCGGGCAAAATGAACTATGTCCATTGCCGCTACCATGAGACCGATTACTTCCATACACTGAGCCACTGATGGCCGAGGAATGGAATGAAGAGCTCGGCAAGTGGTTAAGATCTTCGATTTTCTGACCTCCGTCAGAAATTTTTTCATTTACACCGAGTCTATCAGAGTTCCCAGAAGGAAACTTTTGTTTGAGGGAAGAGAGAACTCTTCCTTATGTACACCTTCCACCCGTGAGATCTCAGAAAAGCCAACGCGGTGTCCGTATCAGATTTGGCCAGCTGGAAAGTTGACTCCTGAATTAAGATGTCGTCCAGATAAGGCGCCACTGCTATGCCCCGTGGACGAAGAACCGCCAGAAGGGACCCTAGCACCTTGGTGAAAATTCTGGGAGCCATGGCCAACCCAAAGGGAAGGGCCACAAACTGGTAATGCCTGTTTAGAAAGGCAAATCTTAGAAATTAATGATGATCTCTGTGAATAGGGATGTGTAGATAAGCATCCTTTAAATCCACGGTAGTCATATATTGACCTTCGTGGATCAGAGGAAGAATAGTCCGAATGGTCTCCATCTTGAAAGATGTAACTTTGAGGAACTTGTTTAGAATCTTGAGATCCAAGATTGGTCTGAAAATTCCCTCTTTTTTGGGAACCGCAAACAGGTTTGAGTAAAATCCTAGCCCCTGCTCCTCTCTTGGGACTGGGCGGATCACCCCCATGGTATATAGGTCTTCTACACAGCGTAAGAACGCCTCTCTCTTTGTCTGGTTTGCAGACAATCGAGAAATGTGAAATCTCCCCCTTGGAAGGGAGTCCTATCCCTGGGACACAATTATTAAAGCCCAGGGATCGTGAACATCTCTTGCCCAAGCCTGAGCAAAGAGAGAGAGTCTGCCCCCTACTAGATCCGGTCCTGGATCGGGGGCAACCCCTTCATGCTGTCTTGGTGGCAGCAGCGGACTTCTTGGGCTGTTTACCCTTGTTCCAAGTCTGGTTAGGTCTCCAGACTGACTTGGATTGTGCAAAATTTCCCTCCTGCTTTGAAGTAGAGGCAGTTGAAAACGGGACCACTTTTAAAGTTCCGAAAGGAACGAAACTTATTTTGATTAGCCCTTGTCTTAATTGATCTATCCTGAGGAAGGGCATGACCCTTCCCTCCAGTGATGTCTAAAACAATCTCTTTCAGTTCAGGCCCGAAAAGGGTCTTTCCTTTGAAAGAGATGTTCAAAAGCTTAGATTTAGATGACACATCAGCACACCAGGATTTAAGCCATAACACCCTGTGTGCTAAAATGGCAAGACCTGAACTTTTTGCCACTAATTTAGCCAGTTGAAATGCGGCATCTGTAATAAAAAGAATTAGCCAACTTAAGAGCCTTAATTCTATCCAAAATCTCTTCTAAAGGAGTCTCCATCTGAAGAGCCTCTTCTAGAGCCTCAAACCAGAAAGCAGCTGCATTAGTTACAGGAACGATGCAAGCAATAGGTTGAAGAGAAAAACCTTGTTGAACAAAAATTGTCTTCAGAAGACCCTCTAATTTTTTATCCATAGGATCTTTGAAAGCACAACTGTCCTCAATAGGTATAGTTGTACGCTTAGACAGAGTAGAAATAGCTCCCTCCACCTTAGGAACAGTCTGCCATGAGTCCCGCAAGGTGTCAGATATAGGAAACATTTTCTTAAAAACAGGAGGGGGAGAGAACTGAATACCTGGTTTATCCCACTCCTTAGCAATAATATTTACAATCCTCTTAGGGACTTGAAAAACATCAGTGTAAACAGGAACCTCTAAATACTTATCCATTTTACACAATTTCTCTGGAACTACTATAGGGTCACAATCATCCAGAGTTGCTAATACCTCCTTAAGCAATAAACGGAGGTGTTCAAGTTTAATTTTAAAGGCCGTCATATCAGAATCTGTCTGAGGAAGCGACTTTCCTGAATCAGAAATCTCTCCCTCAGATAACTAATCCCTCACCCCTTCAGAGCATTGTGAGGTCATATCAGATACGGCTACTAAAGCGTGGGATAGCTTAGTATTTTTCCTTAACCCAGAACTATCCTGCTTTCCTTGTAAACCAGGCAGTTTGGATAAAACCTCTGTAAGGGTTGTATTCATAACTGTGGCCATGTCATGCAAAGTAAATGAACCTGACGCACTAGAGGTACCTGGAGTCACTTGTGCGGGAGTTACTGGTTGTGACACTTGTAGAGCGCTAGAAGGCGAACTCTCATTTGCATCTGACTGAGAATCATTTAAAGCTCTATTTTTAAATGCTAACATATGATCCTTATAATTTATAGACATATCAGTACATTTGGGACACATTCAAAGAGGGGGTTTCACAATGACTTCCAACATATTGAACAAGGATTTCCCTTGGTGTCAGACATGTTAAACAGGCTAGCAATGCAACAAGCAAGCTTGGAAAACACTTTAATCAATGTAAAAAAACACTTAGAAATAAAATGGTACTGTGCCTTTAAGAGAAAAAAAGCTCTGCAAAACAGTGTAAAAAAGCAGTAAACGTAATAAAATTTTTACAGTAGCATCCTACAGCCTTAGTAACTTTGCACAACTATGCAAATAACCAATTAACCCCTTAATGGCAAAACCGGATTGAAAAAACATCAAAACCAGTAAAAAAAACTTTCAGCACCCTGCCACAGCTCTGCTGTGACTCCTACCTGCCCTTCAGAACGATTTGTGGGGAAAAAAAAACCTCCTTTACAGTCCTCAAACACAGCAGGAAACCTTGGAGAAGCAGTTGGATGACTCAGAGAAAAAAAACCCTGCACAACTGAGGCCGAAAATAGGCACCTCCCACCTCACTCATTTTTTGAGGCCTAGTAAAAGAAAACACCTGAGTGTTTTCTAAATAATTATGTGGGTTAAGAAACCCAAACACAAGCCACAATGACCCCTCAGTCCCTTACAAAAAACGTTTAAAAATGCTTTCCTTTTGAAAAATAAAAACGTTTTTAACTTTTAAAAATGGTGTCACCAGTAACAAACAAACAAGCCCTTCAAGCAAGCTGAAACTTCTATGACTTTAATCAAAGTAAATCAAATGAAATGCAGATTACCCTTCCCTCATGGGAATATTACCAGCCTTTTCTAGAATTAACACAGTCTGTCTAGAAAAATATAGCCTGAACATACCTCATATGCAGCTTAGCATGCAAACTGTTCCCCCAACCAAAGTTTTTCCTGTACTCTTCAATGCTTGTGAGAACAGCAGTGGATCTTAGTTACAAAGTGCTAAGATCATAATCCTCCTTGCAGAAATCTTCATCCCTTTTCTGCCAGAGAGTAAATAGTACGCACCGGTACAATTTAAAATAAACTTTTGCTTGAGAAAATAAAAAACTAACATTTTTGTCACCACACTCATTACCATTTCCTAGCAGTTAGAGTAGGCAAAGAGAATGACTGGGGGGTGGAGTTAAGGGGGGAGCTATATAGGCAGCTCTGCTGTGGGTGCTCTCTTTGCCACTTCCTGTTGGGAAGGAGAATATCCTACAAGTAACGGATGAACCCGTGGACTCAATACATCTTACAAGAGAAATAAAGTAAGGAGACTCATACTTTAATGCCAAGAGCTCTGAAACTATACGAGCAGATGAAATAGCAACCAGAAACAAAACCTTCCAAGATATTAACTTAATATCTAAGGAATGCATAGGCTCAAACGGAGTCTGTTAAAGAACTTTAAGAACTAGATTAAGACTCCATGGAGTAGTATCCGGCTTAAACATAGGCCTGATTCTGACCGAGGCCTGACAGAACGAATGCACGTCTGGTACATCCGCCAGACGTTTATGTAACAAAATAGACAAGGCAGATATTTGACGCTTTAGGGAGCTTGCCAATAAACTCTTCTCCAAGCCCTCTTGGTGAAGAAAAGACAAAATTCTAGGAATCCAAACTCTACTCCAAGAGTATCCTTTTGATTAACACCAATGCAGATATCTAAGCCATATCTTATGGTAAATCTTTCTAGTCAAAGGCTTACGCGCCTGAATCATGGTCTCAATAACCTACTCTGAAAATCCACGATTATATAAAAACAAAATTTATGCTTACCTGATAAATTTCTTTCTCTTGTGGTGTATCCAGTCCACGGGTTCATCCATTACTTGTGGGATATTCTCCTTCCCAACAGGAAGTTGCAAGAGGACACCCACAGCAGAGATGTCTATATAGCTCCTCCCCTAACTGCCACCCCCAGTCATTCGACCGAAGACAAGCAAGAAAAAGGAGAAACTATAGGGTGCAGTGGTGACTGTAGTTTAAAAATAAAAAACACCTGCCTTAAAGTGACAGGGCGGGCCGTGGACTGGATACACCACAAGAGAAAGAAATTTATCAGGTAAGCATAAATTTTGTTTTCTCTTGTAATGTGTATCCAGTCCACGGGTTCAACCATTACATGTGGGATACCAATACCAAAGCTTTAGGACACGGATGAAGGGAGGGACAAGGCAGGAACTTAAACGGAAGGCACCACTGCCTGCAAGACCTTTCTCCCAAAAATAGCCTCCGAGGAAGCAAAAGTATCAAATTTGTAGAATTTAGAAAAAGTATGAAGCGAAGACCAAGTCGCCGCCTTACAAATCTGTTCAACAGAGGCCTCATTTTTAAAGGCCCATGTGGAAGCTACCGCTCTAGTGGAATGAGCTGTAATTCTTTCCGTAGGCTGCTGGCCAGCAGTCTCATAAGCTAAACGGATTATGCTTCTCAGCCAAAAAGAAAGAGAAGATGCCGAAGCCTTTTGGCCTCTCCTCTGTCCAGAGTAGACAACAAACAAAGCAGATGTTTGACGAAAATCCTTAGTAGCTTGTAAATAAAACTTTAAAGCACAAACCACGTCAAGACTGTGTAATACACGTTCCTTCTTTGAAGAAGGATTAGGACACAGTGACGGAACAACAATCTCCTGATTGATATTCTTATTAGATACCACCTTAGGAAGAAACCCAGGTTTGGTACGCAAAACTACCTTATCAGCATGGAAGATCAGATAAGGGGAATCACACTGTAAGGCAGATAACTCTGAAACTCTACGAGCCGAAGAGATAGCTACCAAAAACAGAACTTTCCAAGATAAAAGCTTGATATCTATGGAATGCAGAGGTTCAAACGGAACCCCTTGAAGAACTTTAAGAACTAAATTTAAACTCCATGGTGGAGCAACAGGTTTAAACACAGGCTTGATTCTAACTAAAGCCTGACAAAATGCCTGAACGTCTGGAACATCTGCCAGACGCTTGTGTAGAAGAATAGACAGAGCAGAAATCTGTCCCTTTAAGGAACTAGCCGACAATCCCTTCTCCAATCCTTCTTGGAGAAAGGATAATATCCTAGGAATCCTGACTTTACTCCATGAGTAACCCTTGGATTCACACCAATGAAGATATTTACACCATATCTTATGATAGATTTTCCTGGTGACAGGCTTTCGAGCCTGAATTAAGGTATCCAAAAGGCTGGCATCTGTCGTCACTATAGTCCACTCTGGCCTGCGGAAACTCATTCCCCTGGACAGATGGACCTGAGATAACCACCAGAGAAGAGAATCCCTTGGCCAGCAGTCTCATAAGCTAAACGGATTATGCTTCTCAGCCAAAAAGAAAGAGAAGATGCCGAAGCCTTTTGGCCTCTCCTCTGTCCAGAGTAGACAACAAACAAAGCAGATGTTTGACGAAAATCCTTAGTAGCTTGTAAATAAAACTTTAAAGCACGAACCACGTCAAGACTGTGTAATACACGTTCCTTCTTTGAAGAAGGATTAGGACACAGTGACGGAACAACAATCTCCTGATTGATATTCTTATTAGATACCACCTTAGGAAGAAACCCAGGTTTGGTACGCAAAACTACCTTATCAGCATGGAAGATCAGATAAGGGGAATCACACTGTAAGGCAGATAACTCTGAAACTCTACGAGCCGAAGAGATAGCTACCAAAAACAGAACTTTCCAAGATAAAAGCTTGATATCTATGGAATGCAGAGGTTCAAACGGAACCCCTTGAAGAACTTTAAGAACTAAATTTAAACTCCATGGTGGAGCAACAGGTTTAAACACAGGCTTGATTCTAACTAAAGCCTGACAAAATGCCTGAACGTCTGGAACATCTGCCAGACGCTTGTGTAGAAGAATAGACAGAGCAGAAATCTGTCCCTTTAAGGAACTAGCTGACAATCCCTTCTCCAATCCTTCTTGGAGAAAGGATAATATCCTAGGAATCCTGACTTTACTCCATGAGTAACCCTTGGATTCACACCAATGAAGATATTTACACCATATCTTATGATAGATTTTCCTGGTGACAGGCTTTCGAGCCTGAATTAAGGTATCAATGACCGACTCGGAGAAACCACGTTTTGATAAAATCAAGTGTTCAATCTCCAAGCAGTCATCCGCAGAGAAATTAGATTTGGATGTTTGAATGGATCTTGGAGTAGAAGGTCCTGCCTCAGTGGCAGAGACCATCGTGGAAGGGATGACATGTCCACCAGATCTGCATACCAAGTCCTGCGTGGCCACGCAGGTGCTATCAAACTCACCGAAGCTCTCTCCTGCTTGATCTTGGCAATCAGACGAGGGAGGAGAGGAAATGGTGGGAACACATAAGCCAGGCTGAAGGACCAGGGCGCTGCTAGAGCATCTATTAGCGCTGCCTGGGGATCCCTTGACCTGGACCCGTAACAAGGAAGCTTGGCGTTCTGACGAGACGTTATCAGATCCAGTTCTGGTTTGCCCCATAGTTGAATCAGCTGGGCAAATACCTCCGGATGGAGCTCCCACTCCCCCGGATGAAAAGTCTGCCGACTTAGAAAATCTACCTCCCAGTTCTCTACTCCTGGGATATGGATAGCTGAGAGATGGCAAGAGTGAACCTCTGCCCATAGAATTATCTTTGAAACCTCCAACATTGCCAGGGGGCTTCTTGTTCCCCCCTGATGGTTGATATAGGCTACAGTCGTGATATTGTCCGACTGAAATCTGATGAACCTGACCGCAGCTAGTTGAGGCCTAGCCTGAAGAGCATTGAATATCGCTCTTAGTTCCAGAATGTTTATCGGAAGGAGGGCTTCCTCCCGAGTCCATGAACCCTGAGCCTTCAGGGAGTTCCAGACCGCGCCCCAGCCCAAAAGGCTGGCATCTGTCGTCACTATAGTCCACTCTGGCCTGCGGAAACTCATTCCCCTGGACAGATGGACCTGAGATAACCACCAGAGAAGAGAATCCCTGGTCTCTTGATCCAGATTTAGCAGAGGGGACAAATCTGTGTAGTCCCCATTCCATTGATTGAGCATGCAAAGTTGCAGTGGTCTGAGATGTAGGCGGGCAAACGGAACTATGTCCATTGCCGTTACCATTAGGCCGATTACTTCCATACACTGAGCCACTGATGGCCGAGAAGTGGAATGAAGAGCACGGCAGGAAGTTAGAAGCTTTGATAATCTGACCTCTGTCAGAAAAATTTTCATTTCTACTGAATCTATCAGTGTTCCTAGGAAGGAAACTCTTGTGAGAGGGGAGAGAGAACTCTTTTCTTCGTTCACCTTCCACCCGTGAGACCTCAGAAAGGCCAGAACAATGTCCGTATGGGACTTGGCGATTTGAAAAGTCGACGCCTGTATCAGAATGTCGTCTAGGTAAGGAGCCACTGCTATGCCCCGTGGCCTTAGAACTGCCAGCAGGGACCCTAGAACCTTCGTAAAGATTCTTGGTGCCATGGCTAACCCGAAGGGAAGAGCCACAAACTGGTAATGCCTGTCTAAGAAGGCGAACCTGAGGAACTGATGATGATCTTTGTGAATCGGAATGTGGAGATAAGTATCCTTTAAGTCCACGGTAGTCATATATTGACCCTCCTGGATCATCGGGAGGATGGTTCGGATAGTCTCCATCTTGAAGGATGGGACCCTGAGAAATTTGTTTAGGATCTTGAGATCCAAGATTGGTCTTAAAGTTCCCTCTTTTTTGGGAACTATAAACAGATTTGAATAGAAGCCCTGCCCCTGTTCCTCCCTTGGAACTGGGTGGATCACTCCCATAACCAGTAGGTCTTGAACGCAATGTAAGAATGCCTCTCTCTTTATCTGGTTTACAGATAATTGTGAGAGATGAAATCTCCCCTTGGGAAATGAAGCTTTGAAGTCCAGAAGATATCCCTGGGAAACAATCTCTAATGCCCAGGGATCCTGGACGTCTCTTGCCCAAGCCTGGGCGAAGAGGGAAAGTCTGCCCCTACTATATCCGGTCCCGGATCGGGGGCTACTCCTTCATGCTGTCTTAGAGGCAGCCGCAGGTTTCTTGGCCTGCTTCCCCTTGTTCCAAGCCTGGTTAGGTCTCCAGACTGGTTTGGACTGGGCGAAATTTCCCTCTTGTTTTGCATTAGAGGAAATTGAAGCTGCGCCACTCTTGAAGTTTCGAAAGGAATGAAAATTATTCTGTTTGGTCCTTAACTTATTGGACCTATCCTGAGGAAGGGTGTGACCTTTTCCTCCAGGATAAATGAAAAATGGCGTCAGAAATAAAGGAGTTAGCTAACTTAAGAGCTTTAATCCTGTCTAGAATATCGTCTAGCGGGGTCTCCACCTGTAGAGCCTCCTCAAGAGACTCAAACCAAAAAGCCGCTGCAGCAGTAACTGGGGCAATGCATGCAAGAGGCTGGAGAATAAAACCTTGATGTATAAAAATTTTCTTAAGGAGACCCTCCAATTTTTTATCCATAGGATCTAGGAAAGCACAACTGTCCTCGACGGGGATAGTTGTACGCTTCGCTAGAGTAGAGACTGCTCCCTCCACCTTAGGAACCGTCTGCCACGAGTCCCGTATGGCGGCATCTATGGGAAACATCTTTTTGAAAGCAGGAGGGGGAGAGAACGGCACACCTGGTCTATCCCATTCCTTAGTAATAATTTCCGAAAACCTCTTAGGGACTGGAAAAACATCAGTGTAAACAGGCACTGCAAAGTATTTGTCCATTTTACACAATTTCTCTGGAACCACAATGGGGTCACAGTCATCCAGAGTCGCTAAAACCTCCCTAAGCAATAAGCGGAGGTGTTCAAGCTTAAATTTAAACGCTGTCATTTCAGAATCAGACTGAAGTAACGCCCTCCCTGAGTCTGAAATGTCACCCACAGATAGAAGCTCACCTGCCTCGGCTTCTGAGCATTGTGAGGGTATATCGGACACAGGCATTAAAGCGTCAGAAAGCTCTGTATTAGTTCTAGCCCCAGAGCTGTCTCGCTTTCCTTGTAACCCTGGCAGTTTGGACAATACCTCTGAGAGGGTAGCATTCATAACTGCTGCCATGTCCTGTAAGGTAAAAGAATTAGACGCGCTAGATGTACTTGGCGTCACTTGAGCGGGAGTTATAGGTTCTGACACATGGGGAGAGCTAGATGGCATAATCTCCCTCTTTTCAGTCAGAGAATCCCCTGGAGATAAATCTTTAAGCGCCATAATATGGTCTTTATAGTTTATAGAAATATCAGTACATTTGGTACACATTCTAAGAGGGGGTTCCACCATGGCTTCCAAACATATTGAACAAGGAGTTTCCTCTATCTCAGACATGTTTAACAGACTAGTAATGAGACATGCAAGCTTGGAAAACACTTTAATAAAGGTGAAACAGCAATTAAACAAAAACGTTACTGTGCCTTTAAGAGAAAAAAACTAGCACAAACTGCAAAACAGTGTAAAAATACAGTAAAGTCTTTGAAATTTTTACAGTGTGTGTAAGGGACTAAAGCAACATTGCACCCACTTGCAAATGGATGATTAACCCCTTAGGCCCCAAACCGGATTGAAAAACGTTAAAAAACGTTAAAAGTCAATTGAGCACCTTGCCACAAGCTCTGCTGAGGCTCCTACCTGCCCTCAAATACGATTTTGTGCAGAAATAAGCCCTTTGAAATGGTCCTCAGATGCCAGAGGACTCCTCTAGGGAAGCTGGATGTCTCAGTCTGAATTAAAACTGCGCAGTAAGAGTGCTAAAATAGGCCCCTCCCACCATGTACTGGATGCCAGAGGGGCCTTAAGAAAATACTCCTAGGAGTATCTGACTAGCCATGTGGAAACTAGGCCCCAAATAAAGACTTATCTCCCTCAGAGAAAAAAACGTCCTATTTATGAAATCATGTAAACGTTTTGTCACTAAGTAATATGATTATTAACATGAGTATTACCCTGTTTTGTAAGCATGATCCCAGTCGCTGTTAAATCACTGCATCAGGCTTACCTCAAATACACAAGGCTCTATCAGCATTTTCTAGAACTTATTCATCTCTCTAGAAATAAAAATACTGAACATACCTCAAAGCAGGTAATCTGCAGACCGTTCCCCCAACTGAAGTTTTCCCATATTCTTCAGTTATGTGTGAGAACAGCAATGGACCTTAGTTACAAACCGCTAAGATCATCAAACCTCCAGGCAGAATTCTTCTTCTAATTTCTGCCTGAGAGTAAAACAGTACAACGCCGGTACCGTTTAAAAATAACATATCTCTTGATACTTCCTTTCTTTTCAAGAGTTGCAAGAGAATGACTGGGGGTGGCAGTTAGGGGAGGAGCTATATAGACAGCTCTGCTGTGGGTGTCCTCTTGCAACTTCCTGTTGGGAAGGAGAATATCCCACAAGTAATGGATGAACCCGTGGACTGGATACACCTTACAAGAGAAATTAAGCGTTCAATCTCCAAGTAGTCAGCTTCAGAGAAACTAGATTTGGATGAAGGAAGGGCCACTGAAGTAGAAGGTCCTTTCTCAATGGAAGTTTCCAAGGTGGACGAGACGACATCTCCACCAGGTCTGCATACCAGATCCTGCGAGGCCACGCCGGTGCTATGAGGGTCACCGACACCCTCTCCTGTTTGATTTGAGCAATGATTTGAGGGAGGAGAGCGAACGGGGGAAAGAGGTATGCAAGAATAAAATTCCAAGGTACCCCCAGAGCGTCTATCAGGGGATCCCTTGAAATTGGACCCGTACTTTGGAAGCTTGGAATTCTGCAGATATGCCCTGAGATCCAGCTCCGACGGTCACCATTTGAGAATTAAGCTGGAAAACACTTACCACTCATCCGGATGAAAGGTCTGTCTGCTCAGAAAATCCACCTCCCAGTTGTCCACTCCTGGGATGTGGATCGCTGACAGGCAGCAGTTGTGGAACTCTACCCACTAAATTATATTGGCTACCTCTGCCATGGCAAAGGAACTCCAATTTCCCCCGATGGTTGATGTAAGCCACTGAAGTTATGTTGTCCGACTGGAACCTGATAAACTGGGCCGAAGCTAACTGAGGCCAGGCCAGAAGAGCATTGAAGATTGCTCTCAGCTCCAGAATGTTTATGGGTAAAACAGACCCTGACCGAGTCATTGTCCCCTGAGCCTTTAGAGAGCCCTAGACTGCTCCCCATCCCATTAGGCTGTCGTCCATTGTCACAATCACCCAGGTGGGTCTGCGGAAGCAGGTTCCCTGGGAGAGATGTTCCTGAGACAACCACCAAAGAAAAGAATCTCTTGTCTCCTGCTCCAGATGTACTCGTGGAGACAGATCCGCATAATCTCCCTTCCACTGCCTGAGCATGCACAACTGCAGAGTTCTGAGGTGGAAACGGGCAAACGGGATGATGTCCATGGCTGCTACCATCAGACCGATTACCTCCATGCATTGAGCCACTGATGGCCGAGGAGAGGACTGAAGTGCTAGACAGGAATCGTAAATCTTTGATTTCCTGACTTCTGTCAGAAAATTTTTCATTGATAAGGAATCTATTATAGCTCCAAAGAAAACTACCCTTGTAGTTGGAACTAAGGAACTCTTTCCAAATTCACCTTCCATCCGTGAGATCGCAGGAAGGATAACATTTCCGTGTGGGATTTTGCTTGTTGAAAGGATGGCGCCTGAACCAGAATGTCGTCCAGATAAGGCGCTACTGCAATGCCCTGCAATCGGAGGGATCCTAGAACCTTTGAGAAAATTCTGGGAGCTGCGGCAAGGCCAAATGGAAGAGCCACCAACTGGAAGTGTTTGTCTAGAAATACAAACCTCAGAAACTTGTCATGGTCCCTGTGGATGGGAACATGCAGGTACGCGTCCTTTAAATCTACAGTTTTCATAAATTGACCCTCCTGAACCAAGGGAAGAATGGAACAAACAGTTTCCATCTTGAAGGATAGTACTGAGGAATTTGTTTAGACTTTTGAGATCTAATATTGGTCTGAACGTTCCCTCTTTTTTTGGGAACCACAAACAGATTGGAGTAAAATCCCAGACCCTGATCCTGCATTGGAACAGGAACCATAACTCCCAGGTCGGAAAGATCTTGAACACAGTGCAAGAATGCCTCTCTTTTTATCTGGTCTACTGATAATCTGGAGAGAAGAAACCTCCTGGGAGGAAAAGTTTTGAACTCTAGCTTGTATCCCTGGGACACGATGCCCACCACCCAGGGATCCTGAACGTCCCGAACCCAGGCCTGAGCGAAGGATAGTCTGCCCCCCACAAGATTCGGTCCCGGATCGGGGGCAGACCCTTCATGGTGACTGAGTCATTGGCGGGCTTCTGAGCTTGCTTTCCCTTGTTCCACGATTGGTTGGCCCTCCAGGAAGGCTTGGACTGTTCTTGTTTTGTAGAGGGAGAGGAAGGCTTGCCCTTGAAGTTTCGAAAGGAACGAAAATGACTCTAACGTCCCTTCTGCTTATTCCTTTTATCCTGAGGGAGGAAATTACTTTTTCCTCCCGTAATGTCGGAAATTATCTCAGCCAGACCTGGCCCAAACAAGGTCTTTCCCTTGTAAGGGATCGCCAAAAGCTTAGACTTAGATGACACATCCGCAGACCAGGATTTCAACCATAAGGCTCTGCGAGCCAATATGGCAAACCCAGAAATTTTTGCTCCTAGTTTAATAACCTGTAGATAGGCATCCGTAATAAAAGAATTGGCCAACTTAAGGGCCTTTCTCCTATCCTGGATCTCTTCGAGGGTAGTTTCTGTCCGAATAGAATCAGACAGCGCACCAAACCAGTATGCTGCCGCACTAGTGAAGGTAGTAATACACACCGCAGGTTGCCATTGTAAACCCTGGTGTACATACATTTTCTTGAGCAACCCTTCTAATTTCTTGTCCATAGGATCCTTAAAGAAACAACTATCTTTTATGGGAATAGTGGTCCTCTTAGCTAGCGTGGAAATTGCTCCTTCCACCTTGGGTGCCGTCTGCCAAGACTCCTTGATAGAGTCTGCTATAGGAAACATCTTAAAAATAGGGGATGGAGAAAAAGGGATACCCGTTCTCTCCCATTCCCTAGCAATAATCTTTGTAGCTCGATCTGGTACAGGAAAAACCTCCACCATGAAAGGTACAGTATATCAAAATACTTGTTTAGTTTACTAGACTTCTTAGGATTGACGACAGTAGTGTCGGAGTCTTCCAGGGGAGCTAAAACCTCCTTAAGTAACAAACGGAGGTGTTCGAGCTTAAATCTGAAAGAAACCACTTCAGTATCAGCCAAAAGAATTACACTGTCTGAGATTTCACCCTCAGATGCTACCGAAATATCCTCCTCCTCAGATTTCTGGGAAGGGACATTCGGAATAGCCATTACTGTGTCAGCAATCTTACTCACTGTTTACATTTCCTCTTGCGCTTTCCCTGCAGCATGGGAAAAGCAGACAACGCATCAGATACAAAAAAGAGAGAGAAGTTTGACAGTACCCAGCACTCACAAAACACTATATATTAACAGTATGCATTGAAAACCGGATTGTGTCAAGAACCGGTTATTAAAACGTAACTTTTACTAATGATAGAATATAAAGGTGGTAAATAGTACCAAATGTATAACAAATATGTGAGACATACATTTAAAACTTAGATTAAGAAACAGATCAGGACTGTGTGTGTGAGACTTCAAAAACAGAATTACTTCCCTGGGTAATAGTTCAAATACACCGTAACCCTCAGGGCTCAGAGAATACACGGATTGCTCTAAAGCTAATCTAAAAAGGGGAATGACCCCAACAACATTACCTAATTTGAGCAATACTGGTAATAAAGAGCAGGAGAGGAAACGGTTAATAAATGACTGATTAAGCAAGGCAATTGCCACATCAATATGAGCTTAGAAAGGTCCCTGGTAAACACAAATTAGCAAGTCTCAAGCACACAGACAATGCCTGATGTACATTTCGCCGCTAGCATGGCTTTCTCAGAGGCTAACCAGAGTCAGGGCCCCAACCTGGTATTTGTATTGTCATTGACCAATAGAAATTGGTTCTAAGCACACACCTCTAGATGCAGCCTATCACAAGAGGCTTAACATAATTGGTTAAAGATTCATCACATGATCGTATCAAGCAGATGTCAGGCTAGTAACATGTTGAAACACTATTGTAATATAAGATATTAGATATTCGCTACATTGTTTCAAAATAAAAAATAGGTGTCAGGAGCATTGAAAGATGTCAGCAACCGTTCCATCCCAACATGATTTACTAAACTCGATTGTAAATTTCAATCATGCAGGTCTAGCTTACTCAAAATTGTCACTCCCACCTGGTCAAAGATTAATTCTATCCACCAATTGGATTCGAAAGTGTCTTACAATACAAAAATCTGAGTTCATTACCAATAACAGTTTTTTATTCACACATTTCAACACACATATGAGATTCATCCTTCCTATGTCACACGAAGGAAAATTCTCAATTGATGCATAAATCCTCTCCATGTATGTTGATAGAAAATTTGATTGCGTTTTTCAAAAAACGATAATAAAAGAATGATGTCAACATCCTTCCTATATCACACGAAGGTAAATACTCTATTGATGTAGAAAAATAAATAAATAAAGCCTCTCCATGTATATTGATAGAAAGTTTTAATTTTAATTGCGTTTTTCAAAAAACGATCATGAAAGAATGAAGTCAAAACTCATTCACAAATTGACTTAAATAAGACACACTCATCTTATCTGTCAAAGCAAAGAGTAATGTTAACACGAATAAGTATATTGACTCGTTTGAAACGGAATCTTATTGTGTGTCCCTAGTTAGATTAAGTGCATAAAATAGCTTGATATCAAAAATCTATATGTAAGATTTATCAATAATATCACGTAATGAAACCAAAAAAGGGGGACATTGTTTGCAATATTCAGCCAATATTATCACTATAGTGCAGATCCTGCCCATTAGTGGATTAACCAAATTTAATTGCGTTTTCAACAAACGATAATAAAAGAATAATGTCAACACTAATCCACCAATTGACATTAATTGAATACACTATTCTTATTTATAAAAGCAAAGAGTATTGTTATGCAGTCATAAGACGAAATATTCTAAAGTGTATCACTTATTACAGTGGTTATAGAGGGAGTGCAGAATTATTAGGCAAATGAGTATTTTGACCACATCATCCTCTTTATGCATGTTGTCATACTCCAAGCTGTATAGGCTCGAAAGCCTACTACCAATTAAGCATATTAGGTGATGTGCATCTCTGTAATGAGAAGGGGTGTGGTCTAATGACATCAACACCCTATATCAGGTGTGCATAATTATTAGGCAACTTCCTTTCCTTTGGCAAAATGGGTCAAAAGAAGGACTTGACAGGCTCAGAAAAGTCAAAAATAGTGAGATATCTTGCAGAGGGATGCAGCGCTCTTAAAATTGCAAAGCTTCTGAAGCGTGATCATTGAACAATCAAGCGTTTCATTCAAAATAGTCAACAGGGTCGCAAGAAGCGTGTGGAAAAACCAAGGCGCAAAATAACTGCCCATGAACTGAGAAAAGTCAAGCGTGCAGCTGCCAAGATGCCACTTGCCACCAGTTTGGCCATATTTCAGAGCTGCAACATCACTGGAGTGCCCAAAAGCACAAGGTGTGCAATACTCAGAGACATGGCCAAGGTAAGAAAGGCTGAAAGACGACCACCACTGAACAAGACACATAAGCTGAAACGTCAAGACTGGGCCAAGAAATATCTCAAGACTGATTTTTCTAAGGTTTTATGGACTGATGAAATGAGAGTGAGTCTTGATGGGCCAGATGGATGGGCCCGTGGCTGGATTGGTAAAGGGCAGAGAGCTCCAGTCCGACTCAGACGCCAGCAAGGTGGAGGTGGAGTACTGGTTTGGGCTGGTATCATCAAAGATGAGCTTGTGGGGCCTTTTCGGGTTGAGGATGGAGTCAAGCTCAACTCCCAGTCCTACTGCCAGTTTCTGGAAGACACCTTCTTCAAGCAGTGGTACAGGAAGAAGTCTGCATCCTTCAAGAAAAACATGAATTTCATGCAGGACAATGCTCCATCATACGCGTCCAAGTACTCCACAGCGTGGCTGGGAAGAAAGGGTATAAAAGAAGAAAATCTAATGACATGGCCTCCTTGTTCACCTGATCTGAACCCCATTGAGAACCTGTGGTCCATCATCAAATGTGAGATTTACAAGGAGGGAAAACAGTACACCTCTCTGAACAGTGTCTGGGAGGCTGTGGTTGCTGCTGCTGCACGCAATGTTGATGGTGAACAGATCAAAACACTGACAGAATCCATGGATGGCAGGCTTTTGAGTGTCCTTGCAAAGAAAGGTGGCTATATTGGTCACTGATTTGTTTTTGTTTTGTTTTTGAATGTCAGAAATGTATATTTGTGAATGTTGAGATGTTATATTGGTTTCACTGGTAAAAATAAATAATTGAAATGGGTATATATTTGTTTTTTGTTAAGTTGCCTAATAATTATGCACAGTAATAGTCACCTGCACACACAGATATCCCCCTAAAATAGCTATAACTAAAAACAAACTAAAAACTACTTCTAAAACTATTCAGCTTTTCTTAACACCTAACTTTACCACTTCCATGCTCTAACGTAAGCAAAGAGAATGACTGGGGTTCGAGGGAAGGGAGGTGATATTTAACAGCTTTGCTGTGGTGCTCTTTGCCGCCTCCTGCTGGGCAATAGTAATTAGATGATCCGTGGACTCACCATGTCATTAGAAAGAAAAAAACCTTTTCATTACCCACCACCTCAGCAGCTCCTATGAGGGTGCTCGCCAACCTCCTGGACATATAAGGGGTTATCTGGACCCAAATAGCTTGTAAGGTCTGGAAAAAGATCCAGGGTAAATTTCCAGCCACTGGGAGATCCAGTGAAAGAGAGAGAAATGACACCAAAGGAGGGGGCAGTGCAATGTGCAGGCTAGGACCTCTGAGATAAAAACACTAAAACAAACCATACACATTTTATACTGAATAACCCCCCTTGTGTCCACAAATATAACCCCATCCATCATGAGATGAACTGCTAAATGCATAAGGCAAATAGCGATTTTCTTAAAGAGACAGCGTAGCTTTTTTTGTTCTGTGAGTAAATATAGTGAACCCAGGACTAAAACATAGTGAGGGCTGCTAAGGGGAAATAAAGCAATGTAAAAAAAGAGGAATTTTAACTCTGAATTCCATAATTGTTGGTTTTAAACATAAAGGTAAAGTGATTTGTGTAAAGGCTGTGAACCCCCAACTATGTAGTACCTATACAAGGACAGTAGTGAGTTACTGGGCTGTAAATAAAAAGAGAGAAGCGCTCAACCTGGGAACAAACAAAAGCATAATAGCTTGTTCTATAGCTAGTTACCACCCAAGAAGCAGCCTCTTTTTGCTCAACATGTGAAAGGCATATATTCAGCAAAAAATGCTTCTAGGGTGGTAACTAGCCATAGAACAAGCTATTATGCTATTGTTCGTTCCCAGGTTGAGCGCTTCTCTCTTTTTATTTATGCAAATTATGACATTTAGGGAAGTCTCCCTAAGTGTGATGCGGGAATCCAGACGTGGACCCGTTGCTCAGTGTGCCTAGAGGGATATGGCTGCACCTCCCTGAGGAGGCCCACAATAGGCCGAAACATACGTCTGGGGTTTTGCAGTTTCTCTCGTTCAGAGAGGGATTGTCTGGTATTTCGGGGCTGGACTGTACTGTGAAAGTTCTTCTCTGTGAAAGGCACATATTGAGCAATAAAAGAGGCTGCTTCTAGGGTGGTAACTAGCCATAAAACAAGCTATTATGCTATTGTTCGTTCCAAAGTTGAGGGCTTCTCTCTTTTTAGTTACTGGGCTGTGTTTAGTGATTGAGTCACTTACCTGGACTGCAGCACCCCTCCACTGTATCTGTTCAGCTTTCTGAGGCCTTTCTCCCTCACAGAATGCTGATCCAGTAGAGAGCCCATCCAGTGCAAGTAAATATACTGCAGATGATACTTGCAGATATACCAGCAACCCTTCAGGTGGAGGCTAAGAGACGGGGTCCCCACGACGCCTGAGGGCAATTATGGCTGATAGATTATCCTGAAGTCTTCCCTGACTGAAGATGGAAGAGGGGTACTGGGTCTAAAGCCAGGTCTGAGCTCCCAAAAAATAATTAGATAGAAAAAAAAATGCTTGCAGTGCACCTATCTACACCTCTCTCTCCTCAGAGGCCAAGAACAAACTAAGTGGGTTGAGGAGGTGAAAGTGATTATAGCTCTTGTGAGGGTTCTTGACCTCCTCCTAGTGGCAGAAAAAATATCTCACATGTTATGGACACCTATGGACTCTCCTCACTTTCCAGAAAAAATAAAAATAATATTGTTAAAGAGGTAAAGACTGTTGGACTTGCCAGACAACTTATGGGCAAAACTGAAAATCAGGCCTAATTTTCATTCAGATGGTAAACTGTAGAAACCACCAGTGATAAAAACCATTTATCTCCATTAACGTCTATGGAGATTTTTTATGTTACCCCCAGTTTCTAAACTTTACCACCTCAATGGAAACAAGGCCTCTATCTGCTATCTAACCTCTCACTGTACATCACCTTGTAGTTTCTGCTAACCTCTTAGTGTGGGTAACCTGATAGTATCTGTTATCTAACCTCGTACTACATCACTGTTATCTAAACTCTCACTGTACATAACTGATAGTATCAATTATCTAACCTCTCACTGTACATCACTGAAAGTATCTGTTATTTAACCTCTCACTACAACACCTGAAAGTATCTGTTATCTAACATCTCACTACATCACTAATAGTAACTGTTATCTAACCCCTCACTACAACACCAAAAGTATCTGTTATCTAACCTCTCAATACACCACCTGATAGTATCTGATATCTAAACTGTCACTGTACATCACTTATAGTAATTGTTATCAAACCTCTCACTACAACACCTGATAGTATCTGTTATCTAACCTCTCACTGTACATCACTGATAGTATCCGTTATCTAACCTCTCACTACAACACTTGATAGTATCTGTTATTTAACCTCTCACTACAACACCTAATAGTATCTGTTATCTAATCTCTCACTGTACATCACTGATAGTATCTGTTGTTTAACCTCTCACTACAACACCTGATATTATCTGTTATCTAACCTCTCACTGTACATCACTGATAGTATCTGTTAGCTAACCTCTCACTGTACATCAATGATAGTATCTGTTACCTAACCTCTCACTGTACATGACTGGTAGTATCTTATCTAACCTCTCACTGTACATCACTGATAGTATCTGTTATCTAACCTCTCACTACAACACCTGATAGTATCTGTTATCTAACCTCTCACTTCATCACCTGATATTTATTATCGAACCTCTCACTACATCACTGATAGTATCCGTTATCTAACCTCTCACTACATCACCTGATGATACCTGTTATCTAACCTCTCACTACATCACCTGATGATACCTGTTATCGAACCTCTCACTACATCACTGATAGTATCTGTTATCTAACCTCTTACTGTACATCAGTGAGAGTATCTGTTATCTAATCTCTCACTACAACACCTGATAGTATCTGTTATCGAACCTCTCACTACATCACCTGATGATATTTGTTATTGAACCTCTCACTACATCACTGATAGTATCCGTTATCTAACCTCTCACTACATAACCTGATAGTATCTGTTATCTAACCTCTCACTACATCACCTGATACCTGTTATCGAACCTCTCACTACATCACTGATAGTATCTGTTATCTAACCTCTCACTGTACATCACTGAGAGTATCTGTTCTCTAACCTCTCACTACAACACCTGATTGTATCTGTTATCTAACCTCTCACTACATCACTGATAATTTCTGTTATCTAACCTCTCACTGATAGTATCTGTAATCTAACCTCTCACAGTACATCACTGATAGTATCTGTTATCTAACCTCTCACAGTACATCACTGACAGTATCTGTTATCTAAACTCTCACTGTACATCACTTTGTAGTATCTCCTAACCTCTCACTGTACATCACTGATAGTATCTGTTATCTAACCTCTCACTACAACACCTGATAGTATCTGTTATCTAACCTCTCACTGTACATCACTGATAGTATCCGTTATCTAACCTCTCACTACAACACTTGATAGTATCTGTTATTTAACCTCTCACTACAACACCTGATAGTATCTGTTAGCTAATCTCTCACTGTACATCACTGATAGTATCCGTTATCTAACCTCTCACTACAACACTTGATAGTATCTGTTGTTTAACCTCTCACTGTACATCACTGATAGTATCTGTTATCTAACCTCTCACTGTACATCAATGATAGTATCTGTTATCTAACCTCTCACTGTACATCACTGATAGTATCTGTTATCTAACCTCTCACTCTACATCACTGATAGTATCTGTTATCTAACCTCTCACTACATCACCTGATGATATTTGTTATCGAACCTCTCACTACATCACTGATAGTATCTGTTATCTAACCTCTCACTCTACATCACTGATAGTATCTGTTATCTAACCTCTCACTACATCACTGATAGTATCTGTTATCTAACCTCTCACTACATCACCTGATACCTGTTATCGAACCGCTCACTACATCACTGATAGTATCCGTTATCTTACCTCTCACAGTACATCACTGAGAGTATCTGTTCGCTAACCTCTCACTACAACACCTGATAGTATCTGTTATCTAACCTCTCACTGTACATAACTGATAGTATCTGTTATCTAACCTCTCACTACATCACCTGATGATATTTATTATCGAACCTCTCACTACATCACTGATAGTATCTGTTATCTAACCTCTCACTACAACACCTGATAGTATCTGTTATCTAACCTCTCACTACATCACCTGATGATATTTATTATTGAACCTCTCACTACATCACTGATAGTATCTGTTATCTAACCTCTCACTACATAACCTGATAGTATCTGTTATCAAACCTCTCACTACATCACTGGATTGTATCTGTTATCTAACCTCTCACTGTACATCACTGATAGTATCTGTTATTTAACCTCTCACTAAATCACCTGATGATATTTGTTATCGAACCTCTCACTACATCACTGATAGTATCTGTTATCTAACCTCTCAGTACATCACCTGATAGTATCTGTTATCTAACCTCTCACTACATCACCTGATGATATTTGTTATCGAACCTCTCACTACATCACTGATAGTATCTGTTATCTAACCTCTCACTACATCACTGATAGTATCTGTTATCTAATCTCTCACTACATCACCTGATGATATTTGTTATCGAACCTCTCACTACATCACTGATAGTATCTGTTATCTAACCTCTCACTACATCACCTGATAGTATCTGTTATCTAACCTCTCACTACATCACCTGATGATACCTGTTATCTAACATTTCACTACATTACCTGATAGTATCTCTGTTATCTCACTTTTTACTGTACATCACTGGTAGTATCTGTTATCTAACCTCTCACTACATCACCTGATAGTATCTGTTATCTAACCTCTCACTACATCACCTGATGATATTTGTTATCGACCCTCTCACTACATCACTGATAGTATCTGTTATCTAACCTCTCACTACATCACCTGATAGTATCTGTTATCTAACCTCTCACTACATCACCTGATGATATTTGTTATCGAACCTCTCACTACATCACTGATAGTATCTGTTATCTAACCTCTCACTACATCACTGATAGTATCTGTTATCTAATCTCTCACTACATCACCTGATGATATTTGTTATCGAACCTCTCACTACATCACTGATAGTATCTGTTATCTAACCTCTCACTACATCACCTGATAGTATCTGTTATCTAACCTCTCACTACATCACCTGATGATACCTGTTATCTAACATTTCACTACATTACCTGATAGTATCTCTGTTATCTCACTTTTCACTTTACATCACTGGTAGTATCTGTTATCTAACCTCTCACTACATCACCTGATAGTATCTGTTATCTAACCTCTCACTACATCACCTGATGATATTTATTATCGAACCTCTCACTACATCACCTGATGATATTTATTATCGAACCTCTCACTACATCACTGATAGTATCTGTTATCTAACCTCTCACTACAACACCTGATAGTATCTGTTATCTAACCTCTCACTACATCAACTGATGATATTTGTTATCGAACCTCTCCCTATATCATTGATAGTATCTGTTATCTAACCTCTCACTACATCACCAGATGATATCTGTTATCAAACCTCTCACTACATCACTGATAATTTCTGTTATCTAACCTCTCACTGTACATCACTGATTGTATCTGTTATCTAACCTCTCACAGTACATCACTGATAGTATCTGTTATCTAACCTCTCACAGTACATAACTGACAGTATCTGTTATCTAAACTCTCACTGTACATCACCTTGTATCTCCTAACCTCTCACTGTACATCACTGATAGTATCTGTTATCTAACCTCTCACTACAACACCTGATAGTATCTGTTATCTAACCTCTCACTGTACATCACTGATAGTATCTGTTATCTAACCTCTCAGTGCACATCAATGATAGTATCTGTTAACTAAACTCTCACTGTACATCACTGATAGTATCTGTTATCTAACCTCTCACTACAACACCTTATAGTATGCTATCTAACTTCTCACTAGATCACCTGATAGTATCTGTTATTTAACCTCTCACTGTACATCACTGAGAGTATCTGTTATCTAACCTCTCACAGTACATAACTGATATTATCTGTTATCTAACCTCTCACAGTACATCACTGACAGTATCTGTTATCTAAACTCTCACTGTACATCACTGATAATTTCTGTTATCTAACCTCTCACTGTACATCACTGATAGTATCTGTTATCTAAACTCTCACTGTACATCACTGATAATTTCTGTTATCTAACCTCTCACAGTACATCACTGATAGTATCTGTTATCTAACCTCTCACAGTACATCACTGACAGTATCTGTTATCTAAACTCTCACTGTACATCACCTTGTAGTATCTCCTAACCTCTCACTGTACATCACTGATAGCATCTGTTACCTAACCTCTCACTACAACACCTGATAGTATCTGTTATCTAACCTCTCACTGTACATCACTGATAGTATCCGTTATCTAACCTCTCACTACAACACTTGATAGTATCTGTTATTTAACCTCTCACTACAACACCTGATAGTATCTGTTAGCTAATCTCTCACTGTACATCACTGATAGTATCCGTTATCTAACCTCTCACTACAACACTTGATAGTATCTGTTGTTTAACCTCTCACTACAACACCTGATATTATCTGTTATCTAACCTCTCACTGTACATCACTGATAGTATCTGTTAACTAACCTCTCACTGTACATCAATGATAGTATCTGTTATCTAACCTCTCACTGTACATCACTGGTAGTATCTGTTATCTAACCTCTCACTGTACATCACTGATAGTATCTGTTATCTAACCTCTCACTACAACACCTGATAGTATCTGTTATCTAACCTCTCACTACATCACCTGATGATATTTATTATCGAACCTCTCACTATATCACTGATAGTATCCGTTATCTAACCTCTCACTACATAACCTGATAGTATCTGTTATCTAACCTCTCACTACATCACCTGATACCTGTTATCGAACCTCTCCCTACATCACTGATAGTATCTGTTATCTAACCTCTCACTGTACATCACAGAGTATCTGTTATCTAACCTCTCACTACAACACCTGATTGTATCTGTTATCTAACCTCTCACTGCACATCACTGATAGTATCTGTTATCTAACCTCTCACTGTACATCACTGATAGTATCTGTTATCTAACCTCTCACTATATCACCTGATAGTATCTGTTATCTAACCTCTCACTGTACATAACTGATAGTATCTGTTATCTAACCTCTCACTACATCACCTTATGATATTTGTTATCGAACCTCTCACTACATCACTGATAGTATCTGTTATCTAACCTCTCACTACATAACCTGATAGTATCTGTTATCTAACCTCTCACTACATCACCTGATGATACCTGTTATCGAACCTCTCACTACATCACTGATAGTATCTGTTATCTAACCTCTCACTGTACATCACTGATAGTATCTGTTATCTAACCTCTCACTGTACATCACTGATAGTATCTGTTATCTAACCTCTCACTATATCACCTGATTGTATCTGTTATCTAACCTCTCACTGTACATAACTGATAGTATCTGTTATCTAACCTCTCACTACATCACCTTATGATATTTGTTATCGAACCTCTCACTACATCACTGATAGTATCTGTTATCTAACCTCTCACTACATAACCTGATAGTATCTGTTATCTAACCTCTCACTACATCACCTGATGATACCCGTTATCGAACCTCTCACTACATCACTGATTGTATCTGTTATCTAACCTCTCACTGTACATCACTGATAGTATCTGTTATCTAACCTCTCACTGTACATCACTGATAGTATCTGTTATCTAACCTCTCACTATATCACCTGATTGTATCTGTTATCTAACCTCTCACTGTACATAACTGATAGTATCTGCTATCTAACCTCTCACTACATCACCTTATGATATTTGTTATCGAACCTCTCACTACATCACTGATAGTATCTGTTATCTAACCTCTCACTACATAACCTGATAGTATCTGTTATCTAACCTCTCACTACATCACCTGATGATACCTGTTATCGAACCTCTCACTACATCACTGATAGTATCTGTTATCTAACCTCTCACTGTACATCACTGATAGTATCTGTTATCTAACCTCTCACTACAACACCTGATAGCATCTGTTATCTAACCTCTCACTGTACATCACTGATAGTATCTGTTATCTAACCTCTCACTACAACACCTTATAGTATGTTATCTAACCTCTCACTATATCACTGATAGTATCTGTTATCTAACCTCTCACTACATCACCTGATAGTATCTGTTATTTAACCTCTCACTGTACATCACTGAGAGTATCTGTTATCTAACCTCTCAGTGCACATCACTGATAGTATCTGTTAACTAAACTCTCACTGTACATCACTGATAGTATCTATTATCTAACCTCTCACTACAACACCTTATAGTATGCTATCTAACTTCTCACTAGATCACCTGATAGTATCTGTTATTTAATCTCTCACTGTACATCACTGAGAGTATCTGTTATCTAACCTCTCACTACATCACCCGATAGTATCTCTTATCTAACCTCTCACTGTACATCACTGAGAGTATCTATTATCTAACCTCTCACTATATCACTGATAGTATCGGTTATCTTACCTCTCATTACATCACCTGATGGTATCTGTTATCTAACCTCTTATTACATCACTTGATAGTGTCTGTTATCTAATCCCTCACTATATCACCTGATAGAATCTGTTATATAACCTCTCACTGTACATCACTGATAGTATCTGCTATTTAACCTCTCACTTTACATCACAGAGTATCTGTTATCTAACCTCTCATTACATCACCTGATGGTATCTGTTATCTAACCTCTCACTACATCACCCGATAGTATCTGTTACCTAACCTCTCACTATATCACTGATAGTATCTGTTATCTAGCCTCTTATTACATCACCTGATGGTATCTGTTATCTAACCTCTCACTACATCACCTTATAGTATCTGTTATCTAACCTCTCACTACATCACCCGATAGTATCTGTTACCTAACCTCTCACTACATCACTGATAGTATCTGTTATCTAACCTCTCACTGTACATCACTGATAGTATCTGTTATCTAACCTCTCACTACAACACCTGATAGCATCTGTTATCTAACCTCTCACTGTACATCACTGATAGTATCTGTTATCTAACCTCTCACTACAACACCTTATAGTATGTTATCTAACCTCTCACTATATCACTGATAGTATCTGTTATCTAACCTCTCACTACATCACCTGATAGTATCTGTTATTTAACCTCTCACTGTACATCACTGAGAGTATCTGTTATCTAACCTCTCAGTGCACATCACTGATAGTATCTGTTAACTAAACTCTCACTGTACATCACTGATAGTATCTATTATCTAACCTCTCACTACAACACCTTATAGTATGCTATCTAACTTCTCACTAGATCACCTGATAGTATCTGTTATTTAACCTCTCACTGTACATCACTGAGAGTATCTGTTATCTAACCTCTCACTACATCACCCGATAGTATCTGTTATCTAACCTCTCACTGTACATCACTGAGAGTATCTATTATCTAACCTCTCACTATATCACTGATAGTATCGGTTATCTTACCTCTCATTACATCACCTGATGGTATCTGTTATCTAACCTCTTATTACATCACTTGATAGTGTCTGTTATCTAATCCCTCACTATATCACCTGATAGAATCTGTTATCTAACCTCTCACTGTACATCACTGATAGTATCTGCTATTTAACCTCTCACTTTACATCACAGAGTATCTGTTATCTAACCTCTCATTACATCACCTGATGGTATCTGTTATCTAACCTCTCACTACATCACCCGATAGTATCTGTTACCTAACCTCTCACTATATCACTGATAGTATCTGTTATCTAACCTCTTATTACATCACCTGATGGTATCTGTTATCTAACCTCTCACTACATCACCTTATAGTATCTGTTATCTAACCTCTCACTACATCACCCGATAGTATCTGTTACCTAACCTCTCACTATATCACTGATAGTATCTGTTATCTAACCTCTCATTACATCACCTGATGGTATCTGTTATCTAACCTCTCACTACATTACCCGATAGTATCTGTTACCTAACCTCTCACTATATCACTGATAGTATCTATTATCTAACCTCTTACTATACATCACTGGTAGTATCTGTGATCTAAATCATTTACATGTTTACATATTAAGAAACAATTCAGCTTTAGTTGCGTTACCTGGAGAAGTTGGTTTTCCCAATCTGTCTGCTGCAAAGGTTTCTCTTCAGCCACTAAAACAATAGAAAGAGAAACAATATTAATGCTTACCTGATAAATTATTTTCTTTCCTGGCAGGGAGAGTCCACAAATTCATTCATTACTGTTGGGAATACAACACCTGGCCACCAGGAGGATGCACACACCTCAGCCAAAGCATTAAGTATCCCTCCCACTTCCCCTAGTTCCCCAGTCATTCAGCCGAGGAAAAATTAAAAATAGGAGAAACACTAGGGGTATAGAGGTGCCAGAATATAAGAAAAAACTGCTGCCAAATTAAATTTAAGAGGGCGGGTTTGTGGACTCTCCCTGCCAGAAAAGAAAATAATTTATCAGGTAAGCATATATTTTGTTTTCTTTCCAACGGCAGGGAGAGTCCACAAATTCATTCATTACTGTTGGGAATCTAATACCCAAGCTAGAGAGGACACAAAATGAACATGGAGGGAAAAAAGGGCAGGTGAACCTGAACTGAAGGCACCACCGCTTAAAGCATCTTTCTCCCAAAGGAAGCCTCAACTGAGGCAAAAACATCAAACTTGTAAAATTTTGAAAAGCTATGTAAAGAGGACTATGTAGTCATTGTAACAGATTTGATCCATAGAAGCCTCGTTCTTAAAAGCCCAAAAAGAGGACACTGCACGGGTAGAGGGAGCAGTAATCCTCCCATGAGGCTGTTGACCAGACTCCACATATGCCAAACAAATGACACTCCTCAGCCAAAAAGAAAGAGTAGTCGCAATGCCCTTCTAATCCTTGCGCAGACTGGAATACAGAACAAACAAGGAAGAGGATTCTCTAAAATCCTTGGTTGCATGAAGATAGAAAGCACGCACAACATCCAAATTGAGCAACAAACACTCCTGAGAGGAAGGATTAGGACAAAAATAAGGTACTACAATCTCCTGATATTGTGGTCAGAGTCAACCTAAGAGAAAACCTAACTTGGTACTTAAAACAGCCTTATCCGCATGGAAAACAAGATAAGGGGAATCACACTGTAAAGCAGATAACTCAGAAACTCTGTGGGAAGAAAAAATAGCCAACAAAAATTTTTTCCAAGACAAAAGTTTAATGTCAACGGAATGCAAATGCTCAAAAGGAGCCTGTTGAAGAACTCGAAGAACAAGATTAAGGCTCCAAGGGGGAGCAATAGGCATAAACACAGGCCTGATTCGAACCAGGGCCTGGACAAAGGACTGAACATCGGGAAGATTAGCTAACCTCTTGTGCAACAACACTGAAAGGGCAGAGATCTATCCCTTGGGAGAACTAGCTGACAAACGTGTCTTCAAACCATCTTTAAGAAAAAAAATAGAATTCAAGAAACTCTCACCTTGTGCCAAGGGAAACCTCTATCCTCACACCAAGCTAAACAGGTGAGCCACACCTTGTGATAAATCAGACAAGTCACTGACTTACGAGCTTGGATCAGAGTATCAATGACCCTGTCCGAAAAACCTCTTGACAGTACTAGGCATTCAATCTCCATGCAGTAAGCCTCAGAGATTCTAGATTTTGGTAAAGAAACGGACCTTGAAGGAGAAGGTCCGCTTGCTGAGGCAACCTCCAAGGAGGAGATGATGACATCTTCCCTAGGACTTGTGAACCAAGTCCTGCAAGGCCATGCTGGAGCAATTAGTATCACAGAGGCTCTCTCCTGTTTGATGCGGATAATTACCCAGGGAAGGAGAGCAAATGGAGAAAACAGCTAAATGAACTTGAACTTCCATGGAACCGCTAACACGTCCACTAAAACTGCCTAAGGATCCCTTGATCTCGACCTGTAACTGGGCAGTTTGTTATTGAGACAAGAGGCCATGATGTCTATCTCCGGAACACTCCACCTGATGCAGAGACCACTCACCGGGACGGAAAGTCTGTCTGCTCACGAATCGGCCTCCCAATTGTCCACTCCCTGGATATGGATGACCGAGATGTGACAATTGTGGGACTCTGACCACTGAAGAATGCAAGCGACCTCCCTCATTGCCGGGAAACTCCTTGTTCCTCCCTGATGATTAATATAAGCTACGGATGTTATGTTGTCCGACTGAGATCTGATATAACAGACAGAATAAAGTTGAGGTCACGCCATCAGATCATTTAAGACGGGTCTCAATTCCAGAATGTTGATAGGAAAATAAGACTCCTCCAGCAACCAGGTTCCCTGCCCCTTCAAGAAACCTTAAACCGCACTCAACTAGACTGGCGTCCATAGTCACAATCACCCAAGAGTGTCTCAAAAAGCAAGTGCCTTGAGAAAGGTGGTCCAGACAGAGCAACCAGGAGAGAGAATCTCTTGTATGGCTGTCCAGGGTTATCAGTTGGGAGAGGTCGGAATGATCGGCGTTTCATTGCCTGAGCATACATAGTTGTAAAGGTCGCAGATGGAAGCGAGCAAAAGAAATAATATACATGGCAGCCACCATAAGACCCACCACCTCCATGCACTAAGCCACTGAGGGACGTGCAGAGTACTGAAGAGAGAGGCAGGTGGACAGGAGTTTGTCTCAACGCTGATCAGTTAGAAAGATCTTCATCACAGTCAAATTGATAATCGTTCCCAGAAAACACACCCTGGTGTTGGGAATTAGTGAGCTGTTGCCCAGATTTATCTTCCACCTGTGGTCCCGAAGCAGGTACAGCAGGGAGTCCGTTTGAGAACGAGCTAAAAGAGAAGATGGAGCTTGAACCAATATAAAGTCAAGGTAAGGTGCCGCCTGGATTACTTGCGTTCTGGCCACCACTAGAAGAGCCCCTAACTTAGCTATGCAGAAGGGCAGAGCTACAAACTGGAAATGATTGTCTCGAAAGGCAAAACTAATGAACTGAAAATGATCCCTGTGGAACAGAACATGCAGGTATGCATCCTTCAAGTTGATTGTGGTCATGAATTGACCCTCCTGGACTAATGGAAGGATGGATCGGATAGTCTCCCTCTTGAAGGATGGGACCTTCAAGAAATTGTTGAGACACTAAGTCTAGAATGGGACGAAAACAACCCTCTTTCTTGGGAATCACAAAAAGGTTTGAATAAAACCCTTAGCCCAGTTCTGAGGGGGGCACTGGGAAAATCACTCCCATGCAGGATAACAAAATTTATGCTTACCTGATAAATTTCTTTCTTTTGCGATGTACAGAGTCCACGGATTCATCCTTACTTGTGGGATATTATCCTTCCTAACAGGAAGTGGCAAAGAGAGCACCACAGCAGGGCTGTCTATATAGCTCCCCCCTTAACTCCACCCCCCAGTCATTCGACCGAAGGCCAAGGAAGAAAAAGGATAAACTATAAGGTGCCGAGGTGACTGAAGTTTTTAATAAAAAATACCACCTGTCTTGAATAGACAGGGCGGGCCGTGGACTCGGTACATCGCAAACGAAAGAAATTTATCAGGTAAGCATAAATTTTGTTTTCTTTTGCATGATGTACTGAGCCCACGGATTCATCCTTACTTGTGGGATACCAATACCAAAGCTTTAGGACACGGATGAAGGGAGGGACAAGACAGGAACCTAAACGGAAGGCACCACTGCTTGCAAAACCTTTCTCCCAAAAATAGCCTCTGAAGAAGCAAAAGTATCAAATTTGTAAAATTTTGAAAAGGTATGGAGCGAAGACCAAGTCGCAGCCTTACAAATCTGTTCAACAGAAGCATAATTTTTAAAAGCCCATGTGGAAGCTTTCCAGAATAGACAACAAACAAAGAAGATGTTTGATAAAAATCTTTGGTTGCCTGCAAATAAAATTTCAAAGCACGAACCACGTCCAAGTTGTGCAACAGACGTTCCTTCTTAGGAGGAGGATTAGGACACAGAGAAGGAACAACAATTTCCTGATTTATATTCCTGTTAGTAACAACCTTAGGTAGGAACCCAGGCTTGGTACGCAAAACCACCTTATCAGCATGGAAAACAAGATAAGGCGAATCACATTGTAATGCAGATAGTTTAGAAACTCTTCGAACTGAAGAGATAGCAACTAGGAACAAAACTTTCCAAGATAAAAGCTTAATATCTATGGAATGCATGGGTTCAAACGGAACCCCCTGAAGAACCTTCAGAACTAAATTTAGACTCCATGGCGGAGCAACAGGTTTAAACACAGGCTTAATTCTAGCTAAAGCCTGAACATCTGGAACATCTGCCAGACGCTTGTGCAACAGAATAGACAGAGCAGATATCTGTCCTTTTAGGGAACTAGCTGACAATCCTTTCTCCAATCCCTCTTGGAGAAAAGACAAAATCCTAGGAATCCTGATTTTACTCCAGGAGTAGCCTTTGGATTCACACCAAAAAAGATATTTACGCCATATCTTATGATAGATTTTCCTGGTAACAGGCTTTCGAGCCTGAATCAAGGTATCTATGACCGACTCAGAGAAACCCCGCTTTGATAGAATCAAGCGTTCAATCTCCAAGCAGTCAGTTGCAGAGAAATTAGATTTGGATGCTGGAATGGACCTTGAATGAGAAGCTCCCGTCTCAGTGGCAGAGTCCATGGTGGCAGAGATGACATGTCCACCAGGTCTGCATACCAAGTCCTGCGTGACCAGGCATGAGCTATCAAGATCACCGAAGCTCTCTCCTGTTTGATTCTGGCAATCAAACGAGGAAGGAGAGGAAATGGTGGAAACACATAAGCCAGGTTGAACGACCAGGGTACTGCTAGAGCATCTATCAGTACTGCCTGAGGATCCCTTGACCTGGATCCATAACTAGGAAGTTTGGCGTTCTGACGAGACGCCATCAGATCCAATTCTGGTGTGCCCCATAGCCGAACCAGTTGAGCAAACACCTCCGGATGGAGTTCCCACTCCCCCGGATGAAAAGTCTGACGACTTAGAAAATCTGCCTCCCAGTTCTCTACTCCTGGGATATAGATCGCTGACAGATGGCAAGTGATCCTCTGCACATCGGATTATCCTTGAGACTTCTGTCATCGCCAAGGAACTCTTTGTTCCGCCCTGATGATTGATATAAGCCATAGTCGTGATGTTGTCCGACTGAAACCTGATGAATTTGGCCAAAGCCAGCTGAGGCCATGCCTGGAGAGCATTGAATATCGCTCTTAATTGCAGAATATTTATCGGTAGGAGAGCCTCCTCCCGAGTCCACCCTGTGCTTTCAGGGAATTCCAGACTGCACCCAAACACATTCCCTGGGACAGATGATCCTGTGACAACCACCAAAGAAGAGAGTCTCTGGTCTCTTGATCCAGATTTATCTGAGGAGATAAATCCGCATAATCCCCATTCCACTGATTGAGCATGCATAGTGGCAGTGGTCTGAGATGCAAGCGAGCAAACGGAACTATGTCCATTGCCACTACCATTAGACCGATTACCTCCATACATTGAGCCACTGACAGCCGAGGAATGGAATGAAGAGCTCGGCAGGTGGACAAAATCTTTGATTTCCTGACCTCCGTCAGAAATATTTTCATGTCCACCGAGTCTATCAGAGTCCCTAGAAATGAAACCCTTGTGAGGGGGGGAAGAGAACTCTTTTTTACGTTCACCTTCCACCCGTGAGATCTTAGAAAAGCCAACACTAAGTCCGTGTGGGACTTAGCTAGTTGGAAAGTCGACGCTTGAATTAGAATGTCGTCTAGATAAGGCACCACTGCTATGCCCCGCGGCCTTAGAACCACCAGAAGGGACCCTAGCACCTTTGTGAAGATTCGTGGCGCCGTGGCCAAACCGAAGGGAAGAGCCACAAACTGATAATGCTTGTCCAGAAAGGTGAACCTGAGGAACTGGTGATGATCTTTGTGGATAGGAATGTGTAGATATGCATCCTTTAAGTCCACGGTGGTCATATAGTGAACCTCCTGGATCAATGGTAAGATAGTCTGAATGGTCTCCATCTTGAAAGATGGGACTTTTAGGAATTGGTTTAGGATCTTGAGATCTAGAATTGGTCTGAAAGTTTCCTCTTTCTTGGGAACCATAAACAGATTGTAGTAGAACCCCTGCCCCGGCTCTGCTTTTGGGACTGGGCAGATCACTCCCATGGTAAAAAGGTCTTCTACACAGCGTAAGAACGCCTCTCTTTTTGTCGGGTTTACAGACAAATGAGAAAGATGGAACCTCCCCCTTGGAGGAGAATCCTTGAAATCTAGAAGGTATCCCTGGGTTACAATTTCTACTGCCCAGGAATCCTGAACGTCTCTTGCAGTCTGCCCCCTACTAGATCCGGTCCCGGATCAGGGGCTACCCCTTCATGCTGACTTAGTGGCAGCAGCAGGCTTTTTGGCCTGCTTACCCTTGTTCCAAGCCTGGTTAGGTCTCCAGGTTGGCTTGGATTGAGTAAAGTTCCCCACTTGTATTGCAGCAGAGGAAGAGGAAGTGGGACCACTCTTGAAGTTTCGAAAGGAACGAAAATTATTTTGTTTGGTCCTTGTCTTATTTGACTTATCTTGAGGGAGGGCATATTTAATGAAAAAAACACAATTTGCAAAAACGGTACTGTGCCTTTAAGAGAAAAAAGGCATACACAAACTGCAAAACCTGTTAAAATTGCTTCACATTTTCCGAAATTTTAACAGTGTACCCACTAAGCTTTAGAAGGATTGCACCACAAGTAAATAAGCAATAAACCCCCAAATGAAAAAAACGGATTGATAAATGTCTAAAACCGGTAAAAAACCCTGTTAGCACCTTGCCACAGCTCTGCTGTGGCCCTACCTGCCCTTAGGGAATAATAATATGAGGATAAAGCTTCGATTATGGCCCCAGAAGAGTATCAGGACCTCTGGAGAAGCTGCTTGACTGTATAACTAAATGCGCAACTGAGGCGCGAAAATAGGCCCCGCCCACTGCACTCAATGTTACTGGGGCCTACACAAAATCCAACAAACCTTGTTTGCAAGCCATGTGGGTTATAAAAACCCCAAATAAGCCAAATGAACCCTCAAACGAATGTCCCATCAAAATAAAAACTCCCAGAACACACAAACGTTTGCCCAATCTCTCATATACAAACTAAGTGCCCCCAAAAATTAGCCCTTTATGCAAGCTAGTAATGCCTCTCTTAATAACACTAGGATTACTGCTTACTCTTCCCCTAATGGGGATACTGTCAGCCTTTCTGAGTTAACACAGTCTCTGCAGAAAAAATGACTGAACATACCTCATTGCTGTATAGCAAGAAACCGTTCCTCACACTGAAGTTTTCCTGTACTCCTCAGCTTCTGTGGGAACAGCAGTGGACCTTAGTTACAAATGCTAAGATCATCATCCTCCAGGCAGAAATCTTCATCTATGTCCTGCCTGAGAGTAAATAGTACAACACCGGTACCATTTAAAAACAACAAACTCTTGATTGAAGATAAAATAAAACTAACAGTTTAACACCTCTTTCACTTTACCCTTCCTGCTTAGAGCCGGCAAAGAGAATGACTGGAGGGTGGAGGTAAGGGGGGAGCTATATAGACAGCTCTGCTGTGGTGCTCTCTTTGCAACTTCCTGTTAGGAAGGATAATATCCCACAAGTAAGGATGAATCCGTGGACTCGGTACATCATGCAAAAGAAAGGTCTTTTACGCAATTCAAAAAGGATATCCTCTTTTCTGGAGAGTCTTGAAAGAAGAAATCGGCCTTTTCGCGGGCGAGAACTGAACCTTATTCTGTACCCCTGGGAAACCACGTCTTGAAAAAAGGACAGTCTGCCCCCTACATGATCTGGACCGGGGGCCATCACTTTATGCAGACTTGTTATAAGAAAAGGGCTTCTTGGACTGCTTGTTCTTGTTCCAAGCCTGGTTAGGTCTCTAGGAACTCTTGTGTGGGTCTGGTTTGGAACCCTAGATTTTTTTTGTCCTGCGGGAGGAAGGCAATCTTCCCCAGAGAAACCATGTAGATAACAGAATCCAGACCCGGACTTGGATACCATATCTGCAGACCAAGACTTTAGCCAGAGAGCTCTTTGCGAAAGGACAGCAAAACCAGACGACTGTCAGGGTGCCAGGAATCAGACTGAGACGAGAAGTGCAAAAATAATCACACCTTTATTAATAACAAAAAAATAATAAAAAATCCACAAGTCAAATAACAAGCCATGAGTCAAAACCAGAGCTGGTAGTCAGACGAGCCGAGTCAGGAGCCAAAGCGAATAGTCAGACGAGCTGGAATCAGGAACAAGGAAAACAGCAGATTCAGGAACAAGCCAGGGATCAGGAACCAGGAAGGACGTCAGGCAGCCAGGTAATACACAGGAACTCTCACAAACAGGTCTGAGACAACGCAAAGGCAAAGCATACTGAACAGAGGCCCTTTAAATAATAAGTGATGACATCACAATTCTGAGACTGCATCCTGTCTCACACAGATGATGCACACCAGTCTGGCCATAAAAGGAAGTGCAGGAAATGAGCAGCATCCCCACAATGCACCATAGTCAGCAAGAGAGGTGAGTAAAATGGCTGCCAGCAGCACATGGCAAACAAAACAGGGAAAAAACCCTGACAACTTAACATTAAGACTAATAATTTGCATAATCACATCACAAAAAAAGGAATTGGCTGTTTTGAGGGCCGTAATCCTATCCTGAATGTCTTCTAGCGAAGTATCAACTAGAAGCATCTCCGACAAGGTGTCACACCAAAATGTGGCGGCTTCAGCAACAGCCGCAATGCTTGAAGCAGGTTGAAAGAGAAGACCCATCTGATGAAAAAGTCTCCTTAGGTACCCCTCCATTTTTCTGTCCATGGGGTCCCTAAAGGAGGTACTATCCTCAAGAGGGATAGTAGTACGCTTAGCCAGCGTGGAGATAGCTCCATCCACCTTGGGGATGGTACTCCACAATTCCATATGAGAGCCAGGAACTGAAAACATCCTCTGAACGTTAGTAGACGCAAAGAACGGAATATCGGGCTTCTCCTATTCCTAAGAAATAATGTCCGCTAACCGAGCTGGGAAAGGAAAAACCGCAGGAGCCCTGGGTCTAACATCATAAACCTTGTCCTCAGTAGATAAAACCTTCTTAAGTAAAAAGCAAAGATTTTCAAACTTAAATCTGAAGGTTATCTCCTCAGGTTCCATTGGTCTTTTCTCAAGGGAGTCAGAATGAGAAAGTTCACCTTCCAATGCTACTGAGGTCTGCTCATCCTCAGAATGTTGAGGTAGAATGACTAATGCAATCTCTACAGGAGTACAGATTCCTGTATTTGAGGAAACTTACTTAACCTTTTTCTTTCTCTTGCCCAAAATGGGCAAGGAACTCAATGCAGCCGACTAAAACTGTGCTGCAAAGTCTACTGGTAAATAAATACCCCCAGAAGAGGACTAAGTTGAGCCGCAGGGTACTGCATGTGCGACGTTAGGGGACGGGGACTGAGGAAAAAGTTGTGGCATGCCCTGGACAAGACAGTCCTGAGAGGTGGAGGGCTCTTAATCTTATGAAAGGGAACCAGGTTGTGGGATCCCCTTAACTTTAGATTTTAAAACAAAATTTGCACACACAGAACAAAACTGTGTAGGGGGGCATACAATGGCTTCTTCACAATATAGACATTTATTTGGTTGCAAAATAGGAGGCATATCAGCATCAAAATCATTCTCCATAGCTTAGCTAGGATATATAACAGTCCAGCCAAATCCCAATGTGCAAAAGAAATAAAAATAAAAAGATAAACTTCTGCCCCAAAAAACTAAACCAAAATACCAGCACCTCTAACAACCCCCTGCAGTGGCCGAGGAACTTACCACCTCCCGGATCACTAGGTCAGAGTCAATAGAAGCCAGTAAACACAATCACACCCGATCGTCGGCGGAACAGACTGTGAGGAATGTGCCGGACCATGCGGTGTCGTGCGAAAACGGCGCTGAGTTGCCGTGAGGAAAAGTTGAAAACACTAAAAGTCCCCTCACACTTGCTCTTAAAAATAAAGGCTATAAGCCCTCCACATTAAACCAATGTCCCTAACCTTTACACAAACAGGAGATAAGGGTCCTCAGTGAGGTAGTTGTTCCCCTGTCAGAGAGGGCTAATCCCTGATAGGGAGAAAAAACTCTTGACTGCTCAATGTCCAAAATATAATTTAAAAAGGATATATTATCTCCCCAGACCCGCAATTATGGAAATAAGGTGCCACTCGGTCACCCCTGAGTATACAAGTCCTGGCACAGATCCCCAAAAGAGAAAAAACAAAGGACTTACCATCCAGGGTCTTGCTGTGGAGCAGACACAGCACCTCTAGGTCTGACAGCTTCATCCACATCTGACAGTGACCTGAGAAATAAAGGAAAGCAATGTAAGCTTACACTGGTTGCCAAATAGGGTGGTAGCAGAATTACATCCAGGAGCTAACAGTCACCAATACTCTTACTAAGAACCCCAGTCCAATCATGCAGGGAAACTACCAATTAAAGGAATTCCAAAAATCTTCATTACACTTTCTTCGCCAACCTCCTAGTTGACCAGGCAAATAATGACTAGGGGAGTAAGGGAAGTGGGAGGGAAACTTATAGCTTTGGCTGGGGTGTCTTTGCCTTCTCCTGGTGGCCAGGTGTTGTATTCCCAACAGTAATGAATGCATTTATGGACTCTCTCCCTGCCACTGGAAAGAAAACATGAATAAATATGCTCCACTACACCTAATATCACTAACTTCACACTGAGGTACTAAGAACTGTACTACACTACACCTTGTGTTGTTATCCAATATCACTAACGACACAATGTGGAACTACATACCCTATCATCATACCCACCATGACAGCACAAACATATTTACCTTCTAAATGTTGTAGTAATTGGGGGATCGCCTGCTGCCAGCACTGACCCAGAGTTGGGTGTATATTCATCTGCATCACACTGAGAAGACGGAGAGCTGCACAATTTCTTCCATCATTGAGTTCTAGAGATGCAGATACCACCTGGGATGGGGTAAGTGTGTACAATGAGGCACTACGCTCTTCAGAACAGGAGGTTATTGACATTAAATCCTACTGTAAATCTTTGTATCTTCAGTAAACCCTGAGAATTGTTATTCATGCACAATGTACACTTACATCCATCCCAAGGTCCATACAGATGACATATTACAAAATCCCTGTAGACATCATGTCTCTGGGTCCTATGGTGTGTGTGTGTATTATGGTGAGTTTCACAGCACATTGCTATGATCCTAAGTCTGATGTGCAAGTAACAATGTTTACATGTCTTATCTGCAGAAACATAATAAATAATGAGCAGCAGTATTACTGGTAGCACTAAGCTCCTATTCATTGCAGTTCTCTTTCAACCTCTAGAACAGCAGAATTACCATAGACACCAGTGTCTCATGTGCGGTACAAATTAGTACATATAAAAATACATATGTTTGACTGCAATATGTATTTTTTTAGCACTTCAAATTCGATGGCAATTACTATTTACAGAAAAGAGGAACAGCCATGGGCACGAGATTCGCACCAAGTTGCGCTTTATAGATTATGTATTTATAGTTTGGAGAGGGGGCCAGGAACTTTTGGAACAATTTATAGAGGATCTAAACAATAATGACTTAGGACTGAAATTTACTCATGAATATAGTAAAGATAGAATTAATTTTCTGGATATAGAAAACACTATAATAAACAACAAAATAACCACCACTACATTTTTCAAAACGGTAGACGCAAACAACTATATAGATTACAAAAGCTGTCACCATGAAAAGTGGAAGAGAAATATACCAAAGGCCAATTCTCTAGAATTAGAAGAAACTGCTAAAAAAAATTCAGACTATAACATACAATCTGTGATTCTATAAGATAGATTTGTAGAAAAGGGATATAATCCGTAAAATATAATGGATATAAATAAGAAAATAAGGGAAATAGGTAGAGAAGAACTACTACAAAATACAATTAGAGACCCTGGAAATAAAGATGAAAGAGATACATTTTACATTCCATTTATAACTACATTTTCAACTCATTGAAACTACATTGAACAAACAAATTCAAAACATAGTCAAAAAACGCTGGCATCTGGTATGAAGTGACCCCTTAATAGGAAAGAGACTTAGGCACCAACCCAACATAATATTCAGGAAGGCAACACATTTTTAAAATATTCTTGCACCTAGCGAATTTAAAGCTAATGATCAAAATAAACAACTGAATATAAAAGGTGAGAGACTAGAAGGATTCTATCCTTGCCACAATTGTAAATCGTGTAAATTCAGCCGTAAGATTAAAACTATAAAATCAACCACTACAAACGAAGAGGTGAAAATAAAGGACATTATTAGATGTACAGACAGTAATATCATATACATATTACAATGCTCTTGTAATTTGCAATATTTGGGACAAAAGAGCAGGAAACTGAAAGATAGAATAAGAGAGCACATCAGAAGTATAGAAAGAGATGATACAAGAATAGATGCACACTTTAAAGATCACCACCAAGGGAATCCCAAAGAAATTACTTACTGGGGTATTATGAAAATATGGGCAGATGACAGAGGAGGTAATATGGAAAAGACTACTCCATCAATAAGCAGAATTTAATTTATAAAATGGGAACCCTACACCCAAATGGTTTATATAGTGAACTAGACCTTAATTCTATAATCTGATAAAATATAATCTGATAAAGTATAACCCAACACAACTTTATTCTATAATCTGATAAAATATAATCTGATAAAGTATAATCCAACACATCTCTATTCTATACTCTAATAAATTATAATCTGATGAGGTATAATCCAACACATCTCTATTCTATAATCTGATAAATTATAATCTGATGAGGTATAATCCAACACATCTCAATTCTATAATCTGATAAATTATAATCTGATGAGGTATAATCCAACACATCTCTATTCTATACTCTAATAAATTATAATCTGATAAAATATAATCCAACACAACTCTATTCTATAATCTGATAAAGTATAATCCAACACAACTCTATTCTATAATCTGATAAAATATAATCTGATAAAGTATAATCCAACACATCTCTATTCTATAATCTGATAAATTATAATCTGATAACATATAATCCAACACATCTCTATTCTATAATCTGATAAAATATAATCTGATAAGGAATAATCCAACACATCTCTATTCTATAATCTGATAAATTATAATCCAACACATCTCTATTCTATAATCTGATAAAATATAATCTGATAAGGAATAATCCAACACATCTCTATTCTATAATCTGATAAATTATAATCTTATAACATATAATCCAACACATCTCTATTCTATAATCTGATAAAATATAATCTGATAAGGAATAATCCAACACATCTCTATTCTATAATCTGATAAATTATAATCCAACACATCTCTATTCTATAATCTGATAAATTATAATCCAACACATCTCTATTCTATAATCTGATAAAATATAATATGATAAGGTATAATCCAACACATCTCTATTCTATAATCTGATAAAAAGAAAATGTATGCTTACCTGATACATTTCTTTCTTTTTTGACACGAAGAGTTAACGGATCATCTTAATTACTATTGGGGAATACCACTCCTGCCCTGCAGGAGGCGGCAAAGAGCACCACAGCAAAGCTGTTAAATATCACCTCCCTTCACTCCCAACCCAGTCATCTGACCGAAGCAAAGGAGAGAAAGGAAGTAACAAGGTGCAGATGTGTCTGAAGTTTATAATAACCAACAACCTGTCTATCAAAAACAGGGCGGGCCGTGGACTCATCGTGTCAAAATTGAAATAAATTGATCACTTTTTAAAAATTTTAAAAAGTGTGAAGAGAGGACCAAGTTGCAGACTTGCAAATCTGTTCCACAAAGCTTCATTTTTGAATGCCCATGAGGAAGCAACAGCCCTCGTGGAATGAGCCATAATTCTCTCTGGAGGCTGCTGTCCAGCAGTCTCATATGCAAAATGTATGATACTCTTCAGCCAAAAAGAAAGAGAAGTAGCCGTAGCTTTCTGTCCCTTACGTTTTCCTGAGAAAACCACAAACAAAGCAGAAGATTGAAGAAAATCCTTAGTCCACTAATCCTTAGTGGATCCTTAGTCCAAATTGTGCAGAAGTCGTTCCTTCTGAGAAGTAGGATTAGGACACAAGGAAGGAACAAGAATCTCCTGAATAATGTTCCGATCAGAAACAACTTTAGGAAGAAATCCTAATTTAGTAAGTACAACTTCCTTATCTGAATTAAATATAAGGTAAGGGGACTCGTACTGCAATGCCGAGAGCTCTGACACTCTGCGAGCAAAAGAAATAGCAACAAGAAATAAAGCTTTCCAAGATAACAACTTAATATAAGGAATGCATAGGCTCAAACAGAGCCCCTTGAAGAACTTTGAGAACCAAATTAAGACTCCATGGAGGAGTAACTGGCTTGAACACATGCCTGATCCAGACCAAGGCCTGACAAATGGATTGCCCATCTGGAACATCTGCCAGACGTTTTCTGTAACCAAATAGATAAGGCAGAAATTTGACCCTTTAGGGAACTTATCGTTTCTCCAAACCCTCTTGGAGAAAGGAAAAAATTCTAGGAATCCTAACTCTACTCCAGGAGTAGCCCTTGGATTTACACCAATAAAGATATTTACGCCATATCTTATGGTAAATCTTTCTAGTTACAGTTTTACGAGCCTGATTCATGGTCTCTATGACCGATTCTGAAAAGCCCCGCTTGGATAAAATTAAGTGTTCAATCTCCAAGCAGTCAGCTTCAGAGAAACTAGATTTGGGTGAAGGAAGAGCCCTTGAAGTAGAAGGTCCTTTCTCAACGGAAGTCTCCAAGGTGGCAGAGACATGTCCACCAGATGCGCATACTAAATCCTGCAAGGCCAAGCTGGTGCAATGGGGATCACTGAGGCCCTCTCCTGCTTGATTCGAGCAATGACCCAAGGAAGAAGAACAAACGGAGGAAATTGGTATGCTAGACTGAAGGTCCAAGGTGCCGCCAGGGCATCTATCAGTACCGCCTGAGTGTCCCTGGACCTCGACCCGTACATCGGAAGCTTGGCATTCTGCCGAGATGCCATGAGATCCAATTCCGGCTGACCCCATTTGAGGATCAGGCAGGAAAACACTTCCGGATGGAGTTTCCACTCCCCCGGATGAAAGGTCTGCCTGCTCAGAAAGTCCGCCTCCCAGTTGTCCACTCCTGGAATGTGGATCACCGACAGACAGCAAGAGTGGGTTTCCGCCCACTGAATTATTTTGGTTACCTCTGTCATCGCTAAGGAACTCCTCGTTCCTCCCTGGTGATTGATGTAAGCCACTGAAGTTATGTTGTCCGATTGTAACCTGATAAACTGGACCGAGGCAAACTGGGGCCAGGACAGAAGAGCAGTGAAGATTGCTCTCAGCTCCAGCATGTTTATAGGTAGAACAGACTCTGACTGAGTCCAAACTCCATGAGCCTTTAGGTATCCCCAGACTGCTCCCCATCCTAGAAGGCTGGCGTCTGTTGTCACAATCACCCAAGATGGTCTGCGAAAGCAGGTTCCCTGGGAGAGATGATCTAGAGACAACCACCATTTAAGAGAATCCCTTGTCTCCTACTCCAGTAGTATTTGAGTAGACAAGTCCGAATAATCTCCGTTCCATTGCTTGAGCATGTTTAACTGCAGAGGTCTGAGGTGAAACCGAGCAAACGGGATGATGTCCATTGCCGCCACAATCAGCCCGATTACCTCCATGCACTGAGCCACTGATGGCCGAGGAGTGGACTGCAGAAATAGACAAGTATCGAAAATCTTTGCTTTCCTGACTTCTGTCAGAAAAATCTTCATTGATAGGGAATCTATTATTGTTCCTAAGAAAGATATCTTTGTGTTTGGAACTAAGCAGCTCTATTCCAAATTTACCTTCCAACCGTGAGATCGCAGGAAGGATAACATTTCTGTGTGGAATCTTGCTTGTTGAAAGGATGGTGCCTGGACCAGGATGTCATCCAGATAGGGCGCCACTGCAATGCCCTGTAAACGAAGCATCGCCAACAGCGATCCCAGAACCTTTGAGAAAAATCTGGGAGCTGTAGCAAGACCGAAGAGAAGAGCCACAAATTGGAAGTGTTTGTTTAGAAAGACAAACCTTAGAAACTTGTGATGATCCTTGTGAATAGGAACATGCAGGTACGAGTCCTTTAAACCCACCGTTGTCATAAATTCACCCTTTTGGACCAAAGGAAGAATGGAACAAATAGTTTCCATCTTGAAGGACGGTACTCTGAGGAATTTGTTTAGACTCTTGAGATCTAAAATTGGTCGGAAGGTTCCCTCTTTTTTGGGAACCACGAACAGATTGGAATAAAATCCCTGCCCCTGTTCCTGTATCTGAACAGGAACTATTACTCTCAGGTCAGAGAGGTCTCTTACACAGTGTAAGAACACCTCTCTTTTTGTCTGGTCTACAGATAATCTTGAAAGCAGAAACCTGCCTCTGGGAGGAAAACTTTTGAACTCTAGTTTGTATCCCTGGGACACTATGTCTACAGCCCAGGGATCCGGAACATCTCGAACCCAAGCCTGAGTGAAGCAGGAAAGTCTGCCCCCTACAAGATCCGGTCCCGGATTGGGGACATGCCCTTCATGCGGTCTTTGATTCAATAGCAGGCTTCTTGGATTGTTTCCCCTTATTCCAAGACTGATTGGGTCTCCATGATGGCTTAGACTGTTCCTGCTTGGAAGCGGAAGAGGAAGAAATTCCCTTGAAGTTTTGAAAGGAACGAAAATTACTCCGACATCCCTTCTGTTTTTTTCTCTTATCCTGCGGTAAAAACATGACCCTTACTTCCAGTAATATCAGAAATTATTTCCGTCAAGCCAGGTCCAAACAAGGTTTTCCCCTTGTAAGGAATTGCTAGAATTTTAGACTTAGAGCATACATCTGCAGACCAAGGTTTTAACCATAAGGCTCTGCGCGCTAGAACAGAGAAACCTGAAATCTTTGCTCCCAGTTTGATAACTTGAAGGGAAGCATCCGTAATAAAGGAATTAGACCATTTAAAAGGTTTTATCCTATCCTGGATCTCACCCAGGGGAGTGTCTGTCCTAATAGCATCAGACAACGCATCAAACCAATATGCTGCCGCACTGGTAACAGTAGCAATGCACACAGCTGGTTGCCATTGTAAACCCTGGTGTACATATATCTTTTTGAGTAACCCCCCTAATTTTTTGTCCATAGGATCTTTAAAAGCACAACTATCCTCTATGGGTATAGTAGTTCTCTTAGCCAGAGTGGAAACCGCTCCTTCCACCTTGGGGACTGTTTGCCAAGCCTCCTTGACAGAGTTGGCTATTGGGAACATCTTTTTAAATATAGGAGAAGGAGAAAAAGGGATACCCGGCCTCTCCCACTCCTTAGTAATGATCTCAGAAGCTCGGTCTAGTACCGGAAACACATCTATCGAGGAATGTACCTCGAAATATTTGTTAAGCTTACTGGATTTCTTAGGATTAACAACGACCTTGGAATCGCTGTCGTCCAATGTAGCTAAAACCTCCTTAAGTAGCAGAAGGAGGTGTTCTAGCTTAAACCTGAAGAATACTACTTCAGTATCAGTAAGAGGAATTACACTGTCAGAATCTGAAATTTCACCTTCAGATGCTACTAATGTATGCCCATCCTCAGGCTTCTGGGAGGGGGCATCTGCAATAGCAATGACTGCGTCAGAAACCTCGCTTACTGAATGTCTGATTTTACTCTTACGCTTTCCCTGTAACATAGGAAAAGCAGACAATGCATCTGAAAGAGCGTTGTCCTTTAAAGTAACTCCAGCGGGAGCTAAAGAGGAAACACAGGGCACTGTATGTGAGGGCGGTAAAATTTGGGACACTTGAGGAGAAAGCTGCGGCATATATTGAACATTGTCAGATTCCTGAACGGCATCCACTTTAGAAAATATTGGCTCAGATTTTTTTTTTATCCCTGTAGCTTAAAGTCCTCTCAATACATGAGGAACAGAAAGGGATTGGTGGTTCCACATTGGCATCAAAACATAAGGAACAAGTGACAGTTTGTGAGGCCTCTTGGTCCATTCTGACTCACAATGAAACAATTTTTCAGAAAAAGTAAAAATCTTTTAATAAAATCAAGTATACAAAAAAAGTTACTGTCCCTTTAAATTTTAAACGGTAACTTTTTTCCTTTTAATTATTTATAAATGCTAGACAGGATAGAAGGCTAGATTAACACTGCAAAGCACCTTTACACCTCAGCAATACTTTGCTGAGTTGCCTATCTGACTGCTGAAACCTCTGAGCAGGAGCTGTTCCCACACTGTCAGATCCGGCACTCATAGCAGCAGAAGAGTACAGTCTCTGTCTAAATACGCATATGAGTTATGAGATGCGTATTAGAAAGGGATCAACATAAGAACTTCACCCTCCGTTGTCGAAAGTGAAGGTAAAAAGGCATGCATACACAATTGCCGCCTCCTCTTGTCCCGCCCATCGTGGGCGTAGCCAATGTAACGATCTCCCATTCTGTATAGTTAATAAAGTAAATGCCGGGAGATATATTCACCACCAAAAGCATTACCTGCCCCAGTGCCTGCGACTCTGCTGTCCTATAGTGTCTCCCGATAACAAGGAGAATTTATGCATTATAACATAAAGTGCCCATTTCTTAATAAAGGCATCCTTATATGTCCCTCATATGAAGTAATGTGTCCAACTTTTTCTGAACTCTGTTATCCCAGAAAATCAAAGTCAGCACTTACCTCCTCTTCTGCCTGACAGCAAGGCAGGTCCCAGGTTTGAGAGGTCCTCTCCCGTACATGGACCTGTGACAAAAAAGAAATGACTGAGTAAGACTTCTCAGTTTTTCAGGGTTAGGGCAGCATCAGTATGGGAGGCGCAGTGAGGATTGTACCCCACAAGTTCCCATCGCTCTAAAGCCACCACTACTCTACTGAAGAGACTGATATGGACTACGGCTACACCCCAGGACAAAGCAGCACAATCTTGCACTACCTTAAAATAGTAAACTCTTGATTGAAGAATCTTTTCTAACACCTAATTTACCACCTCCTTGCTCTTAACGTAGGCAAAGAGAATGACTGGGTTGGGAGGGAAGGGAGGTGATGTTTAACAGCTTTGCTGTGGTGCTATTTGCCGCCTCCTGCAGGCAAAAAATATGATAAGGTATAATCCAACACATCTCTATTTTATAATCTGATCAATTATAATCTGATAAGGTATAATCCAACACATCTCTATTTTATAATCTGATCAATTATAATCTGATAAAGTATAATCATAGTTAGGTAAAGAAATCTAATAGAAAATGAACAACAATAAAAACACAATGGATCAAAAGAGTTAAGAGAAAAGAAGGCGTGATGGAATTGGTCTTTAAAAAGCGTGAAATCAATCATATCAGGTATCTTGAGAAAGGCTGCTAGCCGAAACGCGTAGAACCCGAAACACACTTTCAAGGATTATACATCACGGAGAGGAGGCTGAGACTGATTAAATCCAGGTCGCATACGGAGACTCCAAAGACCCGTTAACAGGACTAAAGAGGAACAGCTTAGCAGATTTGCTACCAGAACAAAAGAGTAAGCTGCTAAAGGAGGAAGGTGAAGTAAAAAAACACCCGGTAAAAGGACCACACTTCTTTGGGGAAACCACCTTAAAGGGACATGAAACCCAAATTTTTTCTTTCATGATTTAGAAAGAGCATACAATTATAAACAACTTTCTAATTTACTTCTATTATCTATTTTGCTTCATTCTCTTGATATTCTTTGCTGAAAAGCATATCTAGATATGCTTTGTAGCTGCTGATTGGTAGCTGCACATAGATGCCTCCTGTGATTGGTTCACTGTGTGCATTGATATTTCTTAATTAAAGTATATCTACAGAATAAAGCAAATTAGGTAATAGAAATAAATTGGAATGTTGTTTAAAATTATATTTTCTACCTTAATCATGAAAGAAAATGTTTGGGTATAGTGTCCCTTTAAACAAGGCTCCTTTAAAGATATCGGCGACTCACCTGTAAACACCACACATCATCATCTCGTACAGTGCACTGTGAGAAAGATTGGAACTACGGACTGAAACTGGAGCTTCAAAAATTAAGGTACCAACTTAGCCGTAAGGCCGAAGACGCACACACTATACACAGTGGGAGTATAGACTTACATCTTGTGAATTTGATAATAATTACCAAAGAAACAATCATTATATGGTAACAATATATCACCACATTTTTTGTCTTCAAAACAATCAACATCTATATAGATACAATTAAGATTTAGTATCGAATATTAGGAACTTTATTTCCTTAAAAGTTCTATCTCACCATTCACGCAACTCTAACAACAACCATTAACTACTTAGTGACCACAATTAGATTCTGTAAAACATTGAATATTACAGTCTGTGCCTTTATATGTATTAAGGGTTATCAAAGATATTGTTTAAGATTTTTTGATTGATGGTTTTAGAACATATTTTAGAAATGAGTAATTTACGTTTAGCCTGCTAAAAAAAAATACACATTGCAGTAAAACATATGTATTTTTATATGTTCTAATTTGTACCGCACATGAGAGACACCGGTGTCTAGATTAGTTTTAAAGCAATCATTTTACTCATAGGTTTTAATTTTGGATATTGCTATCACGGACATTGTTATTACCCATATGGGCATTTTCTATTGACCAATAAATGTTTTATATATTTGATTAAAGGAGTACATAAAACTTATATATATATATATATATATATATATTTTTAATTGGTAATTAAGAATTGGAGGAAATTAGCAGTTTTTACTGCGCCACCTTAACTTTGCACTTGTTTATTTCTAACATTTTTTGGGAAAATGTTATAAAGGTCAGCTTATTTCCCAACAGACCAGACAGTTATAAACCTCTTGTTCATTAGAATTACCATAGACCTCAGACTACTCTGTGTCTGTCTATCACTCATTTGGTTATGAGGGGAGCAACTTACCAAAAGCCGGGCAAACAGGGCGTGAGGGGACGGCAGGTTCACTGTGAGTAAAACACACATACACACAATGAGAACAGCACTGTGCAGCGGGAACAGTACACACAAGGAGACAGCACAGGACAAGGGTTATTAGTGGCAACAGCTGGATGTGTTTGAAAGAGTGAAGTAATGAAAAAACATAATTATGTTAGAATTTACCTGATAAATTCATTTCTTTCATATTGGCAAGAGTCCATGAGCTAGTGACGTATGGGATATACAATCCTACCAGGAGGGGCAAAGTTTCCCAAACCTCAAATGCCTCTAAATACACCCCTCACTACACCCACAATTTAGTTTAAAGAATAGCCAAGTAGTGCTGTGATAAAGAAAGGAGTAAAAAGCATCAACAAAGGAATTTGGAAATAATTGTGCTTTATACAAAAAAAATCAAAAACACCATAAAAAGCGTGGGCCTCATGGACTCTTGCCAATATGAAAGAAATGAATTTATCAGGTAAATTCTTACATAAATTATGTTTTCTTTCATGTAATTGGCAAGAGTCCATGAGCTAGTGACGTATGGGATATCAATACCCAAGATGTGGAACTCCACGCAAGAGTCACTAGAGAGGGAGGGATCAAAATAAACAACAGCCATTTTCCGCTGAAAAAATAATCCACAACCCAAAATATAAGTTTATTCTTTAAATGACAAGAAAAACTTAAAACATCAGCAGAAGAATCAAACTGAAACAGCTGCCTGAAGAACTTTTCTACCAAAAACTGCTTTTGAAGAAGCAAATACATCAAAACGGTAGAATTTAGTAAATGTATGAAAAGAAGACCAAGTTGTCGCTTTGCAAATTTGATCAACTGAAGCTTCATTCTTAAAAGCCCACAAAGTGGAGACTGATGTAGTAGAATGAGCTGTAATTCTCTGAGGCGGGGCCTGACCGAACTCCAAATAAGCCTGAAGAATCAAAAGCTTTAACCAAGAAGCCAAGGAAATAGCAGAAGTCTTCTGACCTTTCCTAGGACCAGAAAATGTAACAAATAGACTGGAAGTCTTCCTGAAAACTTAGTAGCTTCAATATAATATTTCTAAGCTCTCACCACATCCAAAGAATGTAAGGATCTTTCCAAAGGATTCTTAGGATTAGGACACAAGGAAGGGACAACAATTTCTCTACTAATGTTGTTAGAATTCACAACCTTAGGAAAAAATGTAAATGAAGTCCGCAAATCCGCCTAATCATGATGAAAAATCAGAAAAGGAGATTCACAAGAAAGAGCAGATAGCTCAGAAACTCTTCTAGCAGAAGAGATGGCCAAAAGGAACAACACTTTCCAAGAAAGTAGATATATGTCCAAAGAACGCATAGGCTCAATATGGAGGAGCCTGTAAGACTCCAAGGAGGAGAGAATGATTAAATGACAGGCTTAATACGAACTAAAGCCTGTACAAAACAGTGAATATCAGGAAGTTTAGCAATCTTTCTGTGCATAAAACAGAAAGAGCAGAGATTTGTCCCTTCAAGGAACTTGCAGACAAACCCATATCCAAACCATCCTGAAGAAACTGTAAAATTTTTGCAACTCTAAAAGAATGCCAAGAGAATTTATGAGAAGAACACCATGAAATGTAAGTCTTCCAAACTCAATAATAAATCTTTCTAGAAACAGATTTACGATCCTGTAACATAGTATTAATCACTGAGTCAGAGAAACCTCTATGACTTAGCACTAAGCGATCAATTTCCATACCTTCAAATTTAATGATTTGAGAACCTGATGGAAAAACGGACCTTGACACAGTAGGTACGGCCTTAACGGAAGTGGCCAAGGTTGGCAGCTGGACATCCGAACAAGACCCGCATACCAAAACCTGTGAGGCCATGCTGGAGCCACCAGCAACACAAACGATAGTTCCATGATGATTTTGGAAATCACTCTTGGAAGAAGAATTAGAGGCAGGAAAATATAAGCAGGTTGATAAAACCAAGGAAGTGTCAGCGCACCCACTGCTTCCGCCTGAAAATCCCTGGACCTGGACAGGCATCTGGGAAGTCTCTTGTTTACATGAGAGGCAATCAGATCTATCTCTAGAAGACCCCATATCTGAACAATCTGAGAAAACACATCTGGATGGAGAGACCACTCCCCAGGATGTAAAGTCTGATGGCTGACATAATCTGCCTCCCTATATCTATACCAGGGATATGCACCGCAGAATTTAGACAGGAGCTGGATTCCGCCCAAGTAAGTATCCGAGATACTTCTTTCATAGCTTGTGGACTGTGAGTCCCACCCTGCTGATTGACAAATGCCACTGTCTGTGATATTGTCTGTTTAAAAATAAATGAACGGTTCTCTCTTCAACAGAGGCCAAAACTGAAGAGCTCTGAGAATTGCACGGAGTTCTAAAATATTGATTGGTAATCTCGCCTCTTGAGATTTCCAAACCCCTTGTGCTGTCAGAGATCCCCAAACAGCTCCCTAACCTGAAAGACTTGCATCTGTAGTGATCATAGTCCAGGTTAGCCGAACAAAGAAGACCCTTGAACTAAACGCTGGTGATTTAACCACCACGTCTGAGTGTCAAACATTGGGATTTAAGGATATTAATTGTGATATCTTTGTATAATTCCTGCACCATGGATTCAGCAAACAAAGCTGGAGAGGTCTCATGTGAAAACGAGCAAAGGAAATTGCATCCGATGCTGCAGTCATGAGACCTAAATTTTCCATGCACATAACCACTGAAGGGAATGTCTGAGACTGAAGGTGCCGACAGGTGGACACTGAATCTATCTGGAAACCTAAAAAAGGTGACCCTTGTCTGAGGAATCAAGAAACTTTTTGGTAAATTGATCCTCCAACCATGTTTTCGAAGAAACAACACCACTAGTTGATTCGTGTGAGAGTCTGCAGAATGTAAAGACTGAGCTAGTACCAAGATATCGTCCAAATAAGGAGACATCACAATACCCTGCTCTCTGGTTTCCATAAAGCAGGGCACCTAGAACCTTTAAAAAAAGATTCTTTGAGTGGTTGCTAGTCCAAATGGAAGAGCAACAAATTGGTAATGCTTGTCTAGAAAAGAGAATCTCAGGAAATGATAATGATCTGAATGAATCGGAATATGAAGGTATACATTCTGCAAGTCCATTGTGGACCTAAAATGTCCTTGCTGAATAAAAGGCAGAATAGTCCTTAAAGTCACCATTTGAAAGTTGGTACTCTTACATAACAATTCAAAATTTTCAGATCCAGAATTGGTCTGAATAAAATTTCCTTCTTTGGGACAATGAATAGATTTGAATAAAACCCCAGACCTTGTTCCTGAAAAGGAACTGGCATGACTACCCCTGAACTCCAGGTCTGAAACACACTTCAGGAAAGCCTGAGCTTTAACTCGATTTACTGGGATGCGTGAGAGAAAATAAATCCCTGAGAGACAATACTCTGAAACCATTGATTTTGGACAGAATTTATCCAAACATCCTTGAAAAAAACCTTAATCTGCCCCCTACCAGCTGAGCTGGAATGAGAGTCGCACCTTCATGCGGACTTAGGGGCTGGCTTTTGGTTTCTTAAATGGGTTGGATTTATTCCGATTAATTAAGGTTTCCAATTGGAAACAGATTCCATAGGGAAGGATTAGGTTTTTGTTCCTTATTTGACAAAAAGAACGAAAACGATTAGAAGCTCTATATTTACCCTTAGGTCTCTTATTACCTTAGAAAGAAAGGGATAGCAATCTAGACGTAAAAAGTCATATCAGCATTCCAAGATTTAAGCCTCAATACTCTTCTAGCTAAAAATAGCTAAAGACATAGATCTAACATCAATCTTGATGATATCAAAAAATGGCATCAGAACTGATTAGTATGTTGCAGTAAGCGAACAATGCTAGATAAATCAGAATCCAATTCTTGTTGCGCTAATTCTACAACAAAAATGTTGATGCAGCTGCAACATCAGCCAAAGAAATTGCAGGCCTGAGAAGACCTGAATATAAATAAGGTTTCCTTAGATAAGATTCAAGTTTCCTATCTAAAGGAACTTAAGTACTATCTTCTATAGGAATAAAGGTACGTTCAGCAAGAGTAGAAATAGCCCCATCAACTTTGAGGATCTTTTCCCAAAACGCTATAGAAATTGCTGGTAAAAGAATACAATTTTTAAACCTTGAAGAAGGAATAAAAGAAGTACCCAGTTTATTCCATTCCTTAGAAATCCTATCAGAAATAGCATCAGGAAAAAACCTCTGGAGTAACCACAGGAGGTTTAAAAACATAATTTACTAGTTCTAATATCAAGAGGACTAGTTTCCACAGTATCCAAAATAATTAACACTTCTTTAACAAAGAACGAAAATACTTAATTTTAAATAAATAAGTAGATTTGTTAGTGTCGGTATCTGAGGAAAGATCTTCTGAATCAGATAGATCCTCATCAGAGAAGGATAATTCATTATGTTGTCGGTCATTAGAAATTTCATCAACCTTATGAGAAGTTTTAAAAGACCTTATATTAATTAGAAGGCAAAATAGCAGACAAAGCCTTCTGAATAGAATCAGTAACAAATTCTTAAAATTTTATAGGTATAACATGTACATTAAAAGTTGAAGGAACAACAACAGGCAATGTACTATTTACTGATGGACACAATATCTGCATGTAAAAGTTTATCATGATAACCAATACAAATGACATTCGGAAATATAATGCACTTAGCTTTAGTAGAACCGACATCAGGCAGCAAAGTTCCAACAGATACTTCTGAGGCAGGATCAGATTGAGACATCTTGCAAAATGTAAAATAAAAAACAACATATTAAGCAAAATTTGTCAATTTCCTTATATGACAGTTTCAGGAATAGGAAAAAAATGCAAATAGCATAGCCCTCCACTAACGACGCAACCCTGTGTAAGGAACTTGCGTCAACGGACGTACTTTCGTGCCAAAAAATTCTTGCGCCAAGAATGACGTAATAAAGTCTAGAATTTGGCGCACCCGCAAGCCTAGTACTGCCCGCAATCTGCAAGAAAAATGTAGTCAATTTTGAAAAAAAAAGACTAAACCCCAGGTAAGAAAAATATTTCTTAAAATGTTTATTTTCCCCAAATATGAAACTGACAGTCTGCACAAGGAAATACATGAACCTGACTCATGGCAAATATAAGTACAATACATATATTTAGAACTTTATATAAATGCATAAAGTGCCAAACCATAGCTGGGGTGTCTTAAGTAATAAAAAAGGAAATTTATGTTTACCTGATAAATTAATTTCTTTTACGATATACCGAGTCCACGGGTTTCATCCTTTACTTGTGGGATATATTCCTCCTGCTAACAGAAAGTGGCAAAGAGCACCACAGCAGAGCTGCTATATAGCTCCTCCCCTAATTTCTACCCCCAGTCATTCGACCGAAGGTATAGGAAGAGAAAAAAAATAAATCCTGTCCCAAAATGACAGGGTGGGCCGTGGACTCGGTATATCGTAAAATAAATTAATTTATCAGGTAAGCATAAATTTCCTTTTCTTTTACAAGATATACCGAGTCCACGGCCCACCCTGTCATTTGGTCGCTTGTAAATAAAATTTTAAAGAGGGAACCACATCCAAATTATGTAACAAACGCTCCTTCTTAGAGGAAGGATTAGGACACAAGGAAGGAACCACAATTTCCTGATTAATATTCTTATTTGAAACAACCTTAGGAAGGAATCCAGGTTTAGTCTGCAAAACCACCTTATCAGAATGGAATATAAGATAAGGGGAATCGCATTGCAACGCAGAGAGCTCAGAAACTCTTCGAGCCGAAGAAATAGCTACTAAAAACAAAACTTTCCAAGATAACAGTTTAATATCTATGGAATGCATGGGTTAAAACGGAACCCCTTGAAGAACATTAAGAACTAAATTCAAACTCCATGGCGGAGCAATTGGTATAAACACAGGCTTGATTCTGATTAAAGCCTGACAAAATGCCTGAACATCTGGGACATCTGCCAGACGCTTGTGAAGCAAAATTGACAAAGCAGAAATTTGACCCTTTAAAGAACTAGCTAATAATCCCTTCTCCAATCCTTCTTGGAGAAAAGACAAAATCCTAGGAATCCTAATCTTACTCCATGAGTAACCCTTGGATTTGCACCAAGAAAGATATTTACGCCATATCTTATGGTAAATTTTTCTAGTGACCGGCTTGCGAGCCTGAATCAAGGTACCAATGACCGGCTCAGAGAAACCCCGCTTAGATAAAATCAAGCGTTCAATCTCCAAGCAGTCAGCTGCAGAGAAGTGAGATTTGGATGCTGGAAAGGACCTTGAATGAGAAGGTCCTTTCTCAATGGCAGTCTCCACGGTGGCAGAGACGACATATCCACTAGATCTGCATACCAGGTCCTGCGTGGCCACGCAGGCGCTATTAGAATTACTGACGCCCTCTCCTCTTTGATTCTGGCGATCACACGAGGAAGGAGAGGAAACGGTGGAAACACATAGGCCAGGTTGAACGACCAAGGTACTGCTAGAGCATCTATCAGTACAGCCTGGGGATCCCTTGACCTGGACCCGTAGCATGGAAGTTTGGCATTCTGTCGAGATGCCATCAGATCCAATTCCAGTGTGCCCCATTGATGAGTCAAGGCTGCAAACACCTCCGGATGGAGTTCCCACTCCCCTGGATGAAAAGTCTGACGACTTAGAAAATCCGCTTCCCAGTTCTCTACTCCTGGGATATAGATCGCAGACAGATGGCAAGAGTGAGCCTCTGTCCATCGAATTATCTTTGATACTTCTATCATCGCTAGAGAACTCCTTGTTCCCCCCTGATGGTTGATATATGCCACAGTCGTGATATTGTCCGACTGGAATCTTATGAATTTGGCCAAAGCCAACTGAGGCCACGCTAGCAGCGCGTTAGATATCGTTCTCAGTTCCAGAATATTAATTGGCAATTGAGACTCCGCCTGAGTCCACACACCCTGAGCCTTCAGGGAATTCCAGACTGCACCCCAGCCCAGTAGACAGGCGTCCGTCTTTACTATTACCCAAGATGGCCTGCGGAAGCATATCCCTTGGGACAGATTGTCCTGCGACAACCACCGCCGAAGAGAGTCTCTGGTCTCTTGGTCCAGATTTATCTGAGGAGATAAATTCGCATTATCCCCATTCCACTGACTGAGCATGCACAGTTGTAGTGGTCTGAGATGAAAGCGAGCAAACGGGATGATATCCATTGCTCCTACCATTAGTCCTATGACTTCAATACACTGAGCCACTGATGGCCGATTAATGGACTGCAGAGCCCGGCAAGTATTTAGAATCTTTGATTTTCTGACTTCTGTCAGAAAAATTTTCATGTCTACCGAGTCGATCAGAGTTCCCAGGAATGGAACTCTTGTCTGTGGAACTAGTTATCTCTTTCCTACATTCACTTTGCAACCGTGAGTTCTCAGAAATGACAACACGATGTCCGTGTGAGATTTGGACAGATGATAGGTTGACGTCTGGATCAAGATATCGTCCAGATAGGGCGCCACCGCTATGCCTCGCGGCCTGAGAACTGCTAGAAGAGACCCTAGAACCTTCGTGAAGATCCTGGGAGCCATGGCCAACCCGAAGGGAAGGGCCACAAACTGATAATGTTTGTCCTGAAATGCAAATCGCAGGAACTGATGATTATCCTTGTGGATAGGAATGTGAAGGTACGCATCCTTCAGGTCCACCGTGGTCATGTATTGACCCTCCTGGATCATTGGCAAAATTGTACGAATAGTCTCCATCTTGAACGATGGGACTTTGAAAAACTTGTTTAGACATTTGAGATCTAAAATCGGTCTGAAGGTTCCCTCTTTTTTGGGAACCCCGAATAGATTTGAATAGAACCCCTGCCCCTGTTCCCGATCTGGAACTGGGCAAGTTTAAGAGCCTTAATTCTGTCTAAAATGTCCTCTAAAGGTGTCTCAACCTTCAGAGACTCTTCCAGGGCGTCAAACCAAAAGGCAGCTGCAGTAGTTACTGGAACCATGCAAGCTATAGGCTGTAAGAGGAAACCCTGGTGAACAAATATTTTCTTTAGAAGACCCTCTAATTTTTTATCCATAGAGTCTTTAAAAGCACAACTATCCTCAATGGGTATAGTTGTACGTTTAGCTAAAGTAGATATAGCTCCCTCCACCTTGGGAATCAATTGCCAGAAGTCCCGCATGGTGTCAGATATGGGAAACATTTTCTTAAAACTAGGAGGGAGAGAAAACGGTATACCTGGTCTATCCCATTCCTTCTTAACAATTTCCGAAATTCTCTTAGGAACCGGAAAAACATCCGTGTAAGTAGGTACTTCCAAATATTTGTCCATTTTACACAATTTTTCTGGGGGAATTGTGATCGGGTCACAATCATCCAGAGATTCGCCAGAACCTCCCTGAGCAATAAGCGGAGGTGTTCTAATTTGAATTTAAAGGACACGAAGTCCGAATCTGTCTGAGGTAATACATTTCCTGACTCTGAAAGTTCTCCCTCAGACATAATCCCTAACCCCCAAATCAGAGCATTGGGAGGGTGCATCGGAAATAGCCACTAAGGCGTCAGGGGGTTCAGTATCTACATTAATATCTGACCTATGGTGTTTACCCTGCAAACCTGGCATTTTAGACAATACCTCTGTAAGGGTAGTAGACATAACTGCAGCCATATCTTGCAAAGTAAAAGAAGTAGACGCACTAGAAGTACTTGGCGTCGCTTGTGTGGGTTAACAGTTGTGACACTTGGGGAGAATTAGATGGCATATCCTGATTCTCTGCAGACCGAGAATCATCCTGAGGCCCACTTTCTTTATTTAAAATTTGATCCTTACAGTGTAAGGCCCTTTCAGTACAAGGGCACAATGTAAGAGGGGGTTCCACCATGGCTTCTAAACACATAGAACACTGAGTTCCCATGTCAGACATGTTGTAAAGACTAGTAATAACAGCACAAGTCGTTCCCAATCTTTATTATATGTGAAAAAAACAATTCAGCACAAAAAACATAATTTATGCTTAACTGATAAATTTATTTCTCTTGTAGTGTAGTCAGTCCACGGGTCATCCATTACTTATGGGATTATATCTCTTCCCCAACAGGAAGTTGCAAGAGGATCACCCAAGCAGAGCTGCTATATAGCTCCTCCCCTCACGTGTCATATCCAGTCATTCGACCAAAACCAGACGAGAAAGGAGAAACCATAGGGTGCAGTGGTGACTGGAGTTTAATTAAAATTTAGATCTGCCTTAAAAGACAGGGCGGGCCGTGGACTGACTACACTACAAGAGAAATAAATTTATCAGGTAAGCATAAATTATGTTTTCTCTTGTTAAGTGTAGTCAGTCCACGGGTCATCCATTACTTATGGGATACCAATACCAAAGCTAAAGTACACGGATGAAGGGAGGGACAAGGCAGGAATCTTAAACGGAAGGAACCACTGCCTGAAGCACCTTTCTCCCAAAAATAGCCTCCGAAGAAGCGAAAGTGTCAAATTTGTAAAATTTTGAAGAAGTGTGAAGTGAAGACCAAGTTGCAGCCTTGCAAATCTGTTCAACAGAGGCCTCATTTTTAAAGGCCCAGGTGGAAGCCACAGCAGTAGAATGAGCTGCAATTCTTTCAGGAGGCTGCTGTCCAGCAGTCTCATAGGCTAAACGTATTATGCTACGAAGCCAAAAAGAGAGAGAGGTAGCCGAAGCCTTTTGACCTCTCCTCTGTCCAGAGTAAACGACAAACAGGGAAGAAGTTTGACGAAAATCTTTAGTTGCCTGCAAATAGAACTTCAGGGCACGGACTACGTCCAGATTATGCAAAAGTCGTTCCTTCTTAGAAGAAGGGTTAGGACACAATGATGGAACAACAATCTCTTAATTGATATTCCTGTTAGAAACTACCTTAGGTAAAAACCCAGGTTTAGTACGCAGAACTACCTTGTCTGAATGAAAAATCAGATAAGGAGGATCACAATGTAGGCAGATAACTCAGAGACTCTTCGAGCCGAGGAAATAGCGACCAAAAATAGAACTTTCCAAGATAACAGCTTGATATCAATGGAATGAAGGGGTTCAAATGGAACGCCTTGAAGAACGTTAAGAACTAAGTTTAAGCTCCACGGCGGAGCAACAGTCTTAAACACAGGCTTAATCCTAGCCAAAGCCTGAACGTCTGGAACTTCTGCCAGACGTTTGTGTAGAAGAATAGACAGAGCAGAAATCTGTCCCTTTAACGAACTAGCAGATAAGCAGATAAGCCCTTTTCTAAACCTTCTTGTAGAAAAGACAATATCCTAGGAATCCTAACCTTACTCCATGAGTAACTCTTGGATTCGCACCAATATAAATATTTACGCCATATCTTATGGTAAATTCTTCTGGTAACAGGTTTCCTAGCCTGTATTAAGGTATCAATAACCGACTCCGAGAAGCCACGCTTTGATAGAATCAAGCGTTCAATCTCCATGCAGTCAGCCTCAGAGAAATTAGATTTGGATGGTTGAAAGGACCCTGAATTAGAAGGTCTGGCCTCAGAGGCAGAGACCACGGTGGACAGGACGACATGTCCACTAAGTCTGCATACCAGGTCCTGCGTGGCCACGCAGGCGCTATCAGAATCACCGATGCCCTCTCTTGTCTGATCTTGGCAATCAGTCGAGGAAGCATCGGAAATGGAGGAAACACATAAGCCATGTTGAAGACCCAAGGGGCTGTCAGAGCATCTATCAGCACCGCTCCCGGGTCCCTGGACCTGGATCCGTAACAAGGAAGCTTGGCGTTCTGTCGAGACGCCATGAGATCCAGATCTGGTTTGCCCCAACGAAGAATCAGTTGAGCGAAGACCTCCGGATGAAGTTCCCACTCCCCCGGATGAAAAGTCTGGCGACTTAGAAAATCCGCCTCCCAGTTCTCCACGCCTGTGATGTAAATCGCTGACAGGTGGCAAGAGTGAGACTCTGCCCAGCGAATTATCTTTGAGACTTCCAACATCGCTAGGGAACTTCTGGTTCCCCCTTGATGGTTGATGTAAGCCACAGTCGTGATGTTGTCCGACTGAAATCTGATGAACCTCAGAGTTGCTAACTGAGGCCAAGCTAGAAGAGCATTGAATATTGCTCTTAACTCCAGAATATTTATTGGGAGGAGTTTCTCCTCCTTAGTCCATAATCCCTGAGCCTTCAGGGAATTCCAGACTGCGCCCCAACCTAGAAGGCTGGAGTCTGTCGTTACAATCGTCCAATCTGGCCTGCGAAAGGTCATCCCCTTGGACAGATGGGGCCGAGAAAGCCACCATAGAAGAGAATCTCTGGTCTCTTGATCCAGATTTAGCAGAGGGGACAAATCTGAGTAATCCCCATTCCACTGACTTAGCATGCACAATTGCAGCGGTCTGAGATGCAGGCGCGCAAATGGTACTATGTCCATTGCCGCTACCATTAAGCCGATTACTTCCATGCACTGAGCTACTGACGGGTGTGGAATGCAATGAAGGACACGGCAAGCATTTAGAAGTTTTGATAACCTGGACTCCGTCAGGTAAATTTTCATCTCTACAGAATCTATAAGAGTCCCTAGGAAGGGAACCCTTGTAAGTGGTAATAGAGAACTCTTTTCCACGTTCACCTTCCACCCATGCGACCTCAGAAATGCCAGAACTATCTCTGTATGAGACTTGGCAGTTTGAAAACTTGACGCTTGTATCAGAATGTCGTCTAGGTACGGAGCCACCGCTATGCCTCGCGGTCTTAGTACCACCAGAAGTGAGCCCAGAACCTATGTAAAGATTCTTGGAGCCGTAGCTAACCCGAAGGGAAGAGCTACAAACTGGTAATGCCTGTCTAGGAAGGCAAATCTTAGGTACCGATAATGATCCTTGTGAATCGGTATGTGAAGGTAGGCATCCTTTAAGTCCACTGTGGTCATGTACTGACCCTCTTGGATCATGGGTAGGATGGTTCCAATAGTTTACATTTTGAATGATGGAACTCTTAGGAATTTGTTTAGGATTTTTAAGTCCAAGATTGGTCTGAAGGTTCCCTCTTTCTTGGGAACCACAAATAGATTTGAATAGAATCCTTGCCCGTGTTCCGTTCGTGGAACTGGGTGGATCACCCCCATTAGTAAGAGGTCTTGTACACAGCGTAGAAACGCCTCTTTCTTTATTTGGTTTGCTGATAACCTTGAAAGATGAAATCTCCCTTGTGGAGGAGAAGCTTTGAAGTCCAGAAGATATCCCTGAGATATGATCTCCAACGCCCAGGGATCCTGGACATCTCTTGCCCAAGCCTGGGCAAAGAGAGAAAGTCTGCCCCCGACTAGATCCGTTTCCGGATAGGGGGCCCTCTCTTCATGCTGTCTTAGGGGCAGCAGCAGGTTTTCTGGCCTGCTTGCCCTTGTTCCAGGACTGGTTAGTTTTCCAGCCCTGTCTGTAACGAGCAACAGCTCCTTCCTGTTTTGGAGCGGAGGAAGTTGATGCTGCTCCTGCCTTGAGGTTACGAAAGGCACGAAAATTAGACTGTTTGGCCTTTGATTTGGCCCTGTCCTGAGGCAGAGCATGGCCCTTACCTCCCGTAATGTCAGCGATAATTTATTTCAAGCCGGGCCCGAATAAGGTCTGCCCTTTGAAAGGAATATTAAGCAATTTAGATTTAGAAGTCATGTCAGCTGACCAGGATTTAAGCCATAGCGCTCTGCGCGCTTGGATGGCGAATCCGGAGTTCTTAGCCGTAAGTTTGGTACGACGGCATCAGAAACAAATGCGTTAGCTAGCTTAAGTGCTTTAAGCTTGTTCATAATTTCATCCAATGGAGCTGTGCGAATGGCCTCTTCCAGAGACTCAAACCAGAATGCCGCCGCCGCAGCAGTGACAGGCGCAATGCAAGCAAGGGGCTGTAAGATAAAACCTTGTTGAACAAACATTTTCTTAAGGTAACCTTCTAATTTTTTATCCATTGGATCTGAAAAGGCACAACTATCCTCCACCGGGATAGTGGTACGCTTAGCCAAAGTAGAAACTGCTCCCTCCACCTTAGGGACCGTCTGCCATAAGTCCCGAGTGGTGGCGTCTATTGGAAACATTTTCCTGAATATAGGAGGGGGGGAAAAGGGCACACCGGGTCTATCCCACTCCTTGCTAATAATTTCTGTAAGCCTCTTAGGTATAGGAAAAACGTCAGTACACACCGGTACCGCATAGTATCTATCCAGCCTACATAATTTCTCTGGAATTGCAACTGTGTTACAATCATTCAGAGCCACTAATACCTCCCCTAGCAATACGCGGAGGTTCTCAAGCTTAAATTTAAAATTAGAAATCTCTGAATCCAGTCTCCCTGGATCAGATCCGTCACCCACAGAATGAAGCTCTCCGTCCTCATGTTCTGCAAATTGTGACGCAGTATCGGACATGGCTCTCACATCATCAGCGCGCTCTGTCCTTAACCCAGAGCAATCGCGCTTGCCTTTTAATTCTGGCAATTTAGATAATACTTCTGTCATAACAGTAGCCATGTCTTGCAAAGTGATTTGTATGGGCCTCTCTGATGTACTTGGCGCCACAATATCACGCACCTCCTGAGCAGGAGGCGAAGGTACTGACACGTGAGGAGAGTTAGTCGGCATAACTTCCCCCTCGTTGTCTGGTGATAATTTCTTTACATGAAAAGATTGACTTTTATTTAAAGTGACATCAATGCATTTAGTACACAAATTTCTATGGGGCTCCACAGTGGCCTTCAAACATAGTGAACAAAGAGATTCATCTGTGTCAGACATGTTTAAACAGACTAGCAATGAGACTAGCAAGCTTGGAAAATACTTTCAAATAAATTTACAAGCAATATAAAAAACGCTACTGCGCCTTTAAGAAGCACAAAAAGCTGTCACAGTTGAAATAACAATGAACCAAATTAGTTATAGCAACCAAATTTTCACAGTAAATGTATTAAGTTAGCAAAGGATTGCACCCACCAGCAAAAGGATGATTAACCCCTTAATACCCAAAAACGGATAACAATCTAATAATTAACGTTTTTATCACAGTCAAACACACTGTCACAGGTCTGCTGTGACTGATTACCTCCCTCAAAATGAATTTTGAAGACCCCTGAGCTCTCTAGAGACGTCCTGGATCATGGAGGATGAAGTAGGAAGATTGTGACTGAATTTTTACTGCGCAAAAAAGCGCTAAAATAGGCCCCTCCCACTCATATTACAACAGTGGGGAAGCTCAGTTAACTGTTTCTATGCAGAAAACAAGATATCCATGTGGAAAAAATCATGCCCCAATAAATTTTATCACCAAGTACCTCACAAAAAACGATTAACATGCCAGTAAACGTTTTAAACATACATTTTTAAAAGTTATGAAGTGTTATTAATAAGCCTGCTACCAGTCGCTTTTACTGCAGTTAAGGCTCATACATTACTTCAGTATTAACAGTATTTTCTGAGTCAATTCCATTCCTTAGAAAAATACATTCAGTGTACACACACTCATCAGCCTAATACCAGTCGCTATCACTGCATTTAAGGCTGAACTTACATTACATTGGTATCAGCAGTATTTTCTCAGTCAATTCCATTCCTCAGAAAAATAATTTACTGCACATACCTCTTTTGCAGGGGGGCCCTGCATGCTATTCCCCTTTTCTGAAGTTACCTCACTCCTCAGAATGTATGAGAACAGCCAGTGGATCTTAGTTACGTCTGCTAAGATCATAGAAAACGCAGGCAGATTCTTCTTCTAATGCTGCCTGAGAACAAAACAGCACACTCCGGTGCCATTTAAAATAACAAACTTTTGATTGAAGAAATAAACTAAGTTTAAAAACACCACAGACCTCTCACAACGACCTATCTTTAGTTAGGTTGCAAGAGAATGACTGGATATGACACGTGAGGGGAGGAGCTATATAGCAGCTCTGCTTGGGTGATCCTCTTGCAACTTCCTGTTGGGGAAGAGATATAATCCCATAAGTAATAGATGACCCATGGACTGACTACACTTAACAAGAGAAACGGTTACTGCGCCTTTAAGTATAAAAAGTGTACACTGTTTTGCAAAGTCGTTAAAACGATATTCAAAATGAATAATTTTGTTGATATGAGAGCCTAATGTGCTATCGGATATTGCACCACAAGTAATAGGAGAGTTAAATCTTATTTTTAGTAAATTAGGCAGTAAAAAACGATCTGCAGACAATTTTCACTTAATGGATTCTACACCTCGCCACAGCTCTGCTGTGGCGCCTACCTGCCCCCAAGACCTGTCAAAACGATCCGGTCCCACTCCAAAATACAGCCTCACAGTCTGGTTCCAACCGGAGCTAATGGCTGCTAACTCTCCAGAAAATAACTGCGCACTGAAGCACGAAATTAGGCCCCGCCCATCATATCTGATAAACCGACAACTTGAGAAAAACGCATGGGAAGCGTTTCAACAATAAAAATATGCACCCACTGCTTTTTTGTAATGAACATGCCATGTGAACCCCACAGAAAAATTAAACTCAGCCTCAATAAACCCCATAATCGTAACATTAGGTGTTTCCTAGGCTGACCCAGTGTCTAAAACCAGCCCTTAAGTATCCTCATGTTATCTTGAATGGGATAATAATACACAGGTTACTACAGTACCACCCTTTTTTTATATAAGGAATACTGCTTACCCTTTCCCCGCATGGGAAATATGTCAGCCAAATTCTGATATATCAGGTCTCCTCAGAATGTAAATGACTGCACATACCTTGATACTGCTTGCAGCAAGAAAACGTTCCCCCATACTGAAGATTTCTCCTGTACTTCATCAGTAAAACTTGAGAGAACGAACATAGATCTTAGTTACTAATGCGAAGATCATCAGACTCAAGGCATGATTCTTCTTCTATGTCATGCCAGAGTAAAAACAGTACTCACCGGTACCATTTAAAATAAAAAATTCTTGATTGAAGAAAAACTAAACTATCTTTTTATCACCACATAAACTTTACCCTTCCTATTGATAGCATAGGCAAAGAGAATGACTGGGGGGAGGAGTTAGGGGAGGAGCTATATAGCAGCTCTGCTGTGGTGCTCTTTTCCACTTCCTGTTAGCAGGAGGAATATATCCCACAAGTAAAGGATGAAACCCGTGGACTCGGTATATCTTGTAAAAGAAAAACATACTTACCGAAAAGACACCCATCCACATAAAGCAGATAGCCAAACCAGTATTGAAACAGTTATCAGTAGAGGTAATGGTATATGAGAGTATATCGTCGATCTGAAAAGGGAGGTAGGAGATGAATCTCTACGACCGATAACGGAGAACCTATGAAATAGATCCCCGTTAAGAAGACCATTGCATTCAATAGGTGATACTCTCTTCACATCCCTCTGACATTCGCTGTACTCAGAGGAATCGGGCTTAAAAATGCTGAGAAGCGCATGTCAACGTAGAAATCTTAGCACAAACTTACTTCACCACCTCCATAGGAGGCAAAGTTTGTAAAACTGAATTGTGGGTGTGGTGAGGGGTGTATTTATAGGCATTTGAGGTTTGGGAAACTCTGCCCCTCCTGGTAGGATTGTATATCCCATACGTCACTAGCTCATGGACTCTTGCCAATTACATGAAAGAAACAGTATTCTGTAGGGTTAGTGTGGGACTCAGGTGAGCCCAATAAAAACAAAAGAAAAGAAAGGTCTCACTGCAGCCACCTACCATATAGGTACGCAGACACCATATGAGTCACTCACCATGTAAGTTGTAGTTAATAAGAAAGGCCTCAACGCCCTCTGCTTGCTTCTTCTGGCCAAGGTGCACCAGGCTCTTACAGACAGGGGTCACAGCATTTGTGAAGGAAACGGGGACCACAAACTCCAGCAGATATGGCCACAGGATCTGCAGGGGCGGTATATTTATCACAGGCACTCTTTATTTTGTGATGTAGCTTTGAGTTTATAGGGGGTTGCTAAAACATTATTAAAGCGAGAAAAAGTAGGAAATCAAACAGTGCAGGGCCAGGGTATTTACTATATGTGAGGGATAATTTTCTAGGTTCCATGTATAATTGGCACAGTTTCTTGAACCCTATCCTATGACATCATAATGCAATATGTCAGCACGCACCATAGGTTTCTTTTACACCCACTAACTGAAAAAAAACATAATTTATGCTTACCTGATAAATTCCTTTCTTCTGTAGTGTGATCAGTCCACGGGTCATCATTACTTCTGGGATATTACTCCTCCCCAACAGGAAGTGCAAGAGGATTCACCCAGCGGAGCTGCATATAGCTCCTCCCCTCTACGTCACTCCCAGTCATTCGACCAAGGACCAACGAGAAAGGAGAAACCAAGGGTGTAGTGGTGACTGGAGTATAATTTAAAAAATATTTACCTGCCTTAAAAAAACAGGGCGGGCCGTGGACTGATCACACTACAGAAGAAAGGAATTTATCAGGTAAGCATAAATTATGTTTTCTTCTGTTAAGTGTGATCAGTCCACGGGTCATCATTACTTCTGGGATACCAATACCAAAGCAAAAGTACACGGATGACGGGAGGGATAGGCAGGCTCTTTATACAGAAGGAACCACTGCCTGAAGAACCTTTCTCCCAAAAATAGCCTCCGAGGAAGCAAAAGTGTCAAATTTGTAAAATTTGGAAAAAGTATGAAGCGAAGACCAAGTTGCAGCCTTGCAAATCTGTTCAACAGAGGCCTCATTCTTAAAGGCCCAAGTGGAAGCCACAGCTCTAGTAGAATGAGCTGTAATTCTCTCAGGAGGCTGCTGTCCAGCAGTCTCATAGGCTAAACGAATTATGCTACGAAGCCAAAAAGAAAGAGAGGTAGCAGAAGCCTTTTGACCTCTCCTCTGACCAGAGTAAACGACAAACAGGGAAGACGTTTGTCGAAATTCCTTAGTTGCCTGTAAGTAAAACTTTAGGGCACGAACTACATCCAGATTGTGCAGAAGACGTTCCTTCTTCGAAGAAGGATTTGGACACAAAGAAGGAACAACAATCTCTTGATTGATATTCCTGTTAGTGACTACCTTAGGTAAGAACCCAGGTTTAGTGCGCAGAACTACCTTATCCGAATGAAAAATCAAATAAGGAGAATCACAATGTAAGGCTGATAACTCAGAGACTCTTCGAGCCGAGGAAATAGCCATTAAAAATAGAACTTTCCAAGATAACAACTTTATATCAATGGAATGGAGGGGTTCAAACGGAACACCCTGTAAAACGTTAAGAACAAGGTTTAAACTCCATGGCGGAGCAACAGTTTTAAACACAGGCTTAATCCTGGCCAAAGCCTGACAAAAAGCCTGAACGTCTGGCACTTCTGACAGACGTTTGTGTAACAGAATGGACAGAGCTGAGATCTGTCCCTTTAATGAACTAGCAGATAAACCCTTTTCTAAACCTTCTTGTAGAAAAGACAATATCCTAGGAATCCTAACCTTACTCCAAGAGTAACCTTTGGATTCACACCAATATAGGTATTTACGCCATATCTTATGGTAAATCTTCCTGGTAACAGGCTTCCTAGCCTGTATTAAGGTGTCAATAACTGACTCAGAAAACCCACGTCTTGATAAAATCAAACGTTCAATTTCCAAGCAGTCAGCTTCAGAGAAGTTAGATTTTGATGTTTGAAAGGACCCTGTATCAGGAGATCCTGTTTCAGAGGTAGAGACCAAGGTGGACAGGATGACATGTCCACCAGGTCTGCATACCAAGTCCTGCGTGGCCATGCAGGTGCTATTAGAATCACTGATGCTCTCTCCTGTTTGATTCTGGCAATCAATCGAGGAAGCATCGGGAAGGGTGGAAACACATAAGCCATCGTGAAGTCCCAAGGTGCTGTCAGGGCATCTATTAGGACTGCTCCTGGATCCCTGGATCTGGACCCGTAACGAGGAAGCTTGGCGTTCTGTCGAGACGCCATGAGATCTATCTCTGGTTTGCCCCAACGTCGAAGTATTTGGGCAAAGACCTCCGGATGAAGTTCCCACTCCCCCGGATGAAAAGTCTGACGACTTAAGAAATCCGCCTCCCAGTTCTCCACTCCCGGGATGTGGATTGCTGACAGGTGGCAAGAGTGAAACTCTGCCCAGCGAATTATCTTTGATACTTCCATCATTGCTAGGGAGCTCCTTGTCCCTCCCTGATGGTTGATGTAAGCTACAGTCGTGATGTTGTCCGACTGAAACCTGATGAACCCCCGAGTTGTCAACTGGGGCCAAGCCAGGAGGGCATTGAGAACTGCTCTCAATTCCAGAATGTTTATTGGCAGGAGACTCTCCTCCTGACTCCATTGTCCCTGAGCCTTCAGAGAATTCCAGACGGCACCCCAACCTAGAAGGCTGGCGTCTGTTGTTACAATTGTCCAGTCTGGTCTGCTGAATGGCATCCCCCTGGACAGATGTGGCCGAGAAAGCCACCATAGAAGAGAATTTCTGGTCTCTTGATCCAGATTCAGAGAAGGGGACAAGTCTGAGTAATCCCCATTCCATTGACTTAGCATGCATAGTTGCAGTGGTCTGAGGTGTAAGCAAGCAAATGGCACTATGTCCATTGCCGCTACCATTAAGCCGATTACCTCCATGCATTGAGCCACTGACGGGTGTTGAATGGAATGAAGGGTGCGGCAAGCACTTTGAAGTCTTGTTAACCTGTCCTCTGTCAGGTAAATCTTCATTTCTACAGAATCTATAAGAGTCCCCAGGAAGGGAACTCTTGTGAGTGGAACGAGTGAACTTTTCTTTTCGTTCACCTTCCATCCATGTGACCTTAGAAAAGCCAGTACTAACTCTGTATGAGACTTGGCAGTTTGAAAGCTTGAAGCTTGTATCAGAATGTCGTCTAGGTACGGAGCTACCGAAATTCCCCGCGGTCTTAGTACCGCCAGAAGAGCACCTAGAACCTTTGTGAAGATTCTTGGAGCTGTAGCCAATCCGAATGGAAGAGCTACAAACTGGTAATGCCTGTCTAGAAAGGCAAACCTTAGATACCGGTAATGATCTTTGTGAATCGGTATGTGAAGGTAAGCATCCTTTAAATCCACTGTGGTCATGTACTGACCTTCTTGGATCATGGGTAAAATTGTCCGAATAGTCTCCATTTTGAATGATGGAACTCTTAGGAATTTGTTTAGGATCTTTAAATCCAGGATTGGTCTGAAAGTTCCCTCTTTTTTGGGAACCACAAACAGATTTGAGTAAAACCCCTGTCCCTGTTCCGACCGTGGAACTGGATGGATTACTCCCATTAACAATAGATCTTGTATGCAGCGTAGAAACGCTTCTTTCTTTGTTTGGTTTGTTGACAACCTTGACAGATGAAATCTCTCTCTTGGAGGAGAGTATTTGAAGTCCAGAAGGTATCCCTGAGATATTATCTCTAGCGCCCAAGGATCCTGGACATCTCTTGCCCACGCCTGGGCGAAGAGAGAAAGTCTGCCCCCCACTAGATCCGATCCCGGATCGGGGGCCCTCAATTCATGCTGTTTTAGGGGCAGCAGCAGGTTTCCTGGCCTGCTTGCCCTTGTTCCAGGACTGGTTAGGTCTCCAGCCTTGTCTGTAGCGAGTACCAGATCCTTCTTGTTTTGGAGCAGTGGAAGTTGATGCTGCTCCTGCTTTGAAATTCCGAAAGGAACGAAAATTAGACTGTCTAGCCTTAGATTTGGCTTTGTCTTGAGGCAGGGCGTGGCCCTTACCTCCAGTAATGTCAGCGATAATTTCTTTCAAACCGGGCCCAAATAAGGTCTGTCCCTTGAAAGGTATATTAAGTAATTTGGACTTAGAAGTTACATCAGCTGACCAGGATTTTAGCCACAGTGCTCTACGCGCCTGAATGGCGAATCCGGAATTCTTAGCCGTAAGTTTAGTTAAATGTACTACGGCTTCCGAAATGAATGAATTAGCTAGCTTAAGTATTCTAAGCCTGTCCGAAATGTCGTCCAGCGTAGCTGAACTAAGGTTCTCTTCTAGAGACTCAATCCAGAATGCCGCTGCAGCCGTGACCGGCGCAATGCATGCAAGGGGTTGCAATATAAAACCTTGTTGAACAAACATTTTCTTAAGGTAACCCTCTAACTTTTTATCCATTGGATCTGAAAAGGCACAGCTATCCTCTACCGGGATAGTGGTACGCTTAGCTAAAGTCGAAACTGCTCCCTCCACCTTAGGGACCGTTTGCCATAAGTCCCGTGTGGCGGTGTCTATTGGAAACATCTTTCTAAATATCGGAGGGGGTGAGAACGGCACACCGGGTCTATCCCACTCCTTAGTAATAATTTCAGTTAGTCTCTTAGGTATAGGAAAAACGTCAGTACTTGTTGGTACAGCAAAATATTTATCCAACCTACACATTTTCTCTGGTATTGCAACTGTGTTGCAATCATTCAGGGCCGCTAACACCTCCCCTAGTAATACACGGAGGTTTTCCAGCTTAAATTTAAAATTTGAAATATCTGAATCCAATCTGTTTGGATCAGAACCGTCAGCCGCAGAATGAAGCTCTCCGTCCTCATGTTCTGCAAGTTGTGACGCAGTATCTGACATGGCCCTAGCATTATCAGCGCACTCTGTTCTCACCCCAGAGTGATCACGCTTGCCTCTTAGTTCTGGTAATTTAGCCAAAACCTCAGTCATAACAGTAGCCATATCTTGTAATGTTATTTGTAATGGCCGCCCAGATGTACTGGGCGCCACCATATCGCGCACCTCCCGAGCGGGAGATGCAGGTACTGTCACGTGAGGCGAGTTAGTCGGCATAACTCTCCCCTCGTTGTTTGGTGAAATTTGTTCAATTTGTACAGATTGACTTTTATTTAAAGTAGCATCAATACAGTTAGTACATAAATTTCTATTGGGCTCCACCTTGGCGTTGGCACAAATAGTACAGGTCTCATCCTCTGAATCAGACATGTTTAACACACTAGCAAATAAACTTGCAACTTGGAAATATTATTCAAGTAAAACACAATGAAAAAAACGTACTGTGCTTTAAGAAGCACTGAAAGATATATAACAGTTGAAAAACAAAACACAATTAGCAAAGGTTTGATCCCATTAGCAAAGAAAAACTAACCCTGATGGCATAAAAAAGTTAAAGAATAAACGTTTTTTATCACAGTCAACTATAATCTCACAGCTCTGTTAGGTTACTTCCCTCAAACAAGCTTTGAAGACCCCTGAGTTCTGTAGAGATAAACCGGAACATGCAGGAAAAAATAATGAGCTTCTGACTGAAATTTTTGATGCGTAGCAAAAGCGCCAAAAAAAAAAAAAGGTCCCTCCCCCTCACACACAACAGTGAGAGAGATCAGTAAACTGTCATAATTAGATCAAGCAACTGCCAAGTGGAAAAATAGTGCCCAAACATTTTATTCACCCAGTACCTCAGAAAATGGAAACGATTTTACATTCCAGCAAAAACGTTTAACATAAATTAAGAGTTATTAAAAACCTGTTGCTTTGCAATTAGGCTAAAGTCTAATATACACAGTGTAATTCCAGTGAAGTACCATTCTCCAGAATACTCAAATGTTAAATATACATACATGATATTATGTCGGTATGGCAGGATTTTCTCATCAATTCCATTGTCAGAAAATAAAAACTGCTACATACCTCTTTGCAGATTAAACTGCCCGCTGTCCCCTGATCTGAAGTTTACCTCTCCTCAGATGGCCGAGAAACAGCAATATGATCTTAACAACTCCGGCTAAAATCATAGTAAAAACTCTGGTAGATTCTTCTTCAAACTCCACCAGAGAAGGAATAACACACTCCGGTGCTATTAAAAAATAACAAACTTTTGATTGAAGAAATAAAACTAAATAAAATCACCATAGTCCTCTCACACATCCTATCTAGTCGTTGGGTGCAAGAGAATGACTGGGAGTGACGTAGAGGGGAGGAGCTATATGCAGCTCCGCTGGGTGAATCCTCTTGCACTTCCTGTTGGGGAGGAGTAATATCCCAGAAGTAATGATGACCCGTGGACTGATCACACTTAACAGAAGAAATCCCCATTTCTGCCGAATGTCACTAGAGAAAATGGCGATGTTATAGGTTTATCATGACTTAAAATTTGGGCCCTTAATCTCCACAAACATTTCTTATCTTTTATAACCAAGTTGTCACACCTCAGGCCTATATTCTCTAACTACCTGATCCTCCAAACCACTTCCTGTCTCAAGGCTCAAGACCTTGCTGAGTGAGAATAAGAGAAAGAATCATCAAACCGGCACAGCTCCACATGACCCCAATGGCAATACAGAGCCATCAGATCCCAAGACATTGTTATATGGACACTTGCAACACCTAGACCATCCTTTACACACAGTGTGTAACATAGCAAAGAGCAGAACATATTAGCCAAACAAGAACAAAATGTCTGGTGCACCCTTATTCAAGCAATAAATCCTGCAGAGTAGATCTTTAGTGACATGTATTGCTCTTGTGCTGGGTAAGAGACTGGGATGCAAGACGTTTTATAGCTGCACAGTAAGGAACTACCTTGTGAAGCGGAGTATGTACCATACTGGTCAGGTGTCATTTACCACTTAGGGATTATGAGGGCATGTTTGAGTATGATCTGACACTATGTAACTGAAACTCCTATAGAAGCATCCAAAATGCATGTGATATCACAATCCTAAGGTCCTGTGCTGCATGATGTGCCAGTAAGTAAGCCGTATAGACTCACATAAGGTCAGTGCTCAAGCTTTTGTAATTTAAATGATATAAAGCAAAGCTCATCTAATGTGTATAGCAATAGCACAGTGCACAAACTACACATGATCAGGCTCCTAAGCTACAGCAAAGTGTCCCCTTGTGCTCTGTGTCAGCCATTTGTGTGACTCCAGAAGCACACGTTAGTATCAGTCTAATTTAAGCCCACATATCATAGCACAGGGAGAAGATTAGTAGCAGGAAGATCATCCTGAGCGTCAGTGTTTTTCTATCCATCAAACTGAATTCAAGTGTAAACCGTCATCTATAGAGAACACACAACGTGGAGTGAGTACCTGTCCGTGGCTCGGCAACACTTACATTGGTGATACGGTCCACTGTTGTGCTAATGAGGTACAAGGTGTTAATGCTGATCCGGCGCACGCTCTCTTCTGTCACATCCTCCACTTCAGAGTTTTGAAGATAAAACTAGGGGGGAACACACATAATTACTATATTTAGTATTACTAATTATTATTAAAAACAAATACTTTATGACAAGGGAGAGGTTCACCTTACAAACTGAGGGACTACATCCTGTAATTAGTCCACAGCTGTCATCCTTATAAAGATGCATTTATGGCGCATGTGGTGCGTAAGATCCATAAAGCACGTCTAGCTCAGATACACTATATGGCCAAAAGTGCACACCCTACTAATTAATGAGTTCAGGTGTCAGCCACACCCCTTGCTAATAGGTGCATAAAATCCAGCACATCTCCATAGACAAATATTGGCAGTGCAATGGGTTGTACTGAAGAAGCTCAGTGACTTTAAATGTAGCACTGTAATAGGATGCCACAAGCTAGTTAAATAAATTTCTACTCTCCTCGATCTGTTCTGGTCAACTGTAAGTGCTATTATTGTAGAAGGGTCTAGGAGCACCAACAGCACAGCTAAAGCGGTATAGGGCATAAAAAAATGGCTATCATCTACTCCATCACACACTACATGGCCGAGCAGTTGTACAAAAGCCTCACATCAACATCCGCAGTGCTAAGCAACAGCTGGAGTGGTGTAAACAGCCACTGGACTCTGGAGCAGGGGAAACGTGAATCACACATCACTAATTGGCTGTCTGATCTGGCAGATGCCAGGAGAACACTCCCTACCAGAATGCACAGTGCCTACTGTAACGTTTGGTGGTGAAGGAATAAAGATTTGGGGTCTTCTTCAGGATTAGGGCTAGGCCGCTTAGTTCCAGTAAAGGGTAATTTTAGTGCTATAGGATACAAAGACATTTGGGTATTTCCATCTTTGTGGCAACAGATTCCAGAACACCCTTTCCTGTTTAATGATGACTGTGCCCCTGTACACAAAGTGAGGTATGATGAGTTTGGAGTGGCCTGAACAGGGCCCTGGCCTCAACCCCACTGAACACCTTTGGAATGACCTTGAACAAGGATTGTGAGAGAAACCTCCTCGTCAACCATCAGTGCTTGACCTCACAATTGCTCTTTTGGCTGAAAATGTACAAACTCCCACAGGCACACGCTGTTGTGCAAAGCCTTCCCAGAAGAGTGGTTGCTGTTAAAGCAGCAAATGTGGGGAACATCATATTAATGCCCATGGTCAAACAAGCTCATATCTGTGTGATCTTCAGGTGTCCACATACTTACGGCCATATAGTGTAACTGTCATGTTTACATCTCATTACAACCTAGCGATTTTGTAACGGCTTCACTGATCTTTCCATGTTACCCTAATGACTCCAGATAAGTACTAACTTACAATTAAATTTACAGCGCTACCCGCTTTATACCCAGAAATAAGGGTTACATGTTATTATTTTATATGGCGCATTACCTGCTCTATGCCTAACATGGAGCAATAGCACAGTTATTACGTATTACGTACACAGCCCCATGCCAAAGGATAAAGGAAGTTAAGAGCATGCCTTATCCTGAAGTTTGTTCGGTGCCAGACAACAGAGTCGAACAATATATTCCACAAGGGTCTCTCCTCCAGTCTGTTCCAGGTACCCGTGATGTGCCATTGAGCTGATCAGCTGTACTACCGCCCGTCTGATCTGAAATGATACAGACAAACCAACAAATATATACACAATGTCCTCTGCAGTAACTACCAAATACAATGGTTACTGGAAATGAATACAAGGGTTACAAACCCAGCAGTGCAGGTATAAAGTTATCTAAGTGTGAGGTACATGGTACAGAAAGTTATACAAAGAGAGACACAGGCAGCAGCAGTGCAGGTATAAAGTTATCTAAGTGTGAGGTACATGGTACAGAAAGTTATACAAAGAGAGACACAGGCTATTGCCCAAGAGGAGAGACACAGGCTATTGCCCAAGAGGAGAGACACAGGCTATTGCCCAAGAGGAGAGACACAGGCTATTGCCCAAGAGGAGAGACACAGACTATTGCCCAAGAGGAGAGACACAGACTATTGCCCAAGAGGAGAGACACAGGCTATTGCCCAAGAGGAGAGACACAGGCTATTGCCCAAGAGGAGAGACACAGGCTATTGCCCAAGAGGAGAGACACAGGCTATTGCCCAAGAGGAGAGACACAGGCTATTGCCCAAGAGGAGAGACACAGGCTATTGCCCAAGAGGAGAGACACAGGATATTGCCCAAGAGGAGAGACACAGGATATTGCCCAAGAGGAGAGACACAGGATATTGCCCAAGAGGAGAGACACAGGATATTGCCCAAGAGGAGAGACACAGGATATTGCCCAAGAGGAGAGACACAGGCTATTGCCCAAGAGGAGAGACACAGGCTATTGCCCAAGAGGAGAGACACAGGCAGCAGCAGTACAAGGTAACACAGAGATACACAAGCTGACCCATATATGAATAGCAGCGCAAGGTGACAGATACAAGATGCAGCGCAAGGTGACATACAGGCAGCAGCGCAAGGTGACATACAGGCAGCATTAGCACAAGGTGACATACAGGCAGCAGCGCAAGGTGACATACAGGCAGCAGCGCAAGGTGACATACAGGCAGCAGCGCAAGGTGACATACAGGCAGCAGCGCAAGGTGACATACAGGCAGCATTAGCACAAGGTGACATACAGGCAGCAGCGCAAGGTGACATACAGGCAGCAGCGCAAGGTGACAGATACAAGATGCAGCGCAAGGTGACATACAGGCAGCAGCGCAAGGTGACATACAGGCAGCAGCGCAAGGTGACATACAGGCAGCATTAGCACAAGGTCACATACAGGCAGCAGCGCAAGGTGACATACAGGCAGCAGCACAAGGTGACATACAGGCAGCAGCACAAGGTGACATACAGGCAGCAGCGCAAGGTGACATACAGGCAGCATTAGCACAAGGTGACATACAGGCAGCAGCGCAAGGTGACAGATACAAGATGCAGCACAAGGTGACATACAGACAGCAGCGCAAGGTGACATACAGACTGCAGCCAAACAAAGTAAAAGATACAAGCAACAGTGCAAGGTGACCGTCCGATACCGGCAGAAGCACAAGGTTAATATATGGAAAGCAGAGCAAGGTGACAAATACAGGCAGAGCAAGGTGACAAATACAGGCAGAGGCACACGGTGACACAGATACAGGCAGCAGCAGAAGGTGACAAAGATAGAGGCAGAAGCAGCATGAAGTGACAGAAATACAGGTATGGCATGAGGTGACAGAAATACAGGTAGTGGCATGAGGTGACAGAAATACAGGTAGTGGCATGAGGTGACAGAAATACAGGTAGTGGCATGAGGTGACAGAAATACAGAAAGTGACATGAGGCGACAGAAATACAGGTAGTGGCATGAGGCGACAGAAATACAGGTAGTGGCATGAGGCGACAGAAATACAGGTAGTGGCATGAGGTGACAGAAATACAGGTAGTGGCATGAGGTGACAGAAATACAGGTAGTGGCATGAGGTGACAGAAATACAGGTAGTGGCATGAGGTGACAGAAATACAGAAAGTGACATGAGGTGACAGAAATACAGGTAGTGGCATGAGGTGACAGAAATACAGGTAGTGGCATGAGGTGACAGAAATACAGGTAGTGACATGAGGTGACAGAAATACAAGCAGTGGCATGAGGTGACAGAAATACAAGCAGTGGCATGAGGTGACAGAAATACAAGCAGTGGCATGAGGTGACAGAAATACAAGCAGTGGCATGAGGTGACAGAAATACAGGCAGTGGCATGAGGTGACAAATACAGGTAGTGACATGAGGTAACAGAAATACAGGTAGTGACATGAGGTGACAGAAATACAGGTAGTGACATGAGGTGACAAATACAGGTAGTGACATGAGGTGACAGAAATACAGGTAGTGACATGAGGTAACAGAAATACAGGTAGTGACATGAGGTGACAGAAATACAGGTAGTGACATGAGGTGACAGAAATACAGGTAGTGGCATGAGGTGACAGAAAAACAGGTAGTGACATGAGGTGACAGAAAAACAGGTAGTGACATGAGGTGACAGAAATACAGGTAGTGGCATGAGGTGACAGAAATACAGGTAGTGACATGAGGTGACAGAAATACAGGTAGTGGCATGAGGTGACAGAAATACAGGTAGTGACATGAGGTGACAGAAATACAGGCAGTGGCATGAGGTGACAAATACAGGTAGTGACATGAGGTGACAGAAATACAGGTAGTGGCATGAGGTGACAGAAATACAGGTAGTGACATGAGGTGACAGAAATACAGGTAGTGACATGAGGTGACAGAAATACAGGTAGTGGCATGAGGTGACAGAAATACAGGTAGTGGCATGAGGTGACAGAAATACAGGTAGTGGCATGAAGGGTGACAGAAATACAGGTAGTGGCATGAGGTGACAGAAATACAGGTAGTGGCATGAGGTGACAAATACAGGTAGTGACATGAGGTGACAGAAATACAGGTAGTGGCATGAAGGGTGACAGAAATACAGGTAGTGGCATGAGGTGACAAATACAGGTAGTGGCATGAAGGGTGACAGAAATACAGGTAGTGGCATGAGGTGACAAATACAGGTAGTGACATGAGGTGACAAATACAGGTAGTGACATGAGGTGACAGAAATACAGGTAGTGGCATGAAGGGTGACAGAAATACAGGTAGTGACATGAGGTGACAGAAATACAGGTAGTGACATGAGGTGACAGAAATACAGGTAGTGGCATGAAGGGCGACAGAAATACAGGTAGTGGCATGAGGTGACAGAAATACAGGTAGTGACATGAGGTGACAGAAATACAGGTAGTGGCATGAGGTGACAGAAATACAGGTAGTGGCATGAGGTGACAGAAATACAGGTAGTGACATGAGGTGACAGAAATACAGGTAGTGACATGAGGTGACAAATACAGGTAGTGACATGAGGTGACAGAAATACAGGTAGTGACATGAGGTGACAAATACAGGTAGTGACATGAGGTGACAGAAATACAGGTAGTGGCATGAGGTGACAGAAATACAGGTAGTGGCATGAGGTGACAGAAATACAGGTAGTGACATGAGGTGACAAATACAGGTAGTGGCATGAGGTGACAAATACAGGTAGTGACATGAGGTGACAGAAATACAGGTAGTGGCATGAAGGGTGACAGAAATACAGGTAGTGGCATGAGGTGACAAATACAGGTAGTGGCATGAAGGGTGACAGAAATACAGGTAGTGGCATGAGGTGACAAATACAGGTAGTGACATGAGGTGACAAATACAGGTAGTGACATGAGGTGACAGAAATACAGGTAGTGGCATGAAGGGTGACAGAAATACAGGTAGTGACATGAGGTGACAGAAATACAGGTAGTGACATGAGGTGACAGAAATACAGGTAGTGGCATGAAGGGCGACAGAAATACAGGTAGTGGCATGAGGTGACAGAAATACAGGTAGTGACATGAGGTGACAGAAATACAGGTAGTGGCATGAGGTGACAGAAATACAGGTAGTGGCATGAGGTGACAGAAATACAGGTAGTGACATGAGGTGACAGAAATACAGGTAGTGACATGAGGTGACAAATACAGGTAGTGACATGAGGTGACAGAAATACAGGTAGTGACATGAGGTGACAAATACAGGTAGTGACATGAGGTGACAGAAATACAGGTAGTGGCATGAGGTGACAGAAATACAGGTAGTGGCATGAGGTGACAGAAATACAGGTAGTGACATGAGGTGACAAATACAGGTAGTGACATGAGGTGACAAATACAGGTAGTGACATGAGGTGACAGAAATACAAGCAGTGACATGAGGTGACAAATACAGGTAGTGACATGAGGTGACAAATACAGGTAGTGACATGAGGTGACAAATACAGGTAGTGACATGAGGTGACAAATACAGGTAGTGACATGAGGTGACAGAAATACAGGTAGTGGCATGAGGTGACAGAAATACAGGTAGTGGCATGAGGCGACAGAAATACAGGTAGTGGCATGAGGCGACAGAAATACAGGTAGTGGCATGAGGTGACAGAAATACAGGTAGTGGCATGAGGTGACAGAAATACAGGTAGTGGCATGAGGTGACAGAAATACAGGTAGTGGCATGAGGTGACAGAAATACAGGTAGTGGCATGAGGTGACAGATACAGGTAGTGACATGAGGTGACAGAAATACAGGTAGTGACATGAGGTGACAGAAATACAGGTAGTGACATGAGGTGACAGAAATACAGGTAGTGGCATGAGGTGACAGAAATACAGGTAGTGGCATGAGGTGACAGAAATACAGGTAGTGGCATGAGGTGACAGAAATACAGGTAGTGGCATGAGGTGACAGATACAGGTAGTGACATGAGGTGACAGAAATACAGGTAGTGACATGAGGTGACAGAAATACAGGTAGTGGCATGAGGTGACAGAAATACAGGTAGTGACATGAGGTGACAGAAATACAGGTAGTGGCATGAGGTGACAGAAATACAGGTAGTGACATGAGGTGACAGAAATACAGGTAGTGGCATGAGGTGACAGAAATACAGGTAGTGGCATGAGGTGACAGAAATACAGGTAGTGACATGAGGTGACAGAAATACAGGTAGTGACATGAGGTGACAGAAATACAGGTAGTGGCATGAGGTGAAAAATACAGGTAGTGGCATGAGGTGACAGAAATACAGGTAGTGACATGAGGTGACAGAAATACAGGTAGTGGCATGAGGTAACAGAAATACAGGTAGTGACATGAGGTGACAGAAATACAGGTAGTGGCATGAGGTGACAAATACAGGTAGTGGCATGAAGGGTGACAGAAATACAGGTAGTGGCATGAGGTGAAAAATACAGGTAGTGGCATGAGGTGACAAATACAGGTAGTGGCATGAGGTGAAAAATACAGGTAGTGGCATGAGGTGACAAATACAGGTAGTGGCATGAAGGGTGACAGAAATACAGGTAGTGGCATGAGGTGACAAATACAGGTAGTGACATGAGGTGACAGAAATACAGGTAGTGGCATGAGGTGAAAAATACAGGTAGTGGCATGAGGTGACAAATACAGGTAGTGACATGAGGCGACAGAAATACAGGTAGTGGCATGAGGTGAAAAATACAGGTAGTGGCATGAGGTGACAAATACAGGTAGTGGCATGAGGTGACAAATACAGGTAGTGGCATGAAGGGTGACAGAAATACAGGTAGTGGCATGAGGTGAAAAATACAGGTAGTGGCATGAGGTGACAAATACAGGTAGTGGCATGAGGTGAAAAATACAGGTAGTGGCATGAGGTGACAAATACAGGTAGTGGCATGAAGGGTGACAGAAATACAGGTAGTGGCATGAGGTGACAAATACAGGTAGTGACATGAGGTGACAGAAATACAGGTAGTGGCATGAGGTGAAAAATACAGGTAGTGGCATGAGGTGACAAATACAGGTAGTGACATGAGGCGACAGAAATACAGGTAGTGGCATGAGGTGAAAAATACAGGTAGTGGCATGAGGTGACAGAAATACAGGTAGTGGCATGAGGTGACAAATACAGGTAGTGGCATGAAGGGCGACAGAAATACAGGTAGTGACATGAGGTGACAGAAATACAGGTAGTGGCATGAGGTGACAGAAATACAGGTAGTGGCATGAGGTGACAGAAATACAGGTAGTGGCATGAGGTGACAGAAATACAGGTAGTGGCATGAGGTGACAGAAATACAGGTAGTGGCATGAGGTGACAGAAATACAGGTAGTGGCATGAGGTGACAGAAATACAGGTAGTGACATGAGGTGACAGAAATACAGGTAGTGGCATGAGGTGACAGAAATACAGGTAGTGGCATGAGGTGACAGAAATACAGGTAGTGACATGAGGTGACAGAAATACAGGTAGTGGCATGAGGTGACAAATACAGGTAGTGGCATGAGGCGACAGAAATACAGGTAGTGGCATGAGGCGACAGAAATACAGGTAGTGGCATGAGGCGACAGAAATACAGGTAGTGGCATGAGGCGACAGAAATACAGGTAGTGGCATGAGGTGACAGAAATACAGGTAGTGGCATGAGGTGACAGAAATACAGGTAGTGGCATGAGGTGACAGAAATACAGGTAGTGACATGAGGTGACAGAAATACAGGTAGTGACATGAGGTGACAGAAATACAGGTAGTGGCATGAAGGGTGACAGAAATACAGGTAGTGGCATGAGGTGACAGAAATACAGGTAGTGGCATGAGGTGACAGAAATACAGGTAGTGGCATGAGGTGACAGAAATACAGGTAGTGGCATGAGGTGACAAATACAGGTAGTGGCATGAGGTGACAGAAATACAGGTAGTGGCATGAAGGGTGACAGAAATACAGGTAGTGACATGAGGTGACAAATACAGGTAGTGACATGAGGTGACAGAAATACAGGTAGTGACATGAGGTAACAGAAATACAGGTAGTGACATGAGGTGACAGAAATACAGGTAGTGACATGAGGTGACAGAAATACAGGTAGTGGCATGAGGTGACAGAAATACAGGTAGTGGCATGAGGTGACAGAAATACAGGCAGTGGCATGAGGTGACAAATACAGGTAGTGGCATGAAGGGTGACAGAAATACAGGTAGTGGCATGAGGTGAAAAATACAGGTAGTGGCATGAGGTGAAAAATACAGGTAGTGGCATGAGGTGAAAAATACAGGTAGTGGCATGAGGTGACAAATACAGGTAGTGGCATGAGGTGAAAAATACAGGTAGTGGCATGAGGTGAAAAATACAGGTAGTGGCATGAGGTGAAAAATACAGGTAGTGGCATGAGGTGACAAATACAGGTAGTGGCATGAAGGGTGACAGAAATACAGGTAGTGGCATGAGGTGACAAATACAGGTAGTGACATGAGGTGACAGAAATACAGGTAGTGGCATGAGGTGAAAAATACAGGTAGTGGCATGAGGTGACAAATACAGGTAGTGACATGAGGTGACAGAAATACAGGTAGTGGCATGAGGTGAAAAATACAGGTAGTGGCATGAGGTGACAGAAATACAGGTAGTGGCATGAGGTGACAGAAATACAGGTAGTGGCATGAGGTGACAGAAATACAGGTAGTGACATGAGGTGACAGAAATACAGGTAGTGGCATGAGGTGACAAATACAGGTAGTGACATGAGGTGACAGAAATACAGGTAGTGGCATGAGGTGACAAATACAGGTAGTGGCATGAGGCGACAGAAATACAGGTAGTGGCATGAGGTGACAGAAATACAGGTAGTGGCATGAGGTGACAGAAATACAGGTAGTGACATGAGGTGACAGAAATACAGGTAGTGGCATGAGGTGACAAATACAGGTAGTGGCATGAGGCGACAGAAATACAGGTAGTGGCATGAGGTGACAGAAATACAGGTAGTGGCATGAGGCGACAGAAATACAGGTAGTGGCATGAGGTGACTGAAATACAGGTAGTGGTATGAGGTGACAGAAATACAGGTAGTGGCATGAGGTGACAGAAATACAGGTAGTGACATGAGGTGACAGAAATACAGGTAGTGACATGAGGTGACAGAAATACAGGTAGTGGCATGAGGTGACAAATACAGGTAGTGGCATGAGGTGACAAATACAGGTAGTGGCATGAGGTGACAGAAATACAGGTAGTGGCATGAGGTGACAGAAATACAGGTAGTGGCATGAGGTGACAGAAATACAGGTAGTGGCATGAGGTGACAAATACAGGTAGTGGCATGAGGTGACAGAAATACAGGCAACAGAAAAAGTATAAGGAGAGTGGCACAAGGTGACAATACACAGATTGCTAGAGCTAGACAAAGTTACCACATTAATTTATCATGAGAGGACAAAATCATTGGTGTGATTACATTTATCTGACAGAGTACAAAAGTAATTTACCTATCAATTCACTGGAAAAAAACTTAATCCAAGGCTGCATTCCCTTCAGAAGAGAGACTGTTACAGCCAATGACAGATGCCACCCGCTAACACATTTCCCGTAAGAGAACGAAAGACAAGAAAAAAATGGATGACAGAATTGCTTCTCTACCCACGCAAAACTGGTAGAGAAGGCTAACGTCTGTTATAGAGATGTAACTTGTGTTATAGAGATGTAACTTGTGTTATAGAGATGTAACTTGTGTTATAGAGATGTAACTTGTGTTATAAAGATGTAACTTGTGTTATAAAGATGTAACTTGTGTTATAAAGATGTAACTTGTGTTATAGAGATGTAACTTGTGTTATAGAGATGTAACTTGTGTTATAGAGATGTAACTTGTGTTATAAAGATGTAACTTGTGTTATAGAGATGTAACTTGTGTTATAGAGATGTAACTTGTGTTATAGAGATGTAACTTGTGTTATAAAGATGTAACGTGTGTTATAGAGATGTAACTTGTGTTATAAAGATGTAACTTGTGTTATAGAGATGTAACTTGTGTTATAGAGATGTAACTTGTGTTATAGAGATGTAACTTGTGTTATAAAGATGTAACTTGTGTTATAGAGATGTAACTTGTGTTATAAAGATGTAACTTGTGTTATAGAGATGTAACTTGTGTTATAAAGATGTAACTTGTGTTATAAAGATGTAACTTGTGTTATAGAGATGTAACTTGTGTTATAGAGATGTAACTTGTGTTATAGAGATGTAACTTGTGTTATAGAGATGTAACTTGTGTTATAAAGATGTAACTTGTGTTATAGAGATGTAACTTGTGTTATACAGATGTAACTTGTGTTATAAAGATGTAACTTGTGTTATAGAGATGTAACTTGTGTTATAGAGATGTAACTTGTGTTATAAAGATGTAACTTGTGTTATAGAGATGTAACTTGTGTTATAGAGATGTAACTTGTGTTATAGAGATGTAACTTGTGTTATAGAGATGTAACTTGTGTTATAAAGATGTAACTTGTGTTATAGAGATGTAACTTGTGTTATAAAGATGTAACTTGTGTTATAGAGATGTAACTTGTGTTATAAAGATGTAACTTGTGTTATAAAGATGTAACTTGTGTTATAGAGATGTAACTTGTGTTATAGAGATGTAACTTGTGTTATAGAGATGTAACTTGTGTTATAGAGATGTAACTTGTGTTATAAAGATGTAACTTGTGTTATAGAGATGTAACTTGTGTTATACAGATGTAACTTGTGTTATAAAGATGTAACTTGTGTTATAGAGATGTAACTTGTGTTATAGAGATGTAACTTGTGTTATAAAGATGTAACTTGTGTTATAGAGATGTAACTTGTGTTATAGAGATGTAACTTGTGTTATAGAGATGTAACTTGTGTTATAGAGATGTAACTTGTGTTATAAAGATGTAACTTGTGTTATAGAGATGTAACTTGTGTTATAAAGATGTAACTTGTGTTATAAAGATGTAACTTGTGTTATAGAGATGTAACTTGTGTTATAGAGATGTAACTTGTGTTATAGAGATGTAACTTGTGTTATAGAGATGTAACTTGTGTTATAAAGATGTAACTTGTGTTATAGAGATGTAACTTGTGTTATAGAGATGTAACTTGTGTTATAAAGATGTAACTTGTGTTAAAACATCATTAGCTTCTTTGCAAAACATTCCTTCTGAAACACGTTAGGCAGAAAAAACTAAAAATGATCAACCACATAAAGGAAATGTATATTGGTCCATATCCCTCGGTAATACCAGTGAGAACCCCCTCTCTGAGGGACATGGACAGAATGTACCGCACCCTCATTTAAGCCTATAACATGTTCCCTGAACCTTCAACTCTTCCTACTCATAGTGATGTTCATACTGATCGTGGACAAGAAATTTAGTGAGATGAACACAAAGCAGTAAAAATAAAAATAAAACATGAGTGTGAAACAATAAGAGAGACTGCAAACGTACAAACTTAGGCCTAGATTTAGAGTTCGGCGGTAAAAGGGCTGTTAACGCTCCGCGGGTTTTTTTCTGGCCGCACCATAAATTTAACTCTGGTATCGAGAGTTCAAACAAATGCTGCGTTAGGCTCCAAAAAAGGAGCGTAGAGCATTTTTACCGCAAATGCAACTCTCGATACCAGAGCTGCTTACGGACGCGGCCGGCATCAAAAACGTGCTCGTGCACGATTCTCCCATAGGAAACAATGGGGCTGTTTGAGCTGAAAAAAAACCTAACACCTGCAAAAAAGCAGCGTTCAGCTCCTAACGCAGCCCCATTGTTTCCTATGGGGAAACACTTCCTACGTCTGCACCTAACACTCTAACATGTACCCCGAGTCTAAACACCCCTAGCCTTACACTTATTAACCCCTAATCTGCCGCCCACGCTATCGCTGACCCCTGCATTACACTTTTAACCCCTAATCTGCCGCTCCGTAAAACGCCGCCACCTACGTTATCCCTATGTACCCCTAATCTGCTGCCCTAACATCGCCGACCCCTATGTTATATTTATTAACCCCTAATCTGCCCCCCACAACGTCGCCGACACCTACCTACACTTATTAACCCCTAATCTGCCGAGCGGACCTGAGCGCTACTATAATAAAGTTATTAACCCCTAATCCGCCTCACTAACCCTATCATAAATAGTATTAACCCCTAATCTGCCCTCCCTAACATCGCCGACACCTACCTTCAATTATTAACCCCTAAACTTCCGATCGGAGCTCACCGCTATTCTAATAAATGGATTAACCCCTAAAGCTAAGTCTAACCCTAACACTAACACCCCCCTAAGTTAAATATAATTTTTATCTAACGAAATAAATTAACTCTTATTAAATAACTTATTCCTATTTAAAGCTAAATACTTACCTGTAAAATAAATCCTAATATAGCTACAATATAAATTATAATTATATTATAGCTATTTTAGGATTAATATTTATTTTACAGGCAACTTTGTAATTATTTTAACCAGGTACAATAGCTATTAAATAGTTAAGAACTATTTAATAGTTACCTAGTTAAAATAATAACAAATTTACCTGTAAAATAAATCCTAACCTAAGTTACAATTAAACCTAACACTACACTATCAATAAAATAATTAAATAAACTACCTACAATTACCTACAATTAACCTAACACTACACTATCAATAAATTAATTAAACACAATTGCTACAAATAAATACAATTAAATAAACTAGCTAAAGTACAAAAAATAAAAAAGAACTAAGTTACAGAAAATAAAAAAATATTTACAAACATAAGAAAAATATTACAACAATTTTAAACTAATTACACCTACTCTAAGCCCCCTAATAAAATAACAAAGCCCCCCAAAATAAAAAATTCCCTACCCTATTCTAAATTAAAAAAGTTACAAGCTCTTTTACCTTACCAGCCCTGAACAGGGCCCTTTGCGGGGCATGCCCCAAGAATTTCAGCTCTTTTGCCTGTAAAAGAATAAATACAATACCCCCCCCCCCCAACATTACAACCCACCACCCACATACCCCTAATCTAACCCAAACCCCCCTTAAATAAACCTAACACTAAGCCCCTGAAGATCTTCCTACCTTGTCTTCACCATCCAGGTATCACCGATCCGTCCTGGCTCCAAGATCTTCATCCAACCCAAGCGGGGGTTGGCGATCCATAATCCGGTGCTCCAAAGTCTTCCTCCTATCCGGCAAGAAGAGGACATCCGGACCGGCAAACATCTTCTCCAAGCGGCATCTTCGATCTTCTTCCATCCGGTGCGGAGCGGGTCCATCTTGAAGCAGGCGACGCGGATCCATCCTCTTCTTCCGATGTCTCCCGACTAATGACGGTTCCTTTAAGGGACGTCATCCAAGATGGCGTCCCTCGAATTCCGATTGGTTGATAGGATTCTATCAGCCAATCGGAATTAAGGTAGGAATTTTCTGATTGGCTGATGGAATCAGCCAATCAGAATCAAGTTCAATCCGATTGGCCGATCCCAACAGCCAATCAGATTGAGCTCGCATTCTATTGGCTGATCGGAACAGCCAATAGAATGCGAGCTCAATCTGATTGGCTGATTGGATCAGCCAATCGGATTGAACTTGATTCTGATTGGCTGATTCCATCAGCCAATCAGAAAATTCCTACCTTAATTCCGATTGGCTGATAGAATCCTATCAGCCAATCGGAATTCGAGGGACGCCATCTTGGATGACGTCCCTTAAAGGAACCGTCATTAGTCGGGAGACATCGGAAGAAGAGGATGGATCCGCGTCGCCTGCTTCAAGATGGACCCGCTCCGCACCGGATGGAAGAAGATCGAAGATGCCGCTTGGAGAAGATGTTTGCCGGTCCGGATGTCCTCTTCTTGCCGGATAGGAGGAAGACTTTGGAGCACCGGATTATGGATCGCCAACCCCCGCTTGGGTTGGATGAAGATCTTGGAGCCAGGACGGATCGGTGATACCTGGATGGTGAAGACAAGGTAGGAAGATCTTCAGGGGCTTAGTGTTAGGTTTATTTAAGGGGGGTTTGGGTTAGATTAGGGGTATGTGGGTGGTGGGTTGTAATGTTGGGGGGGGGGGGGTATTGTATTTATTCTTTTACAGGCAAAAGAGCTGAAATTCTTGGGGCATGCCCCGCAAAGGGCCCTGTTCAGGGCTGGTAAGGTAAAAGAGCTTGTAACCTTTTTAATTTAGAATAGGGTAGGGAATTTTTTATTTTGGGGGGCTTTGTTATTTTATTAGGGGGCTTAGAGTAGGTGTAATTAGTTTAAAATTGTTGTAATATTTTTCTTATGTTTGTAAATATTTTTTTATTTTCTGTAACTTAGTTCTTTTTTATTTTTTGTACTTTAGCTAGTTTATTTAATTGTATTTATTTGTAGCAATTGTGTTTAATTAATTTATTGATAGTGTAGTGTTAGGTTAATTGTAGGTAATTGTAGGTAGTTTATTTAATTATTTTATTGATAGGGTAGTGTTAGGTTTAATTATAACTTAGGTTAGGATTTATTTTACAGGTAAATTTGTTATTATTTTAACTAGGTAACTATTAAATAGTTCTTAACTATTTAATAGCTATTGTACCTGGTTAAAATAATTACAAAGTTGCCTATAAAATAAATATTAATCCTAAAATAGCTATAATATAATTATAATTTATATTGTAGCTATATTAGGATTTATTTTACAGGTAAGTATTTAGCTTTAAATAGGAATAAGTTATTTAATAAGAGTTAATTTATTTCGTTAGATAAAAATTATATTTAACTTAGGGGGGTGTTAGTGTTAGGGTTAGACTTAGCTTTAGGGGTTAATCCATTTATTAGAATAGCGGTGAGCTCCGATCGGAAGTTTAGGGGTTAATAATTGAAGGTAGGTGTCGGCGATGTTAGGGAGGGCAGATTAGGGGTTAATACTATTTATGATAGGGTTAGTGAGGCGGATTAGGGGTTAATAACTTTATTATAGTAGCGCTCAGGTCCGCTCGGCAGATTAGGGGTTAATAAGTGTAGGCAGGTGGAGGCGACGTTGAGGGGGGCAGATTAGGGGTTAATAAATATAATATAGGGGTCGGCGGTGTTAGGGGCAGCAGATTAGGGGTACATAGGGATAACGTAGGTGGCGGCGATTTGCGGTCGGAAGATTAGGGGTTAATTATTGTAAGTAGCTGGCGGCGACGTTGTGGGGGGCAGGTTAGGGGTGAATAAATATAATACAGGGGTCGGCGGGGTTAGGGGCAGCAGATTAGGGGTACATAAATATAACGTAGGTGGCGGTCGGCAGATTGGGGGTTAAAAATTTTAATCGAGTGGCGGCGGTGTGGGGGGACCTCGGTTTAGGGGTACATAGGTAGTTTATGGGTGTTAGTGTACTTTAGGGTACAGTAGTTAAGAGCTTTATAAACCGGCGTTAGCCAGAAAGCTCTTAACTCCTGCTATTTTCAGGCGGCTGGAATCTTGTCGTTAGAGCTCTAACGCTCACTGCAGAAACGACTCGAAATACCGGCGTTAGAAAGATCCCATTGAAAAGATAGGCTACGCAAATGGCGTAGGGGGATCTGCGGTATGGAAAAGTCGCGGCTGAAAAGTGAGCGTTAGACCCTTTAATCACTGACTCCAAATACCAGCGGGCGCCCAAAACCAGCGTTAGGAGCCTCTAACGCTGGTTTTGACGGCTACCGCCGAACTCTAAATCTAGGCCTTATTTAATTAAAGTACAGACTGCCGCACATCCAATTTATAATGAGATATCCAAACCACTGCTTGACATACTTCAGCTGGAGAATTGTCAGCCTCGTAAGCCCATGAAGCGGCCATTGCCCCTGTAGAGTAGGCCTTAAGCCCATTTGGAACTGGTTTAGCTTTTTCTCTATAACCCTTGGAGAGAGTCTGAATAATCCATCTTGAAATTGCAGAATTTGATGGAGCCAGACCCAGTAAAGATCCCCATGGGACAATAAAAATTAGTCTTTATGACTGGTTGTGCCATTTTCACATACATATGAAGACAGCGGACTACTTCCAGATAATATAACTTCCTGAATGACTCTCTGCATCTGAAGTTTGTTAACATACAAATGGATATTTTTGCTGGATCCAAAGGGAGTGGTTATGTCACCCAGAAAGATGGAGGAAACTCACCCTTTACATCTAATTGATACCCCCTTAAAAGAAGATCCAGAACAACAAAATCTGTAATAGTTGTTGCTCAAATACTTTTGTACTGTGAGAGATGACAAGTAAACCGTCCATGGTTCTTAACTTGATAGAAAGTTGATCTTCCATGGCCTCTACCTGGGACTCACTTTTAGAACTATGGGGATGAAAATTATCCCTAGGAGAAGCAGATTTAAATTCTAAAAAATAAAATTTATGCTAACCTGATAAATGTATTTATTTCTTGACACAGTGAGTCCACGGATCATCTCTAATTACTATTGAGAATATCACTCCTGGGCAGCAAGAGGAGACAAAGAGCGCCACAGCAAAGCTAGTAAATATCACTTCCCTTTCCTCCAACCCCAGTCATTCGACCGAAGGAACAAAATTTATGCTTAACTGATAAATGTATTTCTTTCTTAACAGTGATTCCACGGATCATCTAATTACTATTGGGAATATCACTCCTGCCCAGCAGGAGGCGGCAAAGAGCACCACAGCAAAACAAAAACAGTTAGGAGCACCAAAAAGCAAGTGAAAAAGCAAAATTTATTTACAGTTAATTTAAACATCAGGGTTAATTAACCCCAGGGTAAGAGTGTGAAAACAGAAAACAATAAACAGAGAACAAAAACGGCTGACCGGTTTCGGCGTCTGCCTTAATCCTAGCCTGCTTAAAAAGTGATTGTAAATTCACAATTTAAAAACCCTTCTCTGTGTTTCCATTGGGTGTGGAGTACACACCCTTCAAGTAATTAACCAATGTCAAACTTCAACTTGATTTAGTTAAATTTATTCAGACACCTGTTTCCCTACTGACACACTGTTAATAGGTGTGGCGATGTTGGATTAGCTAACTTGAAGTCTTTTATTTTGTTGTGAACTTTCAAATGCTATCATCCAAAACTGAATAAAAGTGCTCCTCGTCACATCTATTTAGCCAGAAAGTGTGGTGTTCATAATAAGACATTATGCTTATATAACCAAAGTTTGTATTTTTGTAGTCTCATTTGTCAATTTTTAAGTTCTCTTTTATCTACCTCATCTTGGTAAAAGGAAAGAAAGAAATGTTACCTGGGACCGCCAGGATCAGAAATTGCCCACTGACTGTTGTGTATGTGACCTCAAGACCTGGGATGCGATTGCGGTTCTTAGATTACGTGTGTGTTTGTTTGTATGCTGGAGTGACGTGTGGTACACACCTCTATTTTGACCCTATGGGCTTTCGTTCCCCTCAGCTGCCAAAGCTAGACTACGCCTCTATCTCGAGTGATGTACGCTAACGGGGTGTGTTGAGTACCTTTTATTAAGTGTTGATCAAATTTACTGGAGGGATTACTCTAACCAAATACCCTCCCTTGATATAAGGAACGTTATTCCCAGTAGGTGTATAAAAATGATCTGGATCTAGACCCTTGTTATACTTCCCATACTGGGTATACCAAACCGTATATACTGCAAGTTTCTTAGCTGCGGGCAATTCAGACTCGTCATTATGTTACGTGTGAACAGTGATTTCAGTCCATCTAGATACATGTATGAATTTAGATTAGTGAATGGATTGTATACGTGTACTGTGTTGCTAGACTCCTTGTTGACATGTTATAAACCACTGTGCTGGCACTTTAACCCTGAATAACCTCCATATACTGAATTACTATAGTAAACGCACCTTCTCTATATTCATAACCAGTGTAAGATATGGAGGGGGGGTTGTGGGTCTGGGGGGACTTGGGGAATGGGGAAGTGGGGAGTTTGTGGGGGGGGGGGGAGAGAAGGGGGAAAGGAATTGAAGAGTTTAGTATGGGCCTAAGGGGTGGGAAGCTAAAGCTACCAAAAGTTAATTAAATCAAACTCTGAATTAAGACCCTCTGGAAACCTGGTTCTCAACCGAAAAATCCAGAAGGCCTCCCTTTCACCCAGTTTACGGGTTCTATCGAGCCCTTTTTTTTGTACTGGTACCCTCTCAATGATGGTCCACGAGAAGTACCTGGGATCTTTTTGGTGTAACCCCGAAAAGTGATTAATCAGAGGGGTAGTTAGCTCCCCTGCTCTTATATCAGCCAGATGTTCCTTTATTCTAACTCGCGCCTCTCTGGTTGTGAGACCTACATATTGGAGGGCACAATGTGTGCATGAAATTAGATACACCACGAAGTTTGACCGGCAATTTAGGCACAGTCTCTTCTGGAAGGTTTCACCCGTTACCAGGGACCTAAATGTGTCTCCCACTACCACTCTCTCACATGCTTTACATGAAAGATAGTTGCACCTATAGGTACCATTGAGTCTTAACCAGGTCGAGCCACTGGTTTCTTCCTGTCTCAGTTTAGTGGGGGCTATTATGTTGCCTATCGTACGATTCCTTTTGTAAGCGAATCGTATGCCCTCATTCACTATATCTTTCAAAGCATCATCAGCCAAGAGAAGTTGATAGTTGTTTTTGATTATCTGGCATATCTGGTGGTACTGCCGTGAGTAATCTGTTGTAAATTGAATTCTACTACCTTCATTTAGTTGTTCCCACCAGTTCTTATCTTTTCTCCTGTTCCTATTTTTGTTCTCCGGCTTTCTTTTAGATTGTTCTAGTAACCGGGCCCTGTCCAATCTACTGACTAAATCTCTTTCTCTTGTGACTATCGACTTACAGTACCCTCTTTCTAGCAACCTAGTTTCGAGTTCATCTGCTTGTTTTTCATATGTGTGTTGACTGGTGCAGTTTCTTCTCAAACGGATGAACTGCCCTCTCGCTACCCCTTTAAAAACTCTCCTTGGGTGGCAGCTTGTTGCATGGAGGAGTGAGTTACCTGAAATCGGTTTCCGATAGGTTTCAGTCATGATTTTTTGTCCTGTCTGGCCCTTCAGTGTAATGTCAAGGAAGTTAACCGTATGTTCCTGAACCTCTGAAGTGAAGCTGATCCCTACCGTATTCTGGTTTAGATTCTTAATAAAGTCATCTAGATCCTCTCTTGAACCCTCCCAGATAAACAACAGATCGTCTATGAACCGTTTGTTTCACACTATCTCCTGCCTGAAGGGGTTCAGCTCTCCAAAGACGTGGGAGAGCTCCCACCAACCCATGAATAGGTTGGCGTAGGAGGGGGCAAACTTGGCCCCCATTGCCGTCCCACGCTTCTGGAGAAAGAACTCCCCCTCAAACAGGAAATAGTTGTGGGTAAGAAGAAACTTGGTTATTCTTATAACATACTTGGTAAATGCCTGATTCCCTGTATACCATCTGGAGAGAAAGAATTCTAAAGCCTCCAATCCCTTCTCATGAGGTATAGTTGAATAAAGAGACTTGACAACAGTTAACCAATGATAATTGCTTTGCCAAGTTACTTCAGTGAGTAAATTTAGGACATGTTTTGTATCAGCTAAAAAGCTCCAAAGTGTATTTACCATTGGCTGCAGAATGTCATCCAGCCATTCTGAAAGATGTTCAGTGAGTGAGCCAATCCCGCTGACAATCGGTCTACCCTGGACGTTATCAGTAGACTTATGTACTTTCGGTAGGTGATTAAACACCGGTATAGCGGGATTCTGTACCAGTAGATATGTTTTGGTATCCTGGTCAATAAAGCCCAGTTCTACCCCATCATCCACCAGGGAGACCAATTGTCGCTGGAATGACCTGGTGGGATCCTGTTGTAGTATTTCATAATCTGTTTCTGTTCTCAGCTGTCTCCAAGCTTCTTGAACAAATGTGGTTCTATCCTGAACCACAATGGCCCCGCCCTTATCAGCAGATCTTATTACCAAACCTCTATTGTTTTTTAGGCTATCTAGAGCCTCCTTCTGTCTACGTGTTATATTGGATTCCTGACCCCTTTGTGTAGTATATTGGAGCTTTACTAGATCATTTTCCACTCTTTTTTGGAATTTCTCCAAAAGGGGGCCCCTACTTTGTAGGGGATAAAATAAAGATTTACTCTTTAATTTTGGAGTCCTTAGACTCCTGACCTCTTCCTCTTCTATTCCCCCTTGGAGAGATTCCAAGACCCTGACATCACATAGTTCCTGAAAATTCATGGCTGCACTACAACCTGCACTCTCTATCTCATTATCTGTGGAACGTGGACTCTCATCTGATTCGTGGAGCTCCCTTGTTTCTAGCTTAAAATGCTTCTTTAGAGTCATATTGCGTATCATCTTGTTGACATCCAAAAGAGTCTTGAATAGGTTAAAGTCCATAGTTGGTACAAAGGTTAGACCTAAGCTCAAAACTTCCAATTCAAATTTATTTAATGCATAACTTGACAAATTAATAACATTTAGTCCCTGTAGTTTCCCCTCTTTCATCCTCTTCTTTGGGGGTATCTTCTTTGTTCCCTCGGTGGTTGGTAATGCTCTAGAGTATCTCTTCCCCCCCCCCTTCTGATGTTCTTGGGGGTACCTGAAAAACCTGCTCGATCTGTGATCTTTCAGTATCTCCTGAGGGCCCTTGGCTTACTCTCTGTTGTATCGGTTCCTCACTGTAATGTGAAGTAGTTGGTAATGAGCCTTGCCCCTTATTTTTCAGGATCGGGGGGAGCCGATTCGATCCCTCTTTCGGTCTGACTGTGGCTTCCTGTGGTGCTAAATCTTCTCCTGAAGATGATCCTCCTTATTTCTATTTTTATCTTGCTATTGTCAGGGGACATTGGGGTGGACCCATGGACATAGCATGACCATGAACTCTTGTCTGTATAACCAGGCTGGTTATGTATTGTGATTCATCATTAAATTCACATATGAAAGTTTACACCACGTACACACCCAACCACAGCACCCCTTCTTTTCTCTGACTGTTTTGAGCATTAGCTAGAGCTTTGGCCGAGCTCAGGGTGGGGTACGTGTGTACACACAATTTTTTGCCAATTACTCCGCAATAAAGGGTATGCAGGGTGAGAGTGCTATGTCCAGGACACCAATTTTGTTTTCCCTACGTACAGCTGAAGAGAGAGAAACAGCAGCCTGGGACTGCAATCAAATCTTTTCGCTTAATAAAACAAATTACAGTTTGATTAATCTCTTTGAGGAAGTAGAATTCCTCCTCATAAAGGAAGATCAATTAAAATGGGATGTGAACACACTAAACAAATATCTGGAGCTAGGCCTGGTACCTAGAGGTTTGAGACTAAACAAGTTTCCCACCTTTATCACAGATGACAAATCATTTATAGAAAGGTGGAACGATCATCTAACACAGTGTTCATTTAATTTAATGAAATTGATTTGTGAATTCAAGGTAAAAGCCATAGAGGATCTTGGCACTAAAATCAAAGAATTACAGGACGAACTCAACAAGAGAAGCGAGGAACCAAGCTTCTTGAAATTTGATGCCACTTTGCAAAAAGTGTTGGCAGAAGCCTAATCTGCATTATTAGAAGCAAAACGCACGAAATATCTACGAGATTTACAAGATTATAACCTGAATAGGGTTTACGTCTGGAACAGGAGGGATCGTTTTGCCCTCAGAAGGGAACAAAACAGACAAACCCCGTTTCACAACAGAGGAAGAAGGGGCTTCAGATCAAGGGGAAACAGGGACAGACGAGTAAATTTCCAAGAGAGTGAGGGAGAATCCTGGGATGAAGGATCATCTTCAGGAGAAGATTCAGCATCACAGGAAGCCACAGTCAGACCGAAAGAGGGATCGAATCGGCTCCCCCCGATCCTGAAAAATAAGGGGCAAGGCTCATTACCAACTACTTCACATTACAGTGAGGAACCGATACAACAGAGAATAAGCCAAGGGCCCTCAGGAGATACTGAAAGATCACAGATCGAGCAGGTTTTTCAGGTACCCCCAAGAACATCAGAAGGGGGGGGGGAAGAGATACTCTAGAGCATTACCAACCACCGAGGGAACAAAGAAGATACCCCCAAAGAAGAGGATGAAAGAGGGGAAACTACAGGGACTAAATGTTATTAATTTGTCAAGTTATGCATTAAATAAATTTGAATTGGAAGTTTTGAGCTTAGGTCTAACCTTTGTACCAACTATGGACTTTAACCTATTCAAGACTCTTTTGGATGTCAACAAGATGATACGCAATATGACTCTAAAGAAGCATTTTAAGCTAGAAACAAGGGAGCTCCACGAATCAGATGAGAGTCCACGTTCCACAGATAATGAGATAGAGAGTGCAGGTTGTAGTGCAGCCATGAATTTTCAGGAACTATGTGATGTCAGGGTCTTGGAATCTCTCCAAGGGGGAATAGAAGAGGAAGAGGTCAGGAGTCTAAGGACTCCAAAATTAAAGAGTAAATCTTTATTTTATCCCCTACAAAGTAGGGGCCCCCTTTTGGAGAAATTCCAAAAAAGAGTGGAAAATGATCTAGTAAAGCTCCAATATACTACACAAAGGGGTCAGGAATCCAATATAACACGTAGACAGAAGGAGGCTCTAGATAGCCTAAAAAACAATAGAGGTTTGGTAATAAGATCTGCTGATAAGGGCGGGGCCATTGTGGTTCAGGATAGAACCAAATTTGTTCAAGAAGCTTGGAGACAGCTGAGAACAGAAACAGATTATGAAATACTACAACAGGATCCCACCAGGTCATTCCAGCGACAATTGGTCTCCCTGGTGGATGATGGGGTAGAACTGGGCTTTATTGACCAGGATACCAAAACATATCTACTGGTACAGAATCCCGCTATACCGGTGTTTAATCACCTATCGAAAGTACATAAGTCTACTGATAACGTCCAGGGGAGACCGATTGTCAGCGGGATTGGCTCACTCACTGAACATCTTTCAGAATGGCTGGATGACATTCTGCAGCCAATGGTAAATACACTTTGGAGCTTTTTAGCTGATACAAAACATGTCCTAAATTTACTCACTGAAGTAACTTGGCAAAGCAATTATCATTGGTTAACTGTTGATGTCAAGTCTCTTTATTCAACTATACCTCATGAGAAGGGATTGGAGGCTTTAGAATTCTCTCTCTCCAGATGGTATACAGGGAATCAGGCATTTACCAAGTATGTTATAAGAATAACCAAGTTTCTTCTTACCCACAACTATTTCCTGTTTGAGGGGGAGTTCTTTCTCCAGAAGCGTGGGACGGCAATGGGGGCCAAGTTTGCCCCCTCCTACGCCAACCTATTCATGGGTTGGTGGGAGCTCTCCCACGTCTTTGGAGAGCTGAACCCCTTCAGGCAGGAGATAGTGTGGTACAAACGGTTCATAGACGATCTGTTGTTTATCTGGGAGGGTTCAAGAGAGGATCTAGATGACTTTATTAAGAATATAAACCAGAATACGGTAGGGATCAGCTTCACTTCAGAGGTTCAGGAACATACGGTTAACTTCCTTGACATTACACTGAAGGGCCAGACAGGACAAAAAATCATGACTGAAACCTATCGGAAACCGATTTCAGGTAACTCACTCCTCCATGTAACAAGCTGCCACCCAAGGAGAGTTTTTAAAGGGGTAGCGAGAGGGCAGTTCATCCGTTTGAGAAGAAACTGCACCAGTCAACACACATATGAAAAACAAGCAGATGAACTCGAAACTAGGTTGCTAGAAAGAGGGTACTGTAAGTCGATAGTCACAAGAGAAAGAGATCTAGTCAGTAGATTGGACAGGGCCCGGTTACTAGAACAATCTAAAAGAAAGCCGGAGAACAAAAATAGGAACAGGAGAAAAGATAAGAACTGGTGAGAACAACTAAATGAAGGTAGTAGAATTCAATTTACAACAGATTACTCACGGCAGTACCACCAGATATGCCAGATAATCAAAAACAACTATCAACTTCTCTTGGCTGATGATGCTTTGAAAGATATAGTGAATGAGGGCATACGATTCGCTTACAAAAGGAATCGTACGATAGGCAACATAATAGCCCCCACTAAACTGAGACAGGAAGAAACCAGTGGCTAGACCTGGTTAAGACTCAATGGTACCTATAGGTGCAACTATCTTTCATGTAAAGCATGTGAGAGAGTGGTAGTGGGAGACACATTTAGGTCCCTGGTAACGGGTGAAACCTTCCAGAAGAGACTGTGCCTAAATTGCCGGTCAAACTTCGTGGTGTATCTAATTTCATGCACACATTGTGCCCTCCAATATGTAGGTCTCACGACCAGAGAGGCGCGAGTTAGAATAAAGGAACATCTGGCTGATATAAGAGCAGGGGAGCTAACTACCCCTCTGATTAATCACTTTTCAGGGTTACACCAAAAAGATCCCAGGTACTTCTCGTGGACCATCATTGAGAGGGTACCAGTACAAAACAAAGGGCTCGATAGAACCCGTAAACTGGGTGAAAGGGAGGCCTTCTGGATTTTTCGGTTGAGAACCAGGTTTCCAGAGGGTCTTAATTCAGAGTTTGATTTAATTAACTTTTGGTAGCTTTAGCTTCCCACCCCTTAGGCCCATACTAAACTCTTCAATTCCTTTCCCCCTTCTCTCCCCCCCCCAACTCCCCACTTCCCCATTCCCCAAGTCCCCCCAGACCCACAACCCCCCCAACCCCACCCCCCCTCCATATCTTACACTGGTTATGAATATAGAGAAGGTGCGTTTACTATAGTAATTCAGTATATGGAGGTTATTCAGGGTTAAAGTGCCAGCACAGTGGTTTATAACATGTCAACAAGGAGTCTAGCAACACAGTACACGTATACAATCCATTCACTAATCTAAATTCATACATGTATCTAGATGGACTGAAATCACTGTTCACACGTAACATAATGACGAGTCTGAATCGCCCGCAGCTAAGAAACTTGCAGTATATACGGTTTGGTATACCCAGTATGGGAAGTATAACAAGGGTCTAGATCCAGATCATTTTTATACACCTACTGGGAATAACGTTCCTTATATCAAGGGAGGGTATTTGGTTAGAGTAATCCCTCCAGTAAATTCGATCAACACTTAATAAAAGGTACTCAACACACCCCGTTAGCGTACATCACTCGAGATAGAGGCGTAGTCTAGCTTTGGCAGCTGAGGGGAACGAAAGCCCATAGGGTCAAAATAGAGGTGTGTACCACACGTCACTCCAGCATACAAACAAACACACACGTAATCTATATAAGAGCAGGGGAGCTAACTACCCCTCTGATTAATCACTTTTCAGGGTTACACCAAAAAGATCCCAGGTACTTCTCGTGGACCATCATTGAGAGGGTACCAGTACAAAACAAAGGGCTCGATAGAACCCGTAAACTGGGTGAAAGGGAGGCCTTCTGGATTTTTCGGTTGAGAACCAGGTTTCCAGAGGGTCTTAATTCAGAGTTTGATTTAATTAACTTTTGGTAGCTTTAGCTTCCCACCCCTTAGGCCCATACTAAACTCTTCAATTCCTTTCCCCCTTCTCTCCCCCCCCCCCCAACTCCCCACTTCCCCATTCCCCAAGTCCCCCCAGACCCACAACCCCCCCAACCCCACCCCCCCTCCATATCTTACACTGGTTATGAATATAGAGAAGGTGCGTTTACTATAGTAATTCAGTATATGGAGGTTATTCAGGGTTAAAGTGCCAGCACAGTGGTTTAGAACATGTCAACAAGGAGTCTAGCAACACAGTACACGTATACAATCCATTCACTAATCTAAATTCATACATGTATCTAGATGGACTGAAATCACTGTTCACACGTAACATAATGACGAGTCTGAATCGCCCGCAGCTAAGAAACTTGCAGTATATACGGTTTGGTATACCCAGTATGGGAAGTATAACAAGGGTCTAGATCCAGATCATTTTTATACACCTACTGGGAATAACGTTCCTTATATCAAGGGAGGGTATTTGGTTAGAGTAATCCCTCCAGTAAATTCGATCAACACTTAATAAAAGGTACTCAACACACCCCGTTAGCGTACATCACTCGAGATAGAGGCGTAGTCTAGCTTTGGCAGCTGAGGGGAACGAAAGCCCATAGGGTCAAAATAGAGGTGTGTACCACACGTCACTCCAGCATACAAACAAACACACACGTAATCTAAGAACCGCAATCGCATCCCAGGTCTTGAGGTCACATACACAACAGTCAGTGGGCAATTTCTGATCCTGGCGGTCCCAGGTAACATTTCTTTCTTTCCTTTTACCAAGATGAGGTAGATAAAAGAGAACTTAAAAATTGACAAATGAGACTACAAAAATACAAACTTTGGTTATATAAGCATAATGTCTTATTATGAACACCACACTTTCTGGCTAAATAGATGTGACGAGGAGCACTTTTATGCAGTTTTGGATGATAGCATTTGAAAGTTCACAACAAAATAAAAGACTTCAAGTTAGCTCATCCAAAATCGCCACACCTATTAACAGTGTGTCAGTAGGGAAACAGGTGTCTGAATAAATTTAACTAAATCAAGTTGAAGTTTGACATTGGTTAATTACTTGAAGGGTGTGTACTCCACACCCAATGGAAACACAGAGAAGGGTTTTTAAATTGTGAATTTACAATCACTTTTTAAAGCAGGCTAGGATTAAGGCAGACGCCGAAACCGGTCAGCCGTTTTTGTTCTCTGTTTATTGTTTTCTGTTTTCACACTCTTACCCTGGGGTTAATTAACCCTCATGTTTAAATTAACTGTAAATAAATTTTGCTTTTTCACTTGCTTTTTGGTGCTCCTAACTGTTTTTGTTTGAGAGATTTTGTGGCCATTGTGAGCACACACAGCGAGTTGAAAACACTTTTTAAATCCCCTATTGCGGAGGCTTGGCATTTCCCAGCTTGGACACTCACCAGCAGCAAAGAGGAGTATCACAACATTATCAACAGCACCGCAAGGACATATGAGACAGATCAACCTGAAACAGGACTGTGGTGAGTCTGTTTATGATATATACATATGTGATACCATTTGAACTGCGTATATTGAAGACATCCTTATTTCTATTTTTATCTTGCTATTGTCAGGGGACATTGGGGTGGACCCATGGACATAGCATGACCATGAACTCTTGTCTGTATAACCAGGCTGGTTATGTATTGTGATTCATCATTAAATTCACATATGAAAGTTTACACCACGTACACACCCAACCACAGCACCCCTTCTTTTCTCTGACTGTTTTGAGCACCACAGCAAAGCTGTTAAATATCACCTCCCTTCCCGCCAACCCCAGTCATTTGACCGAAGCAAAGGAGAGAAAAGAAGCAACAAGGTGCAGAGGTGTCTGAAGTTTATAACAAAAAACCCTGTACTTAAAGGGACATTAAACACTTTGAGATGGTAATATAAAATGATAAATTGTATATAATAAAACAGCTCTGCAATATACTTTCATTATTTATTTTGTCCTCTTTGCCTGTAATTCCACTCTGAAATTGTGAGCTTTTCAGTTCCTGATAGAAATGGAAGTGCAGAACACTGTTAAATCCAGCACAACCATTGGCTGCACACTCTAGTGACCTATGTATAACTGTCCCTAATTGGCCACAGCAGAGAAGGTAACACAAGTTACAACATGGCAGCTCCCAGTGTTTTATAGACACTAAAACTTTACACTTATTTTGTCACTTTTTAAACAACTAATGAAACAAAAAAAATACATCTAAGTGTTACTCATGAACTAATCTTTTCTTTGAATGCATCATTCTATCTAGCATGTATTTAGTGTTTAATGTCCCTTTAAGAAAACAGGGCGGGACGTGGACTCACCGTGTCAATAAATAAATAAATTTATCAGGTAAGCATCAATTTTGTTTTCTTTCTAATGACACGATGAGTCCACGGATCATCTAATTACTATTGGAATCAATACCTAAGCTAGAGGACACAGATGATAAGGGAGGGACAAGACAGGGAACCTAAATGGAAGGCACCACTGCATGAAGAACCTTTCTCCCAAAAGAATCCTCAGCCGAGGCAAAAGTATCAAATTTATACAATTTAGAAAAAGTGTGAAGAGAGGACCAAGTTGCAGCCTTGCAAAGGTGTTCCACAGAAGCTTCATTTTTGAATGCCCAGGAAGAGGAAACAGCCCTTGTAGAATGAGCCGTAACTCTCTCAGGAGGCTGCTGTCCAGCAGTTTCATAAGCCAAGCGAATGATACTCTTCAGCCACAAAGAAAGAGAAGTAGCCGTAGCTTTCTGCCCCTTATGTTTTCCAGAGAAAACTACAAACAGAGCAGAAGACTGACGAAAATCCTTAGCCGCCTGTAAATAGAATTTCAATGCACGCACCACATCTAGATTGTGCAGCAGACGTTCCTTCTGAGAAGAAGGGTTAGGACACAAGGAAGGAACAACAATCTCCTGATTAATGTTCCGATCTGAAACCACTTTAGGGAGAAACCCTAACTTAGTATGCAAAATTACCTTATCTGAATGAAAAATAAGGTAAGGAGACTCATACTGTAATGCCGAGAGCTCTGAAACTCTACGAGCAGATGAAATAGAAACCAGAAACAAAACCTTCCAAGATATTAACTTAATATCTAAGGAATGCATAGGCTCAAACAGAGCCTGTTGAAGAACTTTAAGAACTAGATTAAGACTCCATGGATGGGGGGCGTGTCTCTGGGCAGCACCTTGAATGGTAGCAATATCGGTTGCTCCAAGGGAATCACAGATTATCTGCCTTTTATCAGTGGCCAAGAAGACCTTCCAACTCCTGCATCCTGACATTAAAAGTCTACAGATCAAACTGAGTCGGGTGATACTATAGCATTGATATTCAAACTCTTGGAAACCGATCCGGAGCGTTGAGGCCTAGGGCAGTTACTTCAGTAAAAGGCTCTCAACACCCCCGGTATCTTGTAGGCCGGGTATGCAGTGCATAGACACTGATAACTTTTGTTAAAAAAAGGGAGAATAACCTATAACACACCTCCTGACAGCTGAAATACTACTACCTTCAGAGACAAGGGACATAACATATATACCTATAACTCACGCATGGTCCCTTCAATATGGCGCTGGACTCTAAATTGATCCTTCGGGAAGTCACGGCCATGCTGGATTTTCACTACAATAAGCTTTGCGCAATTATTGATGAAGAATATGCCTCCATAAAGAGTATAAAAGAAGTAAAGAGTGTATGTGCGAGTGCTAAAGGAGAGCCGCAAGTTTCACAGGAGCTGCATGTTGAATCTTCCCTGTATCGGCTCCAAACACCTTTTGTGTCTTTAACTACCACATGCTCGCAATCTTTGTGATATGATGACAGCTACCCAAATAGTGACCAAATCACTTGGTGCAAGCCGCCCGGCGAACTGAAGGAGCAGATGGTCAGCTTGGAGAGGAAAGCCGCACTACCATATAGTGGGGAACTTAAGGGGGAGAGTATTGCAAAAGACACTGCGCTGCGGACACCACAGCACAGTGTGAATAACAGCCTGGACCCACAGATCATTTTGTTGACTGTTATCACTACGGTACCCGTTTTCAGCGCTTGGGACCCGAGACCTGCAAGTACATTTCTCCAGCCCTGCTTCACTCCTCCGGAGGAGCCAACGGAGACCTGTGGGTCTGCCTCAGGGCAGACTGATTCACTCGAAGAGAAGGTATATTCGCTGGTGGGGCTCAGCTGTGTGGGCGACTTTTTTGATAGAAGCCGTTGCCTGCAGTATGGAACGACCTCTACATTTTGTGCCAGAGATGCTTTAGCACTATTTGTGACTGGTGTAGGTTAGCTGCTAAAATAGGCTGGCTTACCGTGGTGAACAGTGAACTCCTCACAGCTTCTACTTACTTGAACCGTATGTATTGGGATTAAACTTGAACTACAGCCGATACCTACCTGTTAATATAAGATAAGCAGCAGTGCCTTTCTGCCTGGCTATGTATATACTTATTAATACCTATTCATATTCTCACTGCCTTTATCAGAGGATAGTTAGTTATAACAGCTAAAGCAACGGTTTACAGAGTTTATAAATATTTGATTTTCCATGAGTCCTCATACTTTTCTGAGATTATTGAGACTGCAAATTCACATAAGGGTAATAATATACTGTGCCTGTACGTTATTTTCTGCCTATTGCGCCCCCATGTTATTCTCTTTCTCCCTAGATATATGTAATCTTTAAGCATGTATATGATGATTCCACATGAAGATCTATTGGTATGTAGATTTAAAATCAACAGCATAATAATGCTCTCATATTTTGTAATAATTAATGGTTGAGCTATATCATTACACCTGAACTAATACCCACAGTACTATAGTGTGGTCATATCTTTATCACCTCTATGTTTATTTAGCTTACTGGCTTGCACTGGCAGCGGCCGAGACAGGGTAAATTAACACTTATATCTTTTTAAAGCGTGTCCTTAACTACAGATGTTCACAATGTAATTCTAGATAGGTCCACTCTGCCTTGTGGAATTTAACGAAAAAAACATACTAGAGCTCCCTAAGGGTTTTGGCTAAGATGCTATGGATCTTTATGCATCATTTTCAGTGAACAGTGTTGTTTAAGTTATATAACTGATGTATGTGCTAGAAGATTTATTTCAATGCCCCCACCTCCATTAGAAGTTACAACTATTAACCCTAAGATATCAAGTTCATCACCCCAATAAGCTCCCTGACCTCTTCCAACCCCATATGTATTTAGGCTGAACCACAATAGCTCTCCACTGGTTTATATTGTTTTGTTTTATTTCTATCTAACATGATCTACATATACCATATTTGTTTTATGTAACATAGTTGAATACAAAGAAAAGAAAAAATGAGATTAACCATTTGAGATCCAAAAGTGGTCTCATATTGTTCATGGCTGTCCCCTGTACCATCACGTTTCTAGCAGAACCAGGAGGTCCAAGAGTGGCCTCAGCGGCTAATTAGAGGGCATATAGTCTGAGTGGCAAGCACTATGTTCATTATCATTGTTGAATTTGACCGTATAAATGAACTTTGTCAAATGTGTTCTGATTATACAAGCCATATATCTGGAAACTGTTTTCTTTCTTTTTTTTCTTATTTTTCTTTGTACAGACTTTATGGCTATGTAATGTTTGCTTGCTCTGTTTTGAATGTCAATTAAAATAAATTAAAAAAAAAAAAAAAAAAGACTCCATGGATGAGTAACCAGCTTAAACACAGGCCTGATTCTGACCAAGGCCTGACAGAACGATTGCACGTCTGGTACATCCGCCAGACTTTTATGCAACAAAATAGACAAGGCAGATATTTGACCCTTTAGGGAGCTTGCCGATAAACCCTTCTCCAAGCCCTCTTGGAGAAAAGACAAAATTCTAGGAATCCGAACTCTACTCCAAGATTAGCCTTTGGATTCACATCAATACAGATATTTACACCATATCTTATGGTAAATCTTTCTAGTCAAAGGCTTACGCGTCTGAATCATGGTCTTAATGACTGACTCTGAAAATCCACGCTTAGATAAAATTAAGCGTTCAATCTCCAAGCAGTCAGCTTCAGAGAAACTAGATTTGGATGAAGGAAGGGCCCCAGAAGTATAAGGTCCTTTCTCAATAGAAGTCTCCAAGATGGACGAGACGACATCTCCACCAGGTCTGCATACCAGATCCTGCGAGGCTACACCGGTGCTATGAGGATCACCGACACACTCTCCTGTTTGATTCGAGCAATGACTCGAGGGAGGAGAGCGAACGGCGAAAATAGGTATCCAAGACTGAAATTCCAAGGTACCGCCAGAGCGTCTATCAGTACCGCCTGAAGATCCCTTGACCTCGACCCGTACTTCAGAAGCTTGGCATTCTGCCGAGATGCCATTCGATCCAGCTCCGGCTGTCCCCATTTGAGAATTAAGCTGGAAAACACTTCCGGATGGAGTTCCCACTCCCCGGGTGAAAGGTCTGTCTGCTCAGAAAAACTGCCTCCAAGTTGTCCACTCCTGGGATCTGGATCGGTGACGGGCAGCAGTTGCGGGACTCCGCCCACTGAATTATCTTGGCTACCTCTGCCATGGCCAAGGAACTCTGAGTTCCCCCCTGCTTGTTGATGTAAGCCACTAAAGTTATGTTGTCCAACTGGAACCTGATAAACCAGGCCGAAGCTAACGGAGGCCAGGCCAGAAGAGCATTGAAGATTGCTCTCAGCTCCAGAATGTTTATGGGTAAAACAGACTCCGACCGAGTCCATGTCCCCTGAGCCTTAAGAGAGCCCCAGACTGCTCCCCATCCCAGTAGGCTGGCGTCCATTGTCACAATAACCCAGGTGGGTCTGCGGAAGCAGGTTCACTGGGAGAGATGTTCCTGAGACAACCACAAAAGAAGAGAATCCCTTGTCACCTGCTCCAGATGTACTCGTAGAGACAGATCCGCATAATCTCCGTTCCACTGCCTGAGCATGCACAACTGCAGAGGCCTGTTGTGGAAAGGGGCAAACGGGATGATGTCCATGGCTGCTAACATCAGACCGATTACCTCCATGCATTGAGCTACTTGTAGCCGATGAGAGGACTGAAGTGCTAGACAGGAATCGAAAATCTTTGATTTCCTGACTTCTGTCAGAAAAAATTTAATTGATAAGGAATCTATTATAGTTCCCAAGAACACTTGGAACTAGTTGGCACTAAGGAACTCTTTTCCAAATTCACCTTCCATCCGTGAGATTGCAGGAAGGATAACAACATTTCCATGTGGGATTTTGCTTGTTGAAAGGATGGCGCCTGAACCAGAATGTCGTTCAGATAAGGCGCTACTGCAATGCCCTGCAATCGGAGCACCGCCAACAGGGATCCCAGAAACTTTGAGAAAATTCTGGGAGCTGCGGCAAGGCCGAATGGAAGAGCCACCAACTGGAAGTGTTTGTCTAGAAATACAAACCTCAGAAACTTGTCATGGTCCCTGTGGATGGGAACATGCAGGTATGCGTCCTTTAAATCTATAGTTGTCATAAATTGACCCTCCTGAACCAAGGGAAGAATGGAACGAATAGTTTCCGTCTTGAAGGACGGTACTCTGAGGAATTTGTTTAGACTTTTGAGAACCAATATTGGTCTGAACGTTCCCTCTTTTTTTGGGAACCACGAACAGATTGGAGTAAAATCCCAGACCCTGATCCTGCATTGGAACAGGAACTATCACTCCCAGGTCGGAAAGATCTTGAACACAGTGTAAGAAAGCCTCTCTTTTTATCTGGTCTACAGATAATCTTAAGAGAAGAAACCTGCCCCTGGGAGGAAAAGTTTTAAACTATAGCTTGTATCCCTGGGACATGATGTCCACCGCCCAGGGATCCTGAACCTCCCAAAGCCAGGCCTGAGCGAAGGATAGTTTGCCCCCCACCACAAGATCCGGTCCCTTGAGTCATTGGTGGGCTTCTTAGCTTGCTTTCCCTTGTTCCATGACTGGTTGGACCTCCAGGAAAGCTTGGACTGTTCTTGTTTTGTAGAGGAAGAGGAAGAGGAAGACTTGCCCTTGAAGTTTCGAAAGGAACAAAAATTACTCTTACGTCCCTTCTGTTTATTCCTCTTATCCTGAGGGAGGAAATTACCTTTTCCTTCCGTAATGTCGGAAATAATCTCAGCCAGACCTGGCCCAAACAAGGTCTTTCCCTTGTAAGGGATCGCCAAAAGCTTAGACTTAGATGAGACATTCGCAGACCAGGATTTCAACCATAAGGCTCTGCGAGCCAATACGGCAAAACCAGAAATTTTTGTTCCTAGTTTAATAATCTGTAGGGAGGCATCTGTAATAAAAGAATTTGCCAACTTAAGGGCCTTAATCCTATCCTGGATCTCTTCGAGAGGAGTGTCTGTTTGAATAGAATCAGACAACGCATCAAACCAGTATGCTGCCGCACTAGTGACGGTAGCAATACACACCGTAGGTTGCCATTGTAAACCCTGGTGTACATACATTTTCTTGAGTAACCCTTCTAATTTCTTGTCCATAGGATCCTTAAAGAAACAACTATCTTCTATGGGAATAGTGGTCCTCTTAGCTAGCGTGGAAATTGCTCCTTCCACCTTGGGTGCCGTCTGCCAAGACTCCTTGATAGAGTCTGCTATAGGAAAGATCTTCTTAAATATAGGGGATGGAGAAAAAGGGATACCCTGTCTCTCCCATTTTCTAGCAATAATCTCTGTTGCTCGATCTGGTACAGGAAAAACCTCCACCATGGAAGGTATATCAAAATACTTGTTTAGTTTACTAGACTTCTTAGGATTTACTACGACAGTAGTGTCGGAGTCTTCCAGGGTAGCTAAAACCTCATTAAGTAACAAACGGAGGTGTTTGAGCTTAAATCTGAAAGAAACAACTTCAGTATCAGACAAAGGAATTATACTGTCTGAGTCTGAGATTTCACCCTCAGATGCTACCGAAATATCCTCCTCCTCAGATTTCAAGGAAGGGACATTCGGAATAGCCACTACTGTGCCAGCAACCTTACTCACTGATTATTTACATTTCCTCTTGCACTTTCCCTGCAGCATGGGAAAAGCAGACAACGCATCAGATACCGCTGAGGACATTAGGGAAGCAATGTCTTGCAAGGTAACTCCAGGTGGAGTAATAGAGGAAGTGCAGGGCACTGGCTGTATGGACGCTAAGTTTTGGGACACTTGAGGAGAAAGCTGCAGCATATCTTGAACATTGTCAGAAGACTCCTGAACAGCATCCGCCTTAGACAATGTTGGATCAGGAAAAAGTCTATCCCTGTAATGTAAAGTTCTCTCAATACATGAGGAACAGAAAGAGATTGGTGGTTCAACATAAGAATTAAAACATAAAGTACATGTAACATCTTGCAGGGCCTCTTGGTCCATCTTTATTCACTAATAAACAGGATAAATAAATAAAACTGATATTTTATTTAGAAAATACCCCACAAAAAAAGTTACTGTTCCTTTAAATTTTAAAACAAAACTGCTTTATTTTTCTGCTTTAATAAAATAAAGTAGCCCCAAAAAGAACACTCCGGACAACCTCTACACCTAAGCTTAGCAGTGCCTGCTATTGCTGTCAATAATAATATCTGCAATGTGTCCCAGAAAAAAAATAAAGTTCGCACTTACCTTAAGACTTCTGCCAGGCAGCACGGCAGCTCACTAGGTTTGAGAGGTCAGTTCCCTCACATGGACCTGTGGATAAAAACAAAGACTGAGTAATCTTACTCAGGCTTGCACGTATAGGACAGCATTAAAACATGGGAGGCGCACAGTGAGGATTGTACCACAAAAGTTCCCATTGCTTGAAAGCCACCACTGCTCTACTGAAGAGACTGATATGGACTACGGCTACACCCTAGGACAAAGCAGAACAATCTTGCACTGCTGAAAAATAATAAAATCTTGCTTGAAGAAACTTCTTTTCCAACACCTAACTTTACCACTTCCTTGCTCTAACATAGGCAAAGAGAATGACTGGGGTTGGAGGGAAGGGAGGTGATATTTAACAGCTTTGCTGTGGTGCTCTTTGCCGCCTCCTGCTGGGCAGGAGTGATATTCCCAATAGTAATTAGATGATCCGTGGACTCACTGTGTCATTAGAAAGAAAAAAGAGAGAAAGGAAGTAACACAAGGTGCAGAGGTGCCTGAGGTATATAACACAAAAAACTGTCTAAATAAAGAGGGCGGGCTGTGGACTCACCGTGTAAAGAAATAAATAAATTTATCAGGTAAGCATAAATTTCGTTTTCTTTCTAATGACAAGGTGAATCCACAGATCATCTAATTACTATTGGGAATCAATACCCAAGCTAGAGGACACCATTGATAAGGGAGGGACAAGACAGGGAACCGAAAAGGAAGGCACCACTGCTTGAAGAACCTTTCTCCCAAAAGAAGCCTGAGGCAAAAGTATCAAATTTATAGAATTTAGAAAAAGTGTGAAGAGAGGACCAAGTTGCAGCCTTGCAAATCTGTTCCACAGAAGCTTAATTTTTGAATGCCTAGGAAGAGGAAACAGCCCTTGAAGAATCAGCTGTGACTCTCTCAGGAGGCTGCTGTCCAGCAGTTACATAGACCAAGCAAATTATACTCTTCAGCCACAAAGAAAGAGAAGTAGCCGTAGCTTTCTGACCCTTGAGTCTCCCAGAGAAAACAACAAACAAAGCAGAAGACTTCCTTAGTCGCCTGTAGATAGTATTTGAACGCACGCACCACATCTAGGTTGTGCAGCAGACTTTCTTTATGAGAACAAGATAGTAGGTAAACTAGTACTAATGGTAAGTACCTATAGGTGCCAAATATTTTCAACAAGCACCTGTTAGGGGGGCAATATAGCACTCATAGATAAATTAGTTACAAAAAAAAGAGTGCTTTACACCTGCAATTATTTAGGAAAAATTCTCCCTCAATAATACAGGAATGATTTTTAACCATTCATACTTCAGAAATAATGCTGTAACAAGAGGACCTGTTAATATGTGGGATGTCAGATTATGAGATTAAAGATAATACTCTATCTGTAATTATAAAATCCTTGCTTGCACAGTTAACTTTAGCACAGCTGTTCAGTGCAATAGATTCTGTCTGCTTAAAATCTCTAGATATTCATATTTAGTATAGGTGTGTGAATAACACCTCTGAGAATCATGTATCTAGATATGAAACATTGTACTTGGTTTGTATAATATCAACCAGTCAGATACAAACAATATCTTTTTTAACCGGCTATTAATAAATTCAAAAATAATGCTGTAACAAGAGGACCTGTTAATATGTGGAAAGCTATCTAGCTAATACTCTATCTGTAATTTAAAGTCCTTGCTTGCACAGTTAACTTTAGCACAGCTGCTCAGTCTAATAGATTCTGTCTGCTTGAACTCTCTCGATATCAATATATAGCATAGGTATGTGAATAATACCTCTGAGAGTCATGTATTTAAATATGAAACATTGTACTTGGTTTGTATAATATCAAGCAGTTAGATACAAACAATATTTTTTTGCAGCCGGCTATTAATAAATTCAGAAATAATTCTGTAACAAGAGGACCTGTTAATATGTGGGATGTCATATTGTGAGATTAAAGCTATCTAGCTAATACTCTATCTGTAATTATAAAGTCCTTGCTTGCACAGTTAACTTTAGCACAGCTATTCAGTGCAATAGATTCTGTCTGCTTAAGCACCTTCTATAGCGGGGGCTAGAATAACGCACAACATCTGATCTCAGAATATAACACACATTTACAAGCTATTGGCAATCAACAGTTGTTATAGAGAGTAAGCGGTTAAAAAATGAGAGTATGAACTCTCTGAAGCCTACCCCCTCAGTTAAACGTTAATCTAGCCCCCGCTATAGAAGGGGCTTAAGCAGACAGAATCTATTGCACTGAATAGCTGTGCAAAAGTTAACTGTGCAAGCAAGGACTTTATAATTACAGATAGAGTATTAGCTAGATAGCTTTAATCTCGTAATCTGACATCCCACATATTAACAGGTCCTCTTGTTACAGCATTATTTCTGAATTTATTAATGGCCGGCTATAAAAGATATTGTTTGTATCGGACTGCTTGATATTATACAAAACAAGTATAATGTTTCACATATAGATACATGATTCTCAGAGGTATTATTCACACACCTATGCTATATATTGATATCTAGAGAGTTTAGGTGTTTTAAAACGTGTATGATTGAATAGTTAAACCAATAAAGATAAAGTATGAATGGTTAACAATCATTCATGTATTATTCAGGGATAATTTTTCCTAAATAATTGCAGGGGTAAAGCACTTTTTTTGTTACAGACCTTGTAACTCATTTATCTACGAGTTCTTTATGAGAAGACGGGTTAGGACACAAAGAAGGAACAATGATTTCTTGATTAATGTGCCTATCTGAAACCACTTTAGGGAGAAACCCTAACTTAATACGCAGAACTACCTTATCCGAAATAAAAATAAGGGAAGGAGATTCATACTGCAACGCCGAGAGCTCTGAGACTCTACGAGCAGAAGAAATTGCAACAAGAAACAAAACTTTCCAAGATAACAACTTAATATCTAAGGAATGCATGGGCTCAAACAGAGCCTGCTGAAGAAATTTAAGAACACGGTTAAGACTCCAAGGAGGAGTAACCGGATTAAACACAGGCCTGATTCTGAACAAGGCCTGACAGAACGATTGCACATCTGGTACATCCGCCAGACGTTTATGTAACAAAATAGACAAGGCAGATATTTGACCCTTCAAGGTACTTGCAGATAAACCCTTATCCAGATCCTCCTGAAGAAAGGACAGAATTCTAGGAATCCAAACTCTACTCCAAGAGGCCCATTTATCAAGCTCCATATGGAGCTTGTGGGCCCGTGTTTCTGGCGAGTCTTCAGATTCGACAGAAACAGCAGTTATGAAGCAGAGGTCTAAAGACCGCTGCTCCATAACCCTGTCCACCTGCTCTGAGCAGACGGACAGGAATCGTCACAATTCAACCCGATCGAGTATGATTGGGTTGATTGACACCCCCACGCTGGCGGCCAATTGGCCGCAAATCTGCAGGGGGCGGAGTTGCACCAGCAGCTCTTGTGAGCTGCTGGTGCAATGCTGAATACGGAGAGCGTATTGCTCTCTGCATTCAGCGAGGTCTTGCAGACCTGATCCGCACTGTCAGATCAAGTCCTGCAAGACCTTTGATAAATAGGCCTCCAAGAGTAGCTTCTGGCTTCACACCAATACAGATATTTGCACCATATCTTAATGGTAAATCTTTTTAGTGACAGGCTTACAAGCCTGAATCAAGGTCTCAATAACCGACTCCAAAAACCCACGATTAGATCGAATAAAGCGTTCAATCTCCAAGCAGTCAGCTTCAGAGAAACGAGATTTGGATGAAGGAAGGGCCCTTGAAGTAGAAGTGGGAGTCTCCAAGGTGGAAGAGAAGACATCTCCACTAGGTCTGCATACCAGATCCTGCGAGGCCACGCCAGTGCAATGAGGTTCACCGACGCCCTCTCCTGTTTGATTCGAGCAATGACCCGTGGAAGGAGAGAGAACAGGTGAAACAGGTATGCTAAACTGAAATTCCAAGGAACCACCAGAGCATCTATCAGTACAGCCTGAGGATCCCTTGACCTCAACCCGTACCTCGGCATTCTGTCAAGATGCCATGAGATCCAGCTCCGGCTGTCCCCATTTGAGAATCAAGTTGGAAGACACCTCCGGATGAAGTTCCCACTTCCCCGGATGAAAGGTCTGTCTGCTCAGAAAATCCGCTTCCCAATTGTCCACTCCTGGAATGTGGATCGCAGACAGACAGCGGTTGTGGTTCTCCGCCCACTGAATAATCTTGGCTACCTCCGCCAATGCCAAGGAACTCCGAGTTCCTCCCTGATGGTTGATGTAAGCCCCTGAGACATTAGTGAGCCCCAGACTGCTCCCCATACCAGCAGGCTGGAGTCCATTGTCACAATCACCCAAATGGGTCTGCGGAAGCAGGTTCCCTGGGAGAGATGATCCTGAGACAGCCACCAAGGAAGAGAATCTCTTGTCTCCTGATCCAGATGTAATTGCGGAGACAGATCCGCATAATCCCCATTCCATTGCCTGAGGATGCATAACTGCAGAGGTCTGAGATGGAACTGGGCAAACGGAATGATGTCCATGGCAGCTACCATCAGACCAATCACCTCCATACATTGGGCCACTGAAGTCCGAGGAGAGGACTGAAGGGCAAAACAAGAGTCGAAGATCTATGTTTTTCTGACCTCTGTCAGAAATATTTTCTTTGATAAGGAATCTATTGTTGTTTCCAAGAACACTACCCTTGTAGCTGGAATCAAGGAACTCTTTCCCAAATTCACCTTCCATCCCTGAGAACGAAGAAAAGATAACAACATCTCTGTGTGGGAGTTTGCTTGTTGAAAGGATGGCACCTGAACCAGAATGTCGTCCGAACCAGAAAGTCGTCCAGATAAGGCGCTACTGCAATGCTCCGATACCAGAGCACTGCCAACAAGGATCCCAGGACCTTTGAAAAAATCCTGGGAGCTGTGGCAAGGCCGAATAGAAGAGTCACAAACTGGAAGTGCTTGTCTAGAAAAGTGGACCTCAGAAACCTGTGATGATCCCTGTGGATTGGAACATGCAGGTATACATCCTTTAAAATCTACTGTTGTCATGAATTGACCCTCTTGAACTAAGGGAAGAATGGAACAAATAGTTTCCCATCTTGAAGGACGGTACTCTGAGGAACTTGTTTAGACTTTGGAAGTCTAAAATTGGTCTGAAGGTTCCCTCTTTTGGGAACCACGAACAGATTGGAGTAAAATCCCAGACCCTGTTCCTGCATTGGAACAGGAACTATCACTCCTAGGTCGGAAAGGTCCCGGACACAATGTAAGAACGCCTCTCTTTTTATCTGGTCTACAGATAATCTTGAGAGCAGAAACCTGCCCCTTGGAGGAAAGGTCTTGAACACTAGTTTGTATCCATGGGACACGATGTCCACCGCCCAGGGATCCGGAACATCCAGAGCCCAAGCCTGAGCGAAGGAGGAAAGTCTGCCCCCCACAAGATCCGGTACCGGATCAGGGGCAGACCCTTCATGCTGACTGAGTCATTAACAGGCTTTTTAGATTGCTTCCCCTTGTTCCAAGACTGGTTAGACCTCCAAGAAGGCTTGGACTGTTCCTGCTTGGTAGAGGGAGAGGAAGGTTTATCTTTGAAGTTTCGAAAGGAACGAAAATTACTCTGACGCCCTTTCTGCTTATTCCTCTTATCCTGAGGGGGGAAAACATAATTTATGTAAGAACTTACCTGATAAATTAATTTCTTTCATATTAGCAAGAGTCCATGAGCTAGTGACATATGGGATATACATTCCTACCAGGAGGGGCAAAGTTTCCCAAACCTTAAAATGCCTATAAATACACCCCCCACCACACCCACAATTCAGTTTAACGAATAGCCAAGAAGTGGGGTGATAAGAAAGGAGCGAAAGCATCAAAAATAAGGAATTGGAATAATTGTGCTTTATACCAAAAAATCATAACCACCACAAAAAGGGTGGGCCTCATGGACTCTTGCTAATATGAAAGAAATTAATTTATCAGGTAAGTTCTTACATAAATTATGTTTTCTTTCATGTAATTAGCAAGAGTCCATGAGCTAGTGACGTATGGGATAGCAGATACCCAAGATGTGGAACTTCCACGCAAGAGTCACTAGAGAGGGAGGGATAAAATAAAAACAGCCAATTCTGCTGAAAAATTAATCCACAGCCCAAATCAAAAGTTTCAATTTTTATAATGAAAAAAACTGAAATTATAAGCAGAAGAATCAAACTGAAACAGCTGCCTGAAGTATTATTCTACCAAAAACTGCTTCTGAAGAAGAGAAAACACCAAAATGGTCTAATTTAGTAAAAGTATGCAAAGAAGACCAAGTCGTTGCTTTGCAAATCTGAACAACAGAAGCTTCATTCTTAAAAGCCCAGGAAGTAGAAACTGACCTAGTAGAATGAGCCGTAATCCTCTGAGGAGGGGATTTACCCGACTCTACATAAGCATGATGAATCAAAAGCTTTAACCAAGATGCCAAAGAAATGGCAGAAGCCTTCTGACCTTTTCTAAAACCAGAAAAGATAACAAATAGACTGAAGTCTTTCTGAAATCTGAGTAGCTTCAACATAATATTTCAAAACTCTTACCACATCCAAAGAATGTAAGAATCTTTCCAAATAATTCTTAGGATTAGGACACAAGAAAGGGACAATAATTCCTCTACTAATGTTGTTAGAATTCACAACTTAGGTAAAAATCGAAATGAAGACAGCAAAACCACCTTATCCTGATGAAAAATCAGAAAAGGAGACACAAGAAAGAGCAGATAATTCAAAAACTCTTCTAGCAGAAGAGATGGCCAAAAGGAACAATACTTTCCATGAAAGTAATTTAATGTCCAAAGAATGCATATGCTCAAACTGAGGAGCCTGTAAAGCCCTCAAAACCAAATTAAGACTCCAAGGAGGAGAAATTGGCTTAATGACAGGCTTGATACGAACCAAAGCCTGAACAAAACAATGAATAACAGAAAGATTAGCAAATTTTTCTGTGAAAACAGCACAGAAAAAACAGAGATTTGTCCTTTCAAAGAACTTGCAGACAAAACCCTTATCCAAACCATCCTGAAGAAACTATAAAATCCTAGGAATTCCAAAAGAATGCCAAGAGAATTTATGAGAAGAGCATCATGAGATGTAAATCTTCCAAACTCGAAAATAAATCTTACTAGACACAGATTTACGAGCCTGCAACATAGTATTAATCACTGAGTCAGAGAAACTTCTATGACTAAGTACTAAGCGTTAAATTTCCATACCATCAAATTAATAATTTGAGTTCCTGATGGAAAAAACAAATGTTAAGATATAAGGTCTGGCCTTAATGGAAGTGACCAAGATTGGCAACTGGACATCCGAACAAGAACCATATACCAAAACCTGTGTGGCCATGCTGGAGCCACCAGCAACACAAAAGATTGCTCCCTGATGATTTTGAAAATCAGTCTAAAAAGAAGAACCAGAGGCGAAAAAATATAGGCAGATTGAAAACTCCAAGGAAGTATCAATGCATACACTGCTTCCGCCTGAGGATCCCTGGACCTGAATAGGCCCCTGGGAAGTTCCTTGTTTAGATGAGATGCATCAGATCTATTTCTGGAAGCCCTCACATCTGAACAATTTGAAAAAAAAACAAACAAAAAAAAACCAAACACATCTGGGTAAAGAGACCATTCTCCCGGATGTAAAGCTTGATAAACAGAGATAATCCGCTTCCCAATTGTCTATACCTGGGAAATGGACCGCAGAAATTAGACAGGAGCTGGATTTAGTCCAAGCAAGTATCCGAGATACTTCTTTCACAGCCTAAGGACTGAGAGTCCCACCCTGATGATTCCAATTCCAATACTCCACAGCACCAAGTAGTCAAATAATCTTCTTTATTGTTTTACAGCATATAAAAACACAGACAGAAAGGATATGCAACGTTTCGGGACCTTAGTCCCTTAATCATGCATACATAGTGATACACCTGTGTCTTATTTAAAGAGACAGCCAGCCAATCATAGTAAAGTTCAACAAATGCATTGAAAGGTATATAACCCTTTCATAGCTGGCTCTTTTCAATTTGAATATACTGACATCTACTGGTCACAATTAAAAACAATTTCAATACACAATAATTCCAATGCTTAAAAGACAAGGTTAAACACATAAAGGAGCAAATGTACATTTCAGACTAAACACTTTTTTCAAATGTAAAATATTTTTTCTCATCAACTGTATATGTCAATTCTACATATAAACATAGCTACGCATTACTTGTGTATACCAATGGGGACTACAATAAGGTGTGTGCACCTAGAGGAAGACAGATAGATCCCATTCTCTATTTAACCCCTTGGGGTACATTGTATCTAATTTATGGATCCAGAATGCTTCTCTCTGTTTTAGAAGCGTTTCTCTATTACCACCTCCCCTAGGTACACACACCTGATCTATGATTTGCCAACGGAGCTGGCTGATCTGATGGCCATGCTCCACAAAATGGCATGCTACAGAAGCTTTTTCATCTTTTTTTCGAATGTTGGACTTATGTTTGTTAAGTCTATTTCTCATACTTTGGGTGGTCTCTCCTACATAAATTCGGGCACATGGACACTTTATAATGTAAACCACAAATGTGGATTCACATGTATAATAGGATTTCAACTTGAATTTATGCCCACTCCTAGGATGGACAAATTATTTCCCCTTAATTACAGAGTGGCAATTGCCACATCCCAAACAAGGGTAACAACCAACATTTTTCTCAGTAATATATCTTTCTTTATTTCTCTGTTTAGACCCTAAGTCTGGCTTAACCAAAATATCACCCAAATTTTTTACACGCCCTTAAGCAATAATGGGCTTATTCTGTAATATTTTTACTCCTTTATTACAGTTCTCAATAATATGCCAATGTTTTCTAATGATTTTAGATATCTTATCACTATACTCACTATGTTGGGATATGAATACCAATCTCTCATCTTTTGCCTGTCTGGCTATTGCTTTATCCCTTCTATGGCATACATTCAGAATTTCCTTATCAATTAGCCCCACTGGATAACCTCTATTAAGGAACTTTTCCCCCATTTCTTTAAACCTTAACTGCTTGGTTTCCAGATCACTTACAATTCTGTCAACTCTAATTAATTGACTCCTAGGTAAGGAGTTCTTTAATTTGATGTTATGAAAGCTATCATATCTCAAAAGGGTATTACGGTCTGTTTCTTTGCAATGTATATCCACTTTAAGATCATTACCCCTTTTATACACTACAGTGTCAAGAAACACCATTCTCTCTTCACTATGTACCAAAGTACATTCCAGGCCTGCCACTTCTTGATTAATTTCTTCTACAAACTTTACCAGGGAGTCCACGTCACCCCACCATATGCCAAAGATGTCATCTATAAATCGCCACCAGGTGGCGCCATATTGCAAAAATAGATGGTTACTATATACAAATTTTTCTTCAAAACAGTTCATATAGAGATTGGCATATGATGGGGCGACGTTAGACCCCATGGCAGTTCCCTTCTTCTGAATATACCAGGAATCAATAAAGAGAAAATAATTATAAAACAACACTATCCTTAACAGTTCCTCAAAAAAAATCAATTTACTGCAACTCGTATTGGCCTGATGACATAAGCAATTGACGTATTATACCTATACCACTCTCATGCTTGATTGAGGTATAGAAACTTTTCACATCGAGTGTATATAATATGCATTTAGAACAATCTACCTCCAATGTTGAAAGTTTTTTAATAAAATCACCTGTATCTTTTATATATGAAGTCATTCTCTCTACATAGGGTTGTAATACCCTATCCAAAAAATTGCTATGTTGGTAAATACAGATTCAACATTTGAAACAATTGGGCACCCTGGGGGACTTTGCATATTTTTGTGCACCTTCGGCATAGTATAAAAGATAGGTGTTCTGAGATGATCTTTGTATAGGTATTCAGTCATTTTTTTTATCTATTACCCCTGCTGTCATTGCAGTAGTGATTACTCTCTTAATTTCTTTTTGTATCTTAAAGATAGGGTTAGTGTCTAATTTTTGATAAGTGTTAGTATCATGTAATTGTGTATTAATTTCCCTTATGTAATATTCCTTATCAAGTACTATTGTGGCTCCGCCCTTATCGGCTCTTTTAATGATGATGTTATCCTCTTTTTGTTTAATAGTTTTTATGGCTTCCCATTCGTTCTTAGTTAGATTTAAATTCTTCCTTTTCTTAATCCTTATATCTGTTATTTTTGTTTCTAACAAATTAACCTCAGCCATAACTAACTTAGTGAATGTGTCTAGACTACTGTTTTGCACATGTGTTTTGCTCCACCCTGATGATTGACATACGCCACAGTTGTGACATTGTCTGTCTGAAAAACGTCTCTTTCTTCAAAAAGAAGCCAAAACTGAAGAACTCTGAGAAATGCAAGGAGTTCCAAAACATTGAATGGTAATCTCGCCTCTTGAGATTTCCAAACCCCTTGTGCTGACAGAGATCCCCAGACAGCCTCCCAACCTAAAAGACTCGCGTCTGTAGTCATCATGGTCCAGGTTGAATGAACCGAAGAGACCCGTAGAACTATATGATGGTGATCTAACCACCAAGTCAAAGATAGTTGAACATTGGGATTCAAAAATATAAAAAGTGATATTCTAGAATCCATGCACCAATAATTCAGCATAAAAAAACTGGAAAGGTTTCCTATGAAAATGAGCAAAGGGAATCGAATCCAATGCTGCAGCCATGACACCTAAAACTTCCATGCATATAGCAACTGAAGGAAATAATAGAGATTGAAGGTTCCAACAAACGGAACACAATAAAATTGTCACTTGTCTGTTAGAGACAAAGACATTGACACAATCTATCTGGAAACCTAAAAAAGGTGACCCTTGTCTGAGGAATCAAAGAGCTTTTGATAAAAAGATCCTCTAACCATGTCTTTAAAGAAACAACAAAAGTTGAATCGTATGAGATTCCGCAGAACGAAAAGACTGAGCCAGTACCACGAGACCGTCCAAATAAGGAAACACTGAGAACCTTGAAAAGATTCTTAGAGCTGTCGCTAGACCAGAAGGAAAAGCAACAAAATGGTAATGCTTGTCAAAAAAACATAATTTATGCTCACCTAATAAATTTATTTCTCTTGTAGTGTAGTCAGTCCACGGGTCATCCATTACTTATGGAATATATCTCTTCCTAACAGGAAGCTGCAAGAGGATCACCCAAGCAGAGCTGCTATATAGCTCCTCCCCTCACATGTCATATTCAGTCATTCGACCAAAGCAGACGAGAAAGGAGAAACCATAGGGTGCAGTGGTGACTGGAGTTTAATTAAAATTTAGATCTGCCTTAAAGACAGGGCGGGCCGTGGACTGACTACACTACAAGAGAAATAAATTTATCAGGTAAGCATAAATTATGTTTTCTCTTGTTAAGTGTAGTCAGTCCACGGGTCATCCATTACTTATGGAATACCAATACCAAAGCTAAAGTACACGGATGAAGGGAGGGACAAGGCAGGAACATTAAACAGAAGGAACCACTGCCTGAAGTACCTTTCTCCCAAAAATAGCCTCCGAAGAAGCAAAAGTGTCAAATTTGTAAAATTTTGAAAAGGTGTGAAGCGAAGACCAAGTCGCAGCCTTGCAAATCTGTTCAACAGAGGCCTCATTTTTAAAGGCCCAGGTAGAAGCCACAGCTCTAGTAGAATGAGCTGTAATCCTTTCAGGAGGCTGCTGTCCAGCAGTCTCATAGGCTAAACGTATTATGCTACGAAGCCAAAAAGAGAGAGAGGTAGCCGAAGCCTTTTGACCTCTTCTCTGTCCAGAGTAAACGACAAACAGGGAAGAAGTTTGACGAAAATCTTTAGTTGCCTGCAAATAGAACTTCAGGGCACGGACTACGTCCAGATTATGCAAAAGTCGTTCCTTCTTTGAAGAAGGGTTAGGACACAGTGATGGAACAACCATCTCTTGATTGATATTCCTGTTAGTAACTACCTTAGGTAAGAACCCAGGTTTAGTACGCAGAACTACCTTGTCTGAATGAAAAATCAGATAAGGAGAATCACACTGTAAGGCAGATAACTCAGAGACTCTTCGAGCCGAGGAAATAGCCATCAAAAACAGAACCTTCCAGGATAACAGCTTGATATCAATGGAATGAAGGGGTTCAAATGGAACGCCTTGAAGAACGTTAAGAACTAAGTTTAAGCTCCACGGCGGAGCAACAGTCTTAAACACAGGCTTAATCCTAGCTAAAGCCTGACAAAAAGACTGAACGTCTGGAACTTCAGCCAGACGTTTGTGTAGAAGAATAGACAGAGCAGAAATCTGTCCCTTTAACGAACTAGCAGATAAGCCCTTTTCTAAACCCTCTTGTAGAAAGGACAATATCCTAGGAATCCTAACCTTACTCCATGAGTAACTCTTGGATTCGCACCAATATAAATATTTACGCCATATCTTATGGTAAATTTTTCTGGTAACAGGCTTCCTAGCCTGTATTAAGGTATCAATAACCGACTCCGAGAAGCCACGCTTTGATAGAATCAAGCGTTCAATCTCCATGCAGTCAGCCTCAGAGAAATTAGATTTGGATGGTTGAAAGGACCCTGAATTAGAAGGTCCTGTCTCAGAGGCAGAGACCACGGTGGACAGGACGACATGTCCACTAGGTCTGCATACCAGGTCCTGCGTGGCCACGCAGGCGCTATCAGAATCACCGAAGCTCTCTCCTGTTTGATCTTGGCAATCAAACGAGGAAGCATCGGGAATGGTGGAAACACATAAGCCATGTTGAAGACCCAAGGGGCTGTCAGAGCATCTATCAGCACCGCTCCCGGGTCCCTGGACCTGGATCCGTAACAAGGAAGCTTGGCGTTCTGGCGAGACGCCATGAGATCCAGATCTGGTTTGCCCCAACGATGAATCAGTTGAGCAAAGACCTCCGGATGAAGTTCCCACTCCCCCGGATGAAAAGTCTGGCGACTTAGAAAATCCGCCTCCCAGTTCTCCACGCCTGGGATGTAAATCGCTGACAGGTGGCAAGAGTGAGACTCTGCCCAGCGAATTATCTTTGAGACTTCCAACATCGCTAGGGAACTTCTGGTTCCCCCTTGATGGTTGATATAAGCCACAGTCGTGATGTTGTCCGACTGAAATCTGATGAACCTCAGAGTTGCTAACTGAGGCCAAGCTAGGAGAGCATTGAATATTGCTCTTAATTCCAGAATATTTATTGGGAGGAGTTTCTCCTCCTGAGTCCATAATCCCTGAGCCTTCAGACTGCGCCCCAGCCTAGAAGGCTGGCGTCTGTTGTTACAATCGTCCAAGCTGGCCTGCGAAAGGTCATCCCCTTGGACAGATGTGGCCGAGAAAGCCACCATAGAAGAGAATCTCTGGTCTCTTGATCCAGATTTAGTAGGGGGGGACAAATCTGAGTAATCCCCGTTCCACTGATTTAGCATGCACAATTGCAGCGGTCTGAGATGCAGACGCGCAAATGGTACTATGTCCATTGCCGCTACCATTAAGCCGATTACTTCCATGCACTGAGCTACTGACGGGTGTGGAATGGAATGAAGGACACGGCAAGCATTTAGAAGTTTTGATAACCTGGCCTCTGTCAGGTAAATTTTCATCTCTACAGAATCTATAAGAGTCCCTAGAAAGGGAACCCTTGTAAGTGGTAATAGAGAACTCTTTTCCACGTTCACCTTCCACCCATGCGACCACAGAAATGCCAGAACTATCTCTGTATGAGACTTGGCAGTTTGAAAACTTGACGCTTGTATCAGAATGTCGTCTAGGTACGGAGTCACCGCTATGCCTCGCGGTCTTAGTACCGCCAGAAGTGAGGCCAGAACTTTTGTAAAGATTCTTGGAGCCGTAGCTAATCCGAAGGGAAGAGCTACAAACTGGTAATGCCTGTCTAGGAAAGCAAATCTTAGGTACCGATAATGATCCTTGTGAATCGGTATGTGAAGGTAGGCATCCTTTAAGTCCACTGTGGTCATGTACTGACCCTCTTGGATCATGGGAAGGATGGTTCGAATAGTTTCCATTTTGAATGATGGAACTCTTAGAAATTTGTTTAGGATTTTTAAGTCCAAGATTGGTCTGAAGGTTCCCTCTTTCTTGGGAACCACAAATAGATTTGAATAGAATCCTTGCCCGTGTTCCGTCCGCGGAACTGGGTGGATCACCCCCATTAGTAAGAGGTCTTGTACACAGCGTAGAAACGCCTCTTTCTTTATTTGGTTTGCTGACAACCTTGAAAGATGAAATCTCCCTCGTGGAGGAGAAGTTTTGAAGTCCAGGAGATATCCCTGAGATATGATCTCCAACGCCCAGGGATCCTGGACATCTCTTGCCCAAGCCTGGGCGAAGAGAGAAAGTCTGCCCCCCACTAGATCCGTTTCCGGATAGGGGGCCCTCTCTTCATGTTGTCTTAGGGGCAGCAGCAGGTTTCTTGGCCTGCTTGCCCTTGTTCCAGGACTGGTTAAATTTCCAGCCCTGCCTGTAACGAGCAACAGCTCCTTCCTGTTTTGGAGCGGAGGAAGTTGATGCTGCTCCTGCCTTGAAGTTACGAAAGGCACGAAAATTAGACTGTTTGGCCTTTGATTTGGCCCTGTCCTGAGGTAGAGCATGGCCCTTACCTCCCGTAATGTCAGCTAAAATTTCTTTCAAGCCGGGCCCGAATAAGGTCTGCCCTTTGAAAGGAATATTAAGCAATTTAGATTTAGAAGTCACGACAGCTGACCAGGATTTAAGCCATAGCGCTCTGCGCGCTTGGATGGCGAATCCGGAGTTCTTAGCCGTAAGTTTGGTTAAATGTACGACGGCATCAGAAACAAATGCGTTAGCTAGCTTAAGTGCTTTAAGCTTGTTCATAATTTCATCCAATGGAGCTGTGCGAATGGCCTCTTCCAGAGACTCAAACCAGAATGCCGCCGCAGCAGTGACAGGCGCAATGCATGCAAGGGGCTGTAAGATAAAACCTTAATGACAACGAAGAAAATATTCCCAAATTGAAAACTAGTGTGTCTCTACAATTTTACTGTTCCATACCAATGTCGTGGGATCTTCACAAAGGTCAGTTAAATAATAGCGGTATATGCCCCAGCAGGTCTACACAGCAAGCACCCCCAGTAATAAGGAAAAACAGGCATCCACTATTGCGGAATAGAGTGGAACAAACTCACCCTTCTGCCAATATCTTCTCCAATTCTGGACGATTACCTGCTCAAGGCTGTACAAGGTGTACGCTGACAGAGATCCTCCGCTTGGCGTGTAACGCTGCTGATCTTTCTCTGTTTCAAGCGTCCCGACGCCTAGGCATGACGTCTAAACTGGGGGTGTGTGTGAGGCTGCGAGCCTATTGGCTGAACCGCTCCGTAGTGAATCCTTCCTGTGAAGACAATCCGCTTCCAAACCGAAGCATTAAACGCTGAAATGGTAGGAATGGGGATGTCGGACTGAGACTGCAAAGAGGATTCCTTGTAATCCAATGTGTAAATAATAAGAAAAAAGAAGCGCAGCTTCATCCGGTAAAAAAGTTCATCTTTATTGATTTGAATATGTGGATAAAATTCCAGCAGCAGCAGGAAACATAGAACAGGGATGAAAGGTCTGACTAGTTTCGGCTATCACGCCGTAATCGTAAACCTGTACATCTTAAAATTGTATTGGTTTAAAAGTACTTTACTATTCTCTGATTGGTTGAATAGAGGGCGTTGTTTGCTAACACATATTAACTCCATGAGTGCTGAAAGGGGTAGTGGGAGCTAGATGGCTATACATACTGAATCTTAGAATATGTTAATGAGAACTATTTTACACCAGTATATTCTAAAGGTGACAGATAATATTTACAAAAAGGAGAAAGGAGGTTGGAATAGTATCTAGATAATTCATACATCCTATACCTAAACATATATTTAAGATGGTTTTAGTATATATATCCTATTATTAAATTTAATGCTACATAAATAGATGTTATCCCTCTATATATCAAGAGAAAATGTTTGGAAAAAATGTTTCTCTTATCACATATAATTCAAGGGCAAAATTGGTATATACTCATACTCATATCTATAATGCAATACAATACATTGATCTCCACTGACTAGAAGAACCCCCTAAAAATCAAAATAATTCAATACAATTGTCTGAAAGAACCCTATTAGATTTAATCTATTCGTAAATTAGAACACCTCAGAATAACTGCGTGATCATGGTATTTGATTATAGTAGAACTAGTAAAAAACGTGTGGTTTCATTTAAGCCATATCAAGCTCTATAATTCTAGTATCTTAGGGTATCCTGATTGAATTTGTTCTTTCAGTCAGTTCATATCTTATATATATATATAGAGAGGTACTAAACACTGGAAAAGTACAATGATAATAAACCAAAAAGCTAAAGGCCTATACACTAATGTAGGGTGTAAAAGTGACCAATTGTCCTATAGCTAACAATAGTTAGTAACTAAGGACTCCGAGCCATTATGGCCCAAATAAGTATCTAATAACACCAAACCTATAGTCATTTAGAAAATATCAACAGTAATATTTAAGGTGATACAGATTCTTAAAGTACACAATCTATAAAATATATATGTAAATTATCAGAGTCATATAAACCCCTATTCTATGATGTGCAGAGTATTATATATGTTTATGGCTTGGAATAATGAAAAGATATTATATATGTATATAGGGACAGAAAACTCCAAAGAGGGGATGATTATGCACATGTGTCTCCTAACGTGTGAACAGTGTGTAGTTAGCTATACAATACTGGTATCATCACCTCTGTGAGCACACAGAGTTGTGTGATTGCATATTGAGATATCGGCCGCTGGCAGCCAAAAACGTGTAAAGGGTAAACGGTTGGCTGGAGTTGGCAAGCATTGCCACTGCTACAGACCTGATAAGGATAAATGGTCACATAAGGTAATAATGGATAGAAAAATAAAAAATCTCATATATTAATGATAGACAAAGGGCACAGCTCTGTGGGCAGATAAAATTATAACCCGTTCATTGGCTTATTGCCAATGATTGATCAAATCGAACTCCGAGTTATATCCATCTGGAACTCTCGCCCTTAATTTAAAAATCCAGAAGGTTTCACGTCTGGCTAAAAGTGTATCCTTGTCTCCCCCTCTTAACGGTTTTTTTATTACTTCGATGGCCCTCCATTTGAAGGTATTAACTAAACAAGCATGTGTTTCAATGAAATGTCTGGAGAGTGCTGAACATGTTACTTCATTTTTAATGTAACCCAAATGTTCCCGTATTCGGGTACGTACATCTCGACTAGTTCTACCAACATACTGTTGGTGATGTTGTGTACACTCAATTAAGTATATAGTATAAGGTGTTGAACATTTTATAAGTCCGCTGGTTTTATAAATTTGGTTTGTGGTACAGGAATAAAATTCCTTACCTTCTACCAGGTAATCACAGGCTTTGCACCTCCCGTCACCACATTTGTATGTTCCTTGGACACTAAGCCAAGAAGATGGCTTCTTTGTAGGGGGTAATAGGGAAGGAGATAATAAATTGCCCAAAGTCATATTTTTTGAATATATGCATTTGAAACCCTTGGTTACCACCTCCTTTAAGGCTTTGTCCCCGTACAATATAGGAAAATATTTTTTGATGATGGAACACACCTCATCATACTCTGTTGAATACTTGGTGATGAACATAGTTCTATCATCCATGTCACTCTTGTATTTATGTTTTAGGGCCTCCTGCCTACCCACCCCAGTCACCTCCTTAGCCACGTTTCTGACCATCTCCGGCCGGTACCCCCTTTCCACTAGTTTGTCAACCATACTCTTGCTTTCAACAGCAAAGTCCTGGTCCGAACTGCAAAGGCGTCTAGTACGTAGCAACTGTCCCTTGGCAATTCCCTTAAATACATGCCTTGGATGTGAACTTTTGTGGTGCAAGAGTGTGTTGCCAGAAATTGGCTTTCTATACAACCTAGAAGTGATTCGACCAGTGTTTGAATCTCCTACTAGGGTCACATCTAGGAAATTGATGGAAGACTTGCTCCATTCATGGGTAAATTGTACCCCGTTTTCACTAGTGTTCAAGTACTGTACAAACTTCTCTGCGTTCATCTTGTCTGATGACCATACAATTAGTAGGTCATCTATGAAGCGTTTGTACAGTAAAATGTATTTCCTGAAGGGGTCACTATCTGAGTAGACAAAGGTTCTCTCTAGCCAGCCCATGAAGATATTAGCATAAGAGGGGGCAAATTTTGCCCCCATGGCTGTCCCTTGTCTCTGCAGATAGTAGACCCCTTCAAACAAGAAATAGTTATGTTCTAGCAAGAACACAGTAACCCTCAAGATATATTTGGTAGCTTCACTATCTGTACCATAGATGGGTTCCAAAAAATGTCTAATTGCTTTTAATCCCATATCTTTAGGGATACTCGAATAGAGTGCCACCACATCAATGGTCAACCAACTAGAATTAGGGGACCAGTGTACTTGCTCCAACATTTCCAAAATATGTGTGGTGTCCTTGATGTGACTATGTAGTGTCTCAACTATAGGCTGTAAAATTGAGTCCAGCCATTCTGATAAAGGCTCCAAGAGGGAGCCTATTCCGGACACAATCGGTCTCCCCTTTACATTTGTCAATCCCTTATGTACCTTTGGAAGATGGTGGAAGATAGGGGTAACCGGATTTCTGACGTACAGATATTTCATTGTCTCCGCATCCATGAACCCCCATCCTACATCATCGTCCAAAAGGTTATATAGCTCTCTTTGGAACCTGTTCACTGGATCAGATGTAAGTGTGGTGTATGTATTGGGATCTTCAAGCTGCCTCAGTGCTTCAGCAATATAAGTGTCTTTGTCAAGGACCACCACACTTCCCCCCTTATCAGAGTTCTTTATTACAATGGATTTATTATTTTTGAGTTTGCTTAAAGCCTCTTTTTCTTTAAGGGATAGGTTATGTGTGCTAGTATTCTTAGATTGATGTAGTAGAGTCAAATCTTCCACTACTCGCTTGTGAAAGAGTTCCAATGCCTGGCCCCTACTGTGTATGGGGTAAAATTGGCTTGCTTCTTTAAACTTAGGGAATGAGGGTAAGGATACATAATCACTAGACTCATTTGATTCTGAGTAAAGGTCCTCAAGTACCGTCATATCACAAATATCTGGAAATGTGGGTACAATATTGCTCTGGGCCCCTGAAGTGGGACCAGGTACACTCTGTTCCATTTCCATATTTGTGTTAGATCGGAAATGTTTGCGTAGGGTCAGTTTTCTGATGAACCTATTGACATCAATAATAGTATTGAAAAGATTAAATTTATTATCTGGACAAAATCCAAGCCCATAGTTCAGCACTTTAATTTCAAATTTATCAAGTGGGTAGGATGAAAGATTAATCACACTATTTATTTGGGGCGATTTATCTGTTTTTCCCTTAGAGTGTATCTGTGTTGTCTCTTCTTGACAAATTCTTTCCCTCCCCCTTTGGGTGATTTCATGGCAGGCCGAAAAACCTGCGCTTGATCTTTAGGTTTAGCTTTCACCTTAGGTCTGGCCCCATGTACTAATGCCATAGGGGCATTGTCTATGGGAGTGTGGATATTTGTAGGCATACTCTCACTTGGACCTGGATCAATATGTTCCATTTCCGTTTCTGAAGGAGAATAATCCTCCCCTGAAGTGGACGCCGCCCATGACGATTGATCGTCATCTGTGGTGTCCATTTCCACAAATGTGACTTTTTTCTTTTTCTGTTGTCTCTTTTTTTGTTGTTTATATATGGGCTTATCATCAATTGTTTTTTCATTGACATTATCATTAGTGTTAGCTAATGTGTTGGAGGAGTTGGAGCCACTGATATCTTTTTTTATTTGTGTTACGTCTATTCCTGTTCCTTCTAGGTTTATGCCAAATGAACACTTTATTGTCTTGATAATCCCTCTGATCTCTTAAAAATTTGGTGTGTTTAATGTGTATTAACTCTTTCCTAGAGTTCTCCACTACTTCTGCCAACATTTTATCAAATTCCCCATACTCCTCAATGCCCTTATAGTTGTTAAGTTCAGACTGTATTTTGACAATATCATTTCTTACTGTTAGTAGTTGTTCAGCTTTGTATCTAGCTAAAATACCCATCAATCTTAGAGAGCAATCTGACAAAACATCATTCCATTCTTTAACTAAATCATCATTATTAGTCACTTCAAAGTTCGGAAACTTTTTTACTCTCAGTCCCCTTGGGATCATTCCCAGATTTAGATATTTTCCAATAATCCAGGTATCTAGTTTAAGACGTATTTCTTTAAGTCTTAATATTTCCAAAGAGTAAAACAAATCTCCAAGTTTGACATCCTGTGATTCTGTTTGAAAAAAGTCCTCTAACTCAAGGCCCTCAAAATCAGAGTCATTAAGTGGTAAAAGAGAATAGTATTTATTGGAGTCCTGTATTTCCATAGTGTGTTAATAACGAAAAACACACACACACTTCTGTGCGGCTGCAAAATAAATGATGAACTAAAAAGTCCCCTGGTGAGAGATACTCACTAGATCAATAGGGATCAAGGAAAACACAAATGACAACGAAGAAAATATTCCCAAATTGAAAACTAGTGTGTCTCTACAATTTTACTGTTCCATACCAATGTCGTGGGATCTTCACAAAGGTCAGTTAAATAATAGCGGTATATGCCCCAGCAGGTCTACACAGCAAGCACCCCCAGTAATAAGGAAAAACAGGCATCCACTATTGCGGAATAGAGTGGAACAAACTCACCCTTCTGCCAATATCTTCTCCAATTCTGGACGATTACCTGCTCAAGGCTGTACAAGGTGTACGCTGACAGAGATCCTCCGCTTGGCGTGTAACGCTGCTGATCTTTCTCTGCTTCAAGCGTCCCGGCGCCTAGGCATGACGTCTAAACTGGGGGTGTGTGTGAGGCTGCGAGCCTATTGGCTGAACCGCTCCGTAGTGAATCCTTCCTGTGAAGACAATCCGCTTCCAAACCGAAGCATTAAACGCTGAAATGGTAGGAATGGGGATATCGGACTGAGACTGCAAAGAGGATTCCTTGTAATCCAATGTGTAAATAATAAGAAAAAAGAAGCGCAGCTTCATCCGGTAAAAAAGTTCATCTTTATTGATTTGAATATGTGGATAAAATTCCAGCAGCAGCAGGAAACATAGAACAGGGATGAAAGGTCTGACTAGTTTCGGCTATCACGCCGTAATCGTAAACCTGTACATCTTAAAATTGTATTGGTTTAAAAGTACTTTACTATTCTCTGATTGCACTCATTTCAGCACTCATGGAGTTAATATGTGTTAGCAAACAACGCCCTCTATTCAACCAATCAGAGAATAGTAAAGTACTTTTAAACCAATACAATTTTAAGATGTACAGGTTTACGATTACGGCGTGATAGCCGAAACTAGTCAGACCTTTCATCCCTGTTCTATGTTTCCTGCTGCTGCTGGAATTTTATCCACATATTCAAATCAATAAAGATGAACTTTTTTACCGGATGAAGCTGCGCTTCTTTTTTCTTAAGATAAAACCTTGTTGAACAAACATTTTCTTAAGGTAACCCTCTAATTTCTTATCCATTGGATCTGAAAAGGCACAACTATCCTCCACCGGGATAGTGGTACGCTTAGCTAAAGTAGAAACTGCTCCCTCCACCTTAGGGACCGTCTGCCATAAGTCTCGTGTGGTGGCGTCTATAGGAAACATTTTCCTAAATATGGGAGGAGGGGAAAAAGGCACACCAGGTCTATCCCACTCCTTGCTAATAATCTCTGTAAGCCTTTTAGGTATAGGAAACACGTCAGTACACACCGGTACCGCATAGTATCTATCCAACCTACATAATTTTTCTGGAATTGCAACCGTGTTACAATCATTCAGAGCCGCTAATACCTCCCCTAGCAATATGCGGAGGTTCTCAAGCTTAAATTTAAAATTAGAAATCTCTGAATCCAGTCTCCCTGGATCAGATCCGTCACCCACAGAATGAAGCTCTCCGTCTTCATGTTCTGCAAACTGTGACGCAGTATCTGACATGGCTCTCACCTCATCCGCGCGCTCTGTCCTTAACCCAGAGCTATCGCGCTTGCCTCTTAATTCTGGCAATTTAGATAATACTTCTGTCATAACAGTAGCCATGTCTTGCAAAGTGATTTGTAAGGGCCTCCCTGATGTACTTGGCGCCACAAAATCACGCATCTCCTGAGCGGGAGGCGAAGGTACTGACACGTGAGGAGAGTTAGTCGGCATAACTTCCCCCTCGTTGTCTGGTGATAATTTCTTTACATGTAAAGCCTGACTTTTATTTAAAGTGACATCAATGCATTTAGTACACAAATTTCTATTGGGCTCCACATTGGCCTTTAAACATAGTGAACAAAGAGATTCATCTGTGTCAGACATGTTTAAACAGACTAGCAATGAGACTAGCAAGCTTGGAAATACTTTTCTAAATAAATTTACAAGCAATATAAAAACGCTACTGTGCCTTTAAGAAGCACAAAAAGCTGTCACAGTTGAAATAACAATGAACCAAAATAGTTATAGCAACCAATTTTTCACAGTAAATGTATTAAGTTAGCAAAGGATTGCACCCACCAGCAAATGGATGATTAACCCCTTAATACCCAAAAACGGATAACAATTTAATAATTAACGTTTTTATCACAGTCAAAACACACTGTCACAGGTCTGCTGTGACTGATTACCTCCCTCAAAACGATTTTTGAAGACCCCTGAGCTCTCTAGAGACGATCTGGATCATGGAGGATGAAGTAGACAGATTGTGACTGAATTTTTACTGCGCAAAAAAAGCGCTAAAATAGGCCCCTCCCACTCATATTACAACAGTGGGGAAGCTCAGATAACTGTTTCTATGCAGAAAACAAAGATGGCCATGTGGTAAAAATCATGCCCCAATAAGTTTTATCACCAAGTACCTCACAAAAAACGATTAACATGCCAGTAAATGTTTTAAACATACATTTGAAAAGTTATGAATTGCTATTAATAAGCCTGCTACCAGTCGCTTTTACTGCAGTTAAGGCTCATACATTATTTCAGTATTAACAGTATTTTCAGAGTCAATTCCATTCCTTAGAAAAATAGATTCAGTGTACACACACTCATCAGCCTAATACCAGTCGCTATCACTGCATTTAAGGCTGAACTTACTTTACATTGGTATCAGCAGTATTTTCTCAGTCAATTCCATTCCTCAGAAAAATAATTTACTGCACATACCTCATTTGCAGGGGGGCCCTGCATGTTATTCCCCTTTTCTGAAGTTACCTCACTCCTCAGATGAGAACAGCCAGTGGATCTTAGTTACGTCTGCTAAGATCATAGAAAACGCAGACAGATTCTTCTTCTAATGCTGCCTGAGAACAAACAGCACACTCCGGTGCCATTTAAAATAACAAACTTTTGATTGTAGAAAAAAAAAGTTAAAAAACACCACAGACCTCTCACAGCGACCTATCTTTAGTTAGGCTGCAAGAGAATGACTGAATATGACATGTGAGGGGAGGAGCTATATAGCAGCTCTGCTTGGGTGATCCTCTTGCAGCTTCCTGTTAATAAGAGATATATTCCATAAGTAATGGATGACCCGTGGACTGACTACACTTAACAAGAGAAAAGAGAATCTCAGAAAATGAAAATAATCTGAATGAAAACAGAAAATGAAGATATGTAAGCAAATAATGCCCTCACTGACCAAAAGGCAGAATAGACCATATAAACACCATTCTAAAAGATGGTACACTTATGACAATTCAAAAAGATTTTCTATCTTTGGGACAATGAATAGTTTTGAATAAAATGGAACTGGTATAAATACCCCAGAAAACTCCAGGTCTGAGCAGCGCCTTGAGCCCCAACGGGTGACCAGCCGCGCTTCACAAGAACCCAATACATACAGGTCTGAAACACACTTCAGGAAAGTGTGAGCCTTACTGGAATAGCTGGAATATGTTAGAGAAAAAAAGACTTCTCACAGGCGGTTTTACTCTGAATCCTATTCTGTACCCAAATCTAAGAAGTTTGGACCGAATTGAACCAAACAATCTTTAAAAAGTCTTAACCTGGCCCTTACCAGCTAAGCTGTAATAAGAACCGCACCTACATGCAAATTTGGGGAGCTGACTTTGATATTTTAAATGGCTTAAATTGAATGAAGAAAACTTGGGGAAGAAATAGGATTCCGTTCCTTAGTAAGAACAAAAACTAATATAAGCTTAAGATTTAGACTTAGAGCTCAATCTTGAAGCCCAGAGTAACATTAGAAGAATTGAATCCAATTGTGAACCAAATAATTGATTACCTTGGAAAAAAAGAAATATGGAATTTAGAAATCAAATTAGCATTCCAAGATTGAAGTCACAAAGTTCTTCTAGCTAAAATAGCTAAAGACATAGATTAAACCTCATTTGCGAAAATATAAAAAAAATGACGACACAAATGAAATTATTAGCATGTTGATCAACTTAACAATGCTAAACAAATCATAATCCGATATTTGTTGCACTTAAGTATCCAACCAGAAAGTTGCAGCATCAGCCAAATAAATTACAGGTCTAAAAAAACAGAATTTATGCTTACCTGATAAATTACTTTTTCCAACGGTGTGTCCGGTCCACGGCGTCATCCTTACTTGTGGGAATATCTCTTCCCCAACAGGAAATGGCAAAGAGTCCCAGCAAAGCTGGCCATATAGTCCCTCCTAGGCTCCGCCCACCCCAGTCATTCGACCGACGGACAGGAGGAAAAATATAGGAGAAACCATATGGTACCGTGGTGACTGTAGTTAGAGAAAATAATTCATCAGACCTGATTAAAAAACCAGGGCGGGCCGTGGACTGGACACACCGTTGGAGAAAGTAATTTATCAGGTAAGCATAAATTCTGTTTTCTCCAACATTGGTGTGTCCGGTCCACGGCGTCATCCTTACTTGTGGGAACCAATACCAAAGCTTTAGGACACGGATGAAGGGAGGGAGCAAATCAGGTTACCTAAACGGAAGGCACCACGGCTTGCAAAACCTTTCTCCCAAAAATAGCCTCCGAAGAAGCAAAAGTATCAAATTTGTAAAATTTGGCAAAAGTGTGCAGTGAAGACCAAGTCGCTGCCTTACATATCTGGTCAACAGAAGCCTCGTTCTTGAAGGCCCATGTGGAAGCCACAGCCCTAGTGGAGTGAGCTGTGATTCTTTCAGGAGGCTGCCGTCCGGCAGTCTCATAAGCCAATCGGATGATGCTTTTAAGCCAAAAGGAAAGAGAGGTAGAAGTCGCTTTTTGACCTCTCCTTTTACCAGAATAGACAACAAACAAAGAAGATGTTTGTCTGAAATCTTTTGTAGCCTCTAAATAGAATTTTAGAGCACGGACTACGTCCAAATTGTGTAACAAACGTTCCTTCTTTGAAACTGGATTCGGACATAAAGAAGGTACAACTATCTCCTGGTTAATATTCTTGTTAGAAACAACCTTTGGAAGAAAACCAGGCTTAGTACGCAAAACCACCTTATCTGCATGGAACACCAGATAGGGCGGAGAACACTGCAGAGCAGATAACTCTGAAACTCTTCTAGCAGAAGAAATAGCAACCAAAAACAAAACTTTCCAAGATAGTAACTTAATATCTATGGAATGTAAAGGTTCAAACGGAACCCCTTGAAGAACTGAAAGAACTAGATTTAGACTCCAGGGAGGAGTCAAAGGTCTGTAAACAGGCTTGATCCTAACCAGAGCCTGAACAAATGCTTGAACATCTGGCACAGCTGCCAGTCTTTTGTGTAGTAAGACAGATAAAGCAGAGATCTGTCCCTTTAGAGAACTTGCAGATAATCCTTTCTCCAAACCTTCTTGTAGAAAGGAGAGAATCTTAGGAATTTTTATCTTATTCCATGGGAATCCTTTGGATTCACACCAACAGATATATCTTTTCCATATTTTATGGTAAATCTTTCTAGTTACCGGTTTTCTGGCTTGAACCAGAGTATCTATCACAGAATCTGAAAACCCACGCTTTGATAGAATCAAGCGTTCAATCTCCAAGCCGTCAGCTGGAGGGAGACCAGATTTGGATGTTCGAATGGACCCTGAACAAGAAGGTCCTGTCTCAAAGGTAGCTTCCATGGTGGAACCGATGACATATTCACCAGGTCTGCATACCAAGTCCTGCGTGGCCACGCAGGAGCTATCAAGATCACCGAGGCCCTCTCCTGTTTGATCCTGGCTACCAGCCTGGGAATGAGAGGAAACGGTGGAAATACATAAGCTAGGTTGAAGGTCCAAGGTGCTACTAGTGCATCTACTAGAGTGGCCTTGGGATCCCTGGATCTGGACCCGTAGCAAGGAACCTTGAAGTTCTGACGAGACGCCATCAGATCCATGTCTGGAATGCCCCATAATTGAGTTAGTTGGGCAAAGATCTCCGGGTGGAGTTCCCACTCCCCCGGATGGAATGTCTGACGACTCAGATAATCCGCTTCCCAGTTTTCCACACCTGGGATGTGGATCGCAGATAGGTGGCAGGAGTGATCCTCCGCCCATTGAATTATTTTGGTCAATTCTTACATCGCCAGGGAACTCCTTGTTCCCCCCTGATGATTGATATACGCAACGGTCGTCATGTTGTCTGATTGGAATCTTATGAATCTGGCCTTTGCTAGCTGAGGCCAAGCCCTGAGAGCATTGAAGATCGCTCTTAGTTCCAGAATGTTTATCGGGAGAAGAGACTCTTCCCGAGACCATAGTCCCTGAGCTTTCAGAGATTCCCAGACCGCGCCCCAGCCCACTAGACTGTCGTCGGTCGTGACAATGACCCCCTCTGGTCTGCGGAAGCTCATTCCCTGGGATAGATGGTCCAGGGTCAGCCACCAACGGAGTGAATCTCTGGTCTTCTGATCTACTTGAATCATTGGAGACAAGTCTGTATAGTCCCCATTCCACTGTTTGAGCATGCACAGTTGTAATGGTCTTAGATGAATTTGTGCAAAAGGAACTATGTCCATTGCTGCAACCATCAACCCTACTACTTCCATGCACTGCGCTATGGAAGGACGTGGAACAGAATTTAGAACTTGACAAGTGCTTAGAAGTTTTGACTTTCTGACCTCTGTCAGAAAAATCCTCATTTCTAAGGAATCTATTATTGTTCCCAAGAAGGGAACTCTTGTTGACGGAGACAGAGAACTTTTTTCTATGTTCACCTTCCATCCGTGTGATCTGAGAAAGGCCAGAACGATGTCTGTATGAGCCTTTGCTTTTGACAGGGACGACGCTTGTATTAGAATGTCGTCCAAGTAAGGTACTACTGCAATGCCCCTCGGTCTTAGAACCGCTAGAAGGGACCCTAGTACCTTTGTGAAAATCCTTGGAGCAGTGGCTAACCCGAATGGGAGGGCCACAAACTGGTAATGTTTGTCCAGAAAGGCGAACCTTAGGAACTGATGATGTTCTTTGTGGATAGGAATATGTAGGTACGCATCCTTTAGATCCACGGTAGTCATAAATTGACCTTCCTGGATAGTGGGTAGAATCGTTCGAATGGTTTCCATCTTGAACGATGGTACCCTGAGAAATCTGTTTAGGATCTTCAAATCCAAAATTGGTCTGAAAGTTCCCTCTTTTTTGGGAACTACGAACAGATTGGAATAAAATCCCATTCCTTGTTCCTTTATTGGAACTGGGTGTATCACTCCCATCTTTAACAGGTCTTCTACACAATGTAAGAACGCCTGTCTCTTTATTTGGTTTAAGGATAAGTGAGACATGTGGAACCTTCCCCTTGGGGGTAGTTCCCTGAATTCCAGAAGATAACCCTGAGAAACTATTTCTAGCGCCCAGGGATCCTGAACATCTCTTGCCCAAGCCTGAGCAAAGAGAGAGAGTCTGCCCCTACTAGATCCGGTCCCGGATCGGGGGCTACTCCTTCATGCTGTTTTGTTAGCAGCAGCAGGCTTCTTGGCCTTGCATCGGTTTCCAGGCTGGTTTGGGTTGTGAGGTATTACCCTCTTGCTTAGAGGATGCAGAATTAGAGGCCGGTCCGTTCCTGAAATTGCGAAAGGAACGAAAATTAGCCTTATTCTTGGCCTTGAAAGGCCTATCTTGTGGAAGGGCGTGGCCCTTTCCCCCAGTGATGTCTGAGATAATCTCTTTCAATTCTGGTCCAAATAGAGTTTTACCTTTGAAAGGGATGTTAAGCAATTTTGTCTTGGATGACACATCCGCTGACCAAGACTTTAGCCAAAGCGCTCTGCGCGCCACGATTGCAAACCCTGAATTTTTCGCCGCTAATCTAGCTAATTGCAAAGCGGCATCTAAAATAAAAGAGTTAGCCAACTTAAGTGCGTGAACTCTGTCCATAACCTCCTCATATGGAGTCTCTCTACTGAGCGACTTTTCTAGTTCCTCGAACCAGAACCACGCTGCTGTAGTGACAGGAACAATGCACGAAATAGGTTGTAGAAGGTAACCTTGCTGTACAAAAATCTTCTTAAGCAAACCCTCCAATTTTTTATCCATAGGATCTTTGAAAGCACAACTATCCTCTATAGGAATAGTAGTGCGTTTGTTTAGAGTAGAAACTGCCCCCTCGACCTTAGGGACTGTCTGCCATAAGTCCTTTCTGGGGTCGACCATAGGAAATAATTTCTTAAATATAGGGGGGGGAACAAAAGGTATGCCGGGCTTTTCCCACTCCTTATTCACTATGTCCGCCACCCGCTTGGGTATAGGAAAAGCGTTGGGGTGCACCGGAACCTCTAGGAACTTGTCCATCTTGCATAATTTCTCTGGAATGACCAAGTTGTCACAATCATCCAGAGTAGATAACACCTACTTAAGCAGTGCGCGGAGATGTTCTAATTTAAATTTAAATGTCACAACATCAGGTTCAGCTTGTTGAGAAATTTTTCCTGAATCTGAAATTTCCCCATCTGACAAAACCTCCCTCATGGCCACTTGAGATTGGTGTGAGGGTATGACAGAACAATTATCATCAGCGCCCTCCTGCTCTTCAGTGTTTAAAACAGAGCAATCGCGCTTTCTCTGATATGTAGGCATTTTGGATAAAATATTTGCTATGGAGTTATCCATTACAGCCGTCAATTGTTGCATGGTAATAAGCATTGGCGCGCTAGATGTACTAGGGGCCTCCTGCGTGGGCAAAACTGGTGTAGACACAGTAGGAGATGATGTAGTATCATGTTTACTCCCCTCATCTGAGGAATCATCTTGGGCAATTTCATTATCTGTGGCAGTACTGTCCTTACTTTGTTTGGACGCTATGGCACAATTATCACACAAATTTAAAAGGGGAGACACATTGGCTTTCATACATATAGAACATAGCTTATCTGAAGGCACAGACATGTTAAACAGGCTTAAACTTGTCAATAAAGCACAAAAAACGTTTTAAAACAAAACCGTTACTGTCTCTTTAAATTTTAAACAGAAAACACTTTATTACTGAATATGTGAAAAAGTATGAAGGAATTGTTCAAAAATTACCAAAATTTCACCACAGTGTCTTAAAGCATTAAGAGTATTGCACACCAAATTTCAGAGCTTTAACCCTTAAAATAACGGAACCTGAGCCGTTTACAAATTTAACCCCTATACAGTCCCAGCTATAGCCTTTGCTGAGACCTAACCAAGCCCAGAGGGGAATACGATACCAAGTGAAGCCTTCTAGAAACTTTTCCAGCTACTTTCAGATCCTCACACATGCATCTGCATGTCCTGCTCTCAAAAAACAACTGCGCAGTAATGGCGCGAAAATTAGGCTCAGCCTACAACTGGGAAGGCCCCCTGACTGGAAAAGGTGTCTAACATAGTGCCTGCCGTTAATAAACGTTCCCCAAGTTTATAAATGTGAATTATCAGCATAAACATGAATAAAATGCCCAAATAAAGCAATCGATTTAGCCCATAAAAGTGTCTACCAGTTTTATAGCCCATATTAAGCCCTTTATTCTGTTTGTTTGACTAAGAAAATGGCTTACCGGTCCCCATGAGGGGAAATGACAGCCTTCCAGCATTACATGGTCTTGTTAGAAATATGGCTAGTCATACCTTAAGCAGAAAAGTCTGCTAACTGTTTCCCCCAACTGAAGTTACTTCATCTCAACAGTCCTATGTGGAAACAGCAATCGATTTTAGTTACTGTCTGCTAAAATCATCTTTCTCTCACAAACAGAAATCTTCATCCTTTTCTGTTTCAGAGTAAATAGTACATACCAGCACTATTTTAAAATAACAAACACTTGATAGAAGAATAAAACTACATTTAAACACCAAAAAACTCTTAACCATCTCCGTGGAGATGTTGCCTGTGCAACGGCAAAGAGAATGACTGGGGTGGGCGGAGCCTAGGAGGGACTATATGGCCAGCTTTGCTGGGACTCTTTGCCATTTCCTGTTGGGGAAGAGATATTCCCACAAGTAAGGATGACGCCGTGGACCGGACACACCAATGTTGGAGAAAAGTACCTGAAAATAAATAATTTTCCTTAAATAAGATACAAGTTTCCCATCGGAAGGAAAAAAATAAATACTATTTGCTATAGGAATAGTAGTATGTTAAGCAAGAGTAGAGATAGCCCCATTAACTTGGGGAATCTTTCCTCAAAACTTAAAACTAACTGCCAGCAAAGGATACAATTTAAAAACCTTAAAGAAGGAATAAAAGAAATTCCCGGCCTATTCCATTCCCTAGTATCAGGAACTGGAGAAAACCTCTGAAGAAACCACAGAAGGTTAATAAGCAGAATTTAAATGTTAGCTAGTCTTAATCAAAAGAACTAGTTACTTCAATATCCAAAATAATCAACACCTTTTCAACAAAGAACGAATGTACTCTATTTAAAAATAAAAAAGTAGATTTGTTAGTGTCAATATCTGATGAAGAATATTCTGAATGAGAAAAAAACCCATCAGAGAAGGATAATTCATTATGTTGTTGGTCATTTGAAACTTCATCAACTAAATGAGAAGTTTAAAAAAGACCTAAAAATTTTATTAGAAGACGGAATGGCAGACAAAGCCTTTAGAATAGAATCAGAAAAATATTCTTATAAATTCCTAAATATATCTTGTACATTAGATGTAAAAAGAATAGCAATAGATAATGCATAAATACTAATGGACTCTGCATGTAAAAGTTTATCATAATAACTTATTACAAACCATAGCTAAAGATAAACATTCATAACATTAAAATAAATGAACTTAGCTTTAGTAGGACTGATATCAGTCATCAGGAATCCCTTAGTATTTTCTGATACAGGAACAGTTTTTGGAATATCTTGCAATATGTAATAGAAAAAACAACATATAAAGCAAAATTATCAAATTCCTTAAATGACAGTTTCAGGAATGGGAAAAAAATGCAAATGAAACAAGCTTCTAGAAAACCAGAAGCAACTGAAAAGTGAGACTGAAATAATGTGAAAAAAACTGGTGTCAAGAATGACGCCCACACATTTTGGCGCCAAGAATGACGCCCATATTTTTTGGCGCCAAAAAATACGTCCGCAATACACATAGGTAAAAAATGACGCAATTACGAAAAAACTTCCGGCGCCAACTATGACACCGGAAATGACGACATTTTTGCGCCAAAAGTCTCGCGCCAAAAATGACGCAATAAATAGAAGCATTTTCTGCACCCACGAGCCTAACAGCCCGCAATTTTGGTAAGAAATATGAAATTATATGCATTTTCCCAAAATGAAACTGACAGTCTGAATGAAGGAATACTGAATATCCTGAATCATGGCAAATATAAGTTTAAACACATATATTCAGAACTTTACATATAAAGTGCCCACCATAGCTTTGAGTGTCATAAATAGAAATAAGACTTACTTACCCTAAGACACTCATCTACATATAGTAGATAGCCAAACCAGTACTGAAACGAGAATCAGTAGAGGTAATGGTATATAAGAGTATATCGTCGATCTAAAAAGGGAGGTAGGAGAAGAAATCTCTACGACCGATAACAGAGAACCTATGAACTAGATCCCCTAGAGGAAGACCATTGAATTCAAATAGGCAATACAGGTAGCCCTCAGTTTACGCCGGGGTTAGGTTCCAGAAGGAATGGTTGTAAATCGAAACCGTTGTAAATTGAAACCCAGTTTATAATGTAAGTCAATGGGAAGTGAGGGAGTTAGGTTCCAGGCCCCTCTCAAAATGGACATAAGTAACACCTAATACATTATTTTTAAAGCTTTGAAATGAAGACTTTAAATGTGAAACAGCATTATAAAGCTAATAATATAGATTGTATCATCATCAAACTAAGTTTAATGAACAAAAACATTTGCTAAACCGCACCTAATAAAATTATCACACAAACACAGACTGTATCATCATCATCAATCTAAGTTTAATGAACAAAAACAAAATAATCACACAACAGACTGTATCATCATCAAACTAAGTTTAATGAAGAAAAATGTTTTTTTTACTTGCATTTTTCTGCAGCTAAGGGAAGTGGCTGCTAGATCTTGTTGCTTTAAAAACGGCTCCATTGCTCAGGTCTGGTTATACACTGATTAGCCTGCCTTTGTTTAATCACACAACAGACTGTATCATCATCACACTAAGTTTAATGAACAAAAACGTTTTTTACTTGCCTTTTTCTGCAAACAGTTCTCTGCATTGAGTCTGCAGCTAAGTGAAGTGGCTGCTAGATCTTGTTCCTTTGAAAGCTGATCCATTGATCATGTCTGGCTTGCTTTTCTTTGCATGTGTTTGCTGCAACACAAGCGGACAGCTCCTCCTACTGGCTATTTTAATGTATGCATGTGCTAATGCTTTCAATAGCAGTCAATGCTTTTCAATAGCAAAAAAAAGGGCGTTATTCTGAAACGGCGCAAATTGAACCGTCATAAACCGAGGGCCATCTGTACTCTCTTCACATCCCTCTGACATTCACTGCACTCTGAGAGGAAAACCGGGCTTCAGCCTGCTGCGAAGCGCATATCAACGTAGAATCTAGCACAAACTTACTTCACCACCTCCATGGGAGGCAAAGTTTGTAAAACTGAATTGTGGGTGTGGTGAGGGGTGTATTTATAGGCATTTTAAGGTTTGGGAAACTTTGCCCCTCCTGGTAGGAATGTATATCCCATACGTCACTAGCTCATGGACTCTTGCTAATTACATGAAAGAAATTACCCTTTCCTCCCGTAATGTCTGAAATAATTTCAGCCAAACCCGGCCCAAACAAGGTCTAAACCTTGTAGGGAATCGTCAAAAGCTTGGACTTAGATGACACATCCGCAGACCAGGACTTCAACCATAAGGATCTGTGGGCCAGTACGGGAAAACCAGAAATGTTTGCTCCCAGCTTAATAACCTGTAGGAAAGCATCCGTAATAAAGGAATTGGCCAACTTGAGAGCCTTGATCCTATCCTGAATCTCTTCAAGGGGAGTATTTATCTGAATAGAATCAGACAAAGCATCAAACCAGTATGCCACCGCGCTGGTGACGGTAGCAATAAACACAGCAGGTTGCCATTGTAAACCCTGGTGTACATGCATCTTTTTAAGTAGAACCTCCAACTTCTTATCCATATGATCCTTAAAGGAACAGCTATCCTCTATGGGAATAGTGGTACTCTTAGCCAAAGTGTAAATTGCCCCTTCCACCTTGGGGACCGTCTGCCAAGACTTCTTGATAGAGTCAGCTATTGGAAACATTTTCTTAAAAAATTAATGTTGTAGAGAAAGGGATACCAGGTCTCTCCCCTTCCCGAGCAATAATCTCTGTAGCCCGGTCTGGTACTGGGAAAATCTCCACCATTGAAGGTACATCAAAGTACTTGTTTAGCTTACTAGCCTTTTTAGGATTGACTATGACAGTATTGTCGGCGTTATCCAGAGTAGCCAAAACCTTCTTAAGTAACAAACGGAGGTGTTCCAGCTTAAATCTGAATGAAACAACTTCAGCATCAGCAGCAGGAATTACACTGTCTAAGTCTGAGATTTCACTCTCAGATGCTACCGAAGTATCTTCCTCAGACTTCTGGGAAGGAACGTTAGGAATAGCCACAACTGTGTCAGAAACCTTACTCACTGATTCCTTTGATTTCATCTTGCGCTTTCCCTGCAGCATGGGAAAAGCAGACAACGCATCAGTCACCGCAGAAGATATGTGGGTAGCAATGCCTTGCAACGCAACTCCAATCGGAGTGTGAGAGGAAACGCAGGGCACTGCATGTGTGGACGATAAAGTTTGGGACGCTTGAGGAGAAAGCTGCAGCATATCTTGAACATTTTCAGGAGACCTATGAAGAGCATCCGCCCTAGACAATGATGGCTCAGAATCAAAAAGTCTATCCCTGTAATTCAATGTTCTCTCAATACATGAGGAACAGAAAGGGATTGGTGGTTCCACATTAGCATCAAAACACAAAGAAAAAGTAACATTTTGCAGGGCCTCTTGGTCCATATTTACCCAATAATTAAACAAATGAAAAATAAAATACTTTTATTTATCTTTTAGATTATGTCACAAAAAAGTTACTGTCCCTTTAAATTTGGTCTTAGAGCATCCCAGACAGCCTCTACACCTCAGCTAGCCCTGCTAACCACCGGAGGTAATATAGAGAGAAAATCCAGACACAACACAGAGCTGCTCCACACGGTATCCGGAGACCGCTAACACTGAAAAGCGGAAGCGCAACAAAGTATGTCAACCTTTCCGGCACTCCGGAAGTGAGAAGGAAGGAAAAAGCATGACCCGCCCATCGTAGGCGTATAAACCTTAACCTCCCCGCCGGCATTAATCTTCACTCCGCCGGGAGTAAGTAAGTTAAAAAAAAAAAAAAATACATAACCACCCTGACCGGAATAATCCAGAATAAAAAACTGAGCTTATGGTCCCTGAACTCCTCTTGTCCCCAGTGCCTGCACAAACTGCCTCATATTGTCCAATTAACTCACAATAGGACTAATGATCTGATGTCCCAACAGAGTTAACTGTTAAAGTGACAATATTTTTCTTTATAGTCCCTAGAAAAATAAAATTAGCACTTACCTCAATGTTATCTGCCTGGCAGCAGGGCAGCTCACTAGGTTTGAGAGGCATCCTCCCTCACATGGACCTGTGGAAAAAGGAAAAGACTGAGTGATCTCACTCAGGCTTTCAAGTTAGGGCAGCAATAACTATTTGGGAGGCGCAGTGAGGCTTATACCCCACAAGCTCCCAATTGCTTAAAAGCTGCCACTGCTCTACTGAAGAGACTGACATGGGCTACGGCTAAACCCCAGGAAAGAGCAGAACAAACTTGCACTGCTGAAAAAAACATAATTTATGTAAGAATTTACCTGATAAATTAATTTCTTTCATATTGGCAAGAGTCCATGAGCTAGTGACGTATGGGATATACAATCCTACCAGGAGGGGCAAAGTTTCCCAAACCTCAAAATGCCCATAAATACACCCCCCACCACACCCACAATTCAGATTAACGAATAGCCAAGAAGTGGGGTGATAAAGAAAGGAGCAAAAAAAGCATAACAAAGGAATTGGAATAATTGTGCTTTATACAAAAAAATCATAACCACCATAAAAAGGGTGGGCCTCATGGACTCTTGCCAATATGAAAGAAATTAATTTATCGGGTAAATTCTTACATAAATTATGTTTTCTTTCATATAATTGGCAAGAGTCCATGAGCTAGTGATGTATGGGATATCAATACCCAAGATGTGGAACTCCATGCAAGAGTCACTAGAGAGGGAGGGATAAAAAAATTAAGACAGCCAATTTCGCTGAAAAAAATGAATCCACAACCCAAATCATAAGTTTTAATCGTATAGAGAAAAAGAAAAAAACTGAAAATATAAGCAGAAGAATCAAACAGCTGCCTGAAGATCTTTTCTACTAAAAACTGCTTCTGAAGAAGAAAAAAAAATCAAAATCGTAGAATTTAGTAAATGTATGCAAAGAAGACCAAGTTGCTGCTTTGCAAATCTGATCAACTGAAGCTTCTTTCTTAAAAGCCCAGGAAGTGGAAACTGACCTAGTAGAATGAGCTGTAATCCTCTGAGGCGGGGATTCACCCGACTCCAAATAAGCGTGATGAATCAAAAAGCTTTAACCAAGATGCCAAAGAAACGGCAGAAACCTTCTGACCTTTACTGGAACCAGAAAAGATAACAAATAGACTAGAAGTCTTCCTGAAAACTTTAGTAGCTTTAACATAATATTTCAAAGCTCTCGCCACATCCAAAGAATGTAAAAATCTTTCTAAAGAATTCTTAGGATGAGGACACAAAGAAGGAACAACAATTTCTCTACTAATGTTGTTGGAATTCACAACTTTAGGAAAGAATTTAAATGAAGTCCGCAAAACTGCCTTATCCTGATGAAAAATCAGAAAAGGAGACTCACAAGAAAGAGCAGATAATTCAGAAACTCTTTTAGCAGAAGAGATGGCCAAAAGAAACAACACTTTCCAAGAAAGCAATTTAATGTCCAAAGAATGCAAAGGCTCAAACGGAGGAGCCTGTAAAGCCTTCAAAACCAAATTAAGACTCCAAGGAGGAGAGATTGATTTAATGACAGGCTTGATACGGACCAACACCTGTACAAAACAATGAATATCAGGGAGTTTAGCAATTTTTCTGTGGAATAAAAGAGCAGAGATTTGTCCTTTCAAAGAACTTGCAGACAAACCTTTATCCAAACCATCCTGAAGAAACTGTAAAATTCTAGGAATTCTAAAAGAATGCCAAGAGAATTTATGAGAAGAACACCATGAAATGTAAGTCTTCCAAACTCGATAATAAATATTTCTAGAAACAGATTTACGAGCCTGCAACATAGTTTTAATCACTGAGTCAGAGAAACCTCTATGACTAAGCACTAAGCGTTCAATTTCCATACCTTCAAATTTAATGATTTGAGATCCTGATGGAAAAACAGACCTTGAGATAGAAGGTCTGGTCTTAATGGAAGTGGCCAAGGTTGGCAACTGGACATCCGAACAAGATCCGCATACCAAAACCTGTGAGCCCATGCTGGAGCCACCAGCAGCACAAACGATTGCTCCATGATGATCTTGGAAGTCACTCTTGGAAGGAGAACTAGAGGCGGAAAAATATCGGAAGGTTGATAACTCCAAGGAAGTGTCAATGCATCCACTGCTTCCCCCTGAGGATCCCTGGACCTGGACAGGTACCTGGGAAGTTTCTTGTTAAGATGAGATGCCATCAGATCTATTTCTGGAAGCCCCCACATCTGAACAATTTGAAAAAAACACCTCTGGGTGAAGAGACCACTCTCCCGGATGTAAAGTTTGACGACTGAGATAATCCGCTTCCCAATTGTCTATACCTGGGATATGAACTGCAGAAATTAGACAGGAGCTGGATTCTGCCCAAACAAGTATCCGGACTGCGAGTCCCACCCTGATGATTGACATACGCCACAGTTGTGACATTGTCTGTCTGAAAACAAATAAACAGCTATGTATTTAATAGGGGCCAAAACTGAAGGGCTCTGAGAATTGCACGGAGCTCCAAAATATTGATTGGTAATCTCGCCTCTTGAGATTTCCAAACCCCTTGTGCTGTCAGAGATCCCCAGACAGCTCCCCAACCTAAAAGACTTGCATCTGCTGTGATTACGGTCCAGGTTGGAACAAAACGAACAAAAGAGGCCCCTTGAAGTATACAATGGTGATCTAACCACCAAGTCAGAGATAGTCGAACATTGGGAATTAAGGATATTAATTTTGATATCCTTGTATAATCCCTGCACCATTGGTTCAGCATACAAAGTTGAAGAGGTCTCATGTGAAAACGAGCAAAGGGGATCGCGTCCGATGCTGCAGTCATGAGACCTAAAACCTCCATGCACATAGCTACTGAAGGGAATGACTGAGACTGAAGGTTCCGACAGGCTGTAACCAACTTCAAACGTCTCTTGTCTGTTAGAGACAAAGTCATGGATACTGAATCTATCTGGAAACCTAAAAAGGTTACCCTTGTTTGAGGAATCAATGAACTTTTTGGTAAATTGATCCTCCAACCATGTTCTTGAAGAAACAACACTAGTTGATTCGTGTGAGATTCTGCAGAACGTAAAGACTGAGCAAGTACCAAGATATCGTCCAAATAAGGAAACACCGCAATACCCCGCTCTCTGATTACAGAGAGTAGGGCACCGAGAACCTTTGAAAAGATCCTTGGAGCTGTCGCTAGGCCAAAAGGAAGAGCAAAAAATTGGCAATGCTCGTCTAGAAAAGAGAATCTCAGGAACTGATAGTGATCTGGATGAATCGGAATATGAAGATATGCATCCTGTAAGTCTATTGTGGACATATAACGCCCTTGCTGAACAAAAGGCAGAATAGTCCTTATTGTCACCATTTTGAATGTCGGTACTCTTACAAAATGATTCAAGACTTTTAGATCCAGAACTGGTCTGAATGAATTTTCTTTCTTTGGGACAATGAACAGATTTGAATAAAACCCCAGACCCTGTTCCTGAAAAGGAACCGGCATGATTACCCCAGAAAACTTCAGGTCTGAAACACACTTCAGGAAAGCCTGTGCATTCACTGGGTTCACTGGAATGCGTGAGAGAAAGAAACTTCTCACAGGCGGTCTTACTCTGAAACCTCTGTACCCCTGAGAGACAATGTTCTGAATCCAATGATTTTGGACTGAATTCATCCAAACATCTTTGAAAAATTTTTAATCTGCCCCCTACCAGCTGGGCTGGAATGAAGGTCGCACCTTCATGCGGACTTGGGGGCTGGTTTAGATCTCTTAAATGGCTTGGATTTATTCCAGATTGAGGAAGGCTTCCAATTAAAAACAGATTCCTTAGGGGAAGGATTAGGTTTCTGTTCCTTATTTTGTCGAAAGGAACAAAAACGGTTAGAAGCTTTAAACTTACCCTTAGATTTTTTATCCTGAGGCAAAAAAGCTCCCTTCCCCCCATTGACAGTTGAAATTATAGAATCCAACTGAGAACCAAATAATGTATTACTTTGGAAAGAAAGAGATAGCAAAGTCGATTTAGAAGTCATATCAGCATTCCAAGATTTAAGCCATAAAGCTCTTCTAGCTAAAATAGCTAAAGACATATATCAAACATCAATTCTGATGATATCAAAAATGGCATCACAAATGAAATTATTAGCATGTTGAATTAATTTAACAATGCTATACACATTATGATCTGATAACTGTTGAGCTAAAGTTTCCAACCAAAAGGTTGAAGCAGCTGCAACATCAGCCAAAGAAATAGCAGGCCTAAGAAGATGACCTGAACATAAATAAGCTTTCCTTAGAAAAGATTCAAGCTTCCTATCTAAAGGATCTTTAAAAGAAGTAAAGTACTATCTTCCGTAGGAATAGTAGTACGCTTGGCAAGAGTATAGATGGCCCCATCAACTTTGGGGATCTTTTCCCAAAACTCTAATCTATCAGAAGGCAAAGGATACAATGTTTTTAAACCTTGAAGGAGTAAAAGAAGTACCCAGTCTATTCCATTCCTTAGAAATCATATCTGAAATAGCATCAGGAACTGGAAAAACTTCTGGAATAACTACATGAGGTTTATAAACCAAATTTAAACGTTTACTAGTTTTAGTATCAAGAGGACTAGTCTCCTCCATATCTAATGCAATCAACACTTCCTTTAATAAAGAACGAATATACTCCATTTTAAACAAATAAGAGGATTTGTCAGTGTCGATATTTGAAGCAGGATCCTCTGAATCAGACAGATCCTCATCAGAGATAGATAAATCAGTATGTTGTCGGTCATTTAAAATTTTATCATCTCTATGAGAAGTTTTAAAAGACCTCTTACGTTTATTAGAAGATGGAATGGCAGACAAAGCCTTCTGAATGGAATCAGAAACAAATTCTCTTAAATTTACAGGAATATCCTGAACATTAGATGTTGATGGACCAGCAACAGGTAATGAACTACTACTGATGGAAACATTATCGGCATGTAAAAGTTTATCATGACAACTATTAAAAACCACAGCTGGAGGAACAGTTACCACAAGTTTACAACAAATGCACTTAGCTTTGGTAGAACCAACATCAGGCAGCAGAATTCCAGTAGCAGATTCTGAGACAGGATCAGATTGAGACATCTTGCAATATGTAAGAGAAAAAATAACATATAAACCAAAATAATCAATTTCCTTATAAGACAGTTTCAGGAATGGGAAAAAATGCAAAAGCATAGGCCTCTGACATTGAAAAAAAGACCAGAGGCAAAAGGAATGGGGTGTTAAATAATGAAAATATTTGGCGCCAAGTATGACGCACAACAAACAGAAAAAATATTTTTTTGCGCCAAAAACGTCCGGAACTAAACAAGAGCGTCATAGATGATGCAACCTCGTGAAACACTCGGCGCCAACTAAGATGCCGGAAATGACGAATTTGCGTCGACTGACGTAATTTTTGCACCAAAAAGTCTTGCGCCAAGAATGACGCAATAAATTATAGCATTTTGCGCTCTTGCGAGCCTAATACAGCCCGCAGTTAGAAAAAAAATAAATCTGAAAACCCCAGGTAAGAAAAAAAAAAAAAAAAGGCATTTCCCAGATATGAAACTGACAGTCTGCAAAAAGGAAATATACTGATAAACCTGAATCATGGCAAATATAAGTACAAACATATATTTATAACTTTATATATAATGTGCCAAACCATAGCTGAGAGTGTCTTAAGTAAATGAAACATACTTACCAAAAGACACCCATCCACATATAGCAGATAGCCAAACCAGTACTGAAACGAGAATCAGTAGAGGTAATGGTATATAAGAGTATATCGTCGATCTGAAAACGGAGGTAGGAGATGAATCTCTACGACCGATAACAGAAAACCTATGAAATAGATCCCCGTTAGGATGACCATTGCATTCAATAGGTAATACTCCCTTCACATCTCTCTGACATTCACTGCACTCAGAGGTACCGGGCTTCAAAAAAATGCTGAGAAGCGCATATCAACGTAGAAATCTAGCACAAACTTACTTCACCACCTCCATAGGAGGCAAAGTTTGTAAAACTGAATTGTGGGTGTAGTGAGGGGTGTATTTATAGGCATTTTGAGGTTTGGGAAACTTTGCCCCTCCTCGTAGGATTGTATATCCCATACGTCACTAGCTCATGGACTCTTGCCAATTACATGAAAGAAATTATAAAATCTTGATTAAAGAATCTTCTTCCAGACACCTAAACTTTACCACCTACTTGCTTTTAACGTAGGCAAAGAGAATGACTGGGGTAGGAGGGAAGGGGAGTGATACTTAACAGCTTTGCTGTTGTGCTCTTTGCCTCCTCCTGCTGGCTAGGAGTGATATTCCCAATAGTAATTAGAGATAATCGGTGGACTCACCGTGTCATTAGAAAGAAATAATAAAAAAAATTCTGAAAGAAAAGGAAGGATTCCTGCAATATTTCCAGGTCCGTGGAAGAAAGGAACTATTACCTATAGACCATTAAACAAAATATTGGATTGCCTAAAATCCTTTGTAGCCTGAAGATAAAACTTTAAGGCTCTAACTACATCCAAAAAATGTAAAAGTCTTTCTTTAGAATTCTGAAAATTAAGACAAAGAGAAGGAACCACAATTTCTCTATTGATAATGCCTGAGGAGACAACCTTTGGCAAGAAATCAAATGTAGCTCTTAAAACAGCCTTATCTTGATTAGGAACTAGATAAGGGGGTTCACAAGTAAGCACAGACAATTCAGAGACTAGCCTGGCTGAAGAGATCTGAAGGTCAGGAAGTCTAGTGATTTTCTTATGGTATAGAACTGAAAGAGCTGAAAAGCTGGCTTATCAGTGAGATGGGAGGGATATAATACCCATAGTTTTGGGAATCTTTGCCTCCTCCTAATGTCCAGGAGTTGAATCCCAGATGTAGTTGACTTGTGGACTCTCATGACTTTACAAAAGAAAACGTGCAATTTCACAAGCGTGTATATTACCCTCCTCCACTCCACTCTAATTAATATTCACCCCCTCCTGCAATAAAATACTTTAGCCTGCTGCCTTTCCCTTTTCCCATGACATAAAAGCCAATAATACAACCACAGTAACATGCAATGTCTAAAAGAAAATACATTATAAAGCCTTTTCTGACTCGCTAGTTTGGGCTCTAGATTTGTGCCACCTATTAATGAAACTTCCCAGAATGGTCCTTACCCTGTTGCTGGTGTCTTGCAAGATTTGTCTCACTGCTGCCAGGATAACAGGTTTCTTTGTTTCCATTGAGGAGGCTTAAAGAGAGAGATAATAAAGAGTTATATCCCTGGGGCTTTTAGGCAAAGGTGCATGGGGCAGGTGGAAAGTGAGTCTACTTACCTGACGAGTTGATCACCTGCTTTATGATGGTTAGTGAACCCACACGAACCTTTGAGTTACTGGTATCCAGTTTGGGTAACAGAAAGGAGAGCAGATGATCTGCAAACCTAGAAGCTGAAGCACAGGTGAAGTTATTTAAAGGGAAATAATCAAACAAAGCAAATTAAATTTAGACACTCATCCTATAAACCATATAATGAATTACCTGAGATATAGACACATTTTATCATTAATTCAGCTGATAAACTCAATTGTATTTGCTGAGCAGTGATAATTCACAGTCACCAAGAAATGCACTGGAACAATCCTCTCTGCCTCTGGTAAACTAACAATGACACAATCTGATATTTGTATGAGATTACAGGACATTCTTTTGAAGCATCTTGCTGTACAAACGGGATGTGCCAACAGGAACAAGAAGCAGGCACAAAAACTGCTCTTGCTGTGAAGAATTATTTTTCGGCTTTCAAAAACTTTGTATATTTCAGATTTATTGTAAATGCACCACAGTTTCTAGTAAAGTGTTGTTTCAGTGATAGCTTAAGCTGTGCTCACATGGTAAGTACCTGTGCCTGCTAACAGAGCCATTGGCGATAAGTTAGAAGGATCCGAAAGGTACAATTAAGGAATGGAGGCAATTTACAGCTACACCTGGGTGTAAAAACTAAACAACAAATGCTGTGACCAATCCGGTTGGAAGATGGTGAAAGAAGGGATAATTAAAACTTTTCTGCGCTGCCTAGTTAAGGCAAGATTTAACTCCAATGATATTTCCCCTAAGGAATATCTCTTAGGATTGTGTGAAAAAGAGAGGTTTTGGAGTATAGAGCGCAAATTAATGCTAAAACCTTTAAGAGCAATTAAATGTAAGTATTATTTGATAAATGCTGTATTTTTTAGAAATATATCAATCTGATGGCACTGGAATTTAAGAAAAATATTTTATTAAAATAAAAAGTATATATATATGATTCTAGGAAATATGGTGATTCTAGGAAGATGGTGAATCCCAATTGTAAAGGATCTGGTTGTGACACATAGAAATTCAACTGTAATGGTTCTGGTTGTGACACACACTGACCTCCAACTGTAACGGTTCTGGTACTGACACACACTGACCTCCAACTGTAATAGTTCTGTTATATACTAACCTCCAACTGTAATGGTTCTGGTACTGACACACACTGACCTCCAACTGTAACGGTTCTGGTCCTCACAAACACTGACCTCCAACTGTAATAGTTCTGTTATATACTAACTTCCAACTGTAATGGTTCTGGTACTGACACACACTGACCTCCAACTGTAATAGTTCTGTTATATACTAACCTCCAACTGTAATGGTTCTGGTACTGACACACACTGACCTCCAACTGTAATGGTTCTGGTCCTCACAAGCACTGACCTCCAACAGTAATAGTTCTGTTATATACTAACCTCCAACTGTAATGGTTCTAGTACTGACACACACTGACCTCCAACTGTAATGGTTCTGGTCCTCACAAGCACTGACCTCCAACAGTAATGGTTCTGGTACTGACACACACTGACCTCCCACTGTAATGGTTCTGGTCCTCACAAACACTGACCTCCAACAGTAATAGTTCTGTTATATACTAACCTCCAACTGTAATGGTTCTGGTACTGACACACACTGACCTCCAACTGTAATGGTTCTGACTGTTATATAATGACCTCCTACTGTAATGGTTCTGGTCCTGACACACACTGACCTAATACTGTAATGGTTCTGGTCCTGACACACACTGACCTCCAACTGTAATCGTTCTGGTCCTGACACACACTGACCTTCTACTGTAATGGTTCTGGTTCTGACACACACTGACCTCCTACTGTAATGGTTCTGGTCCTGACACACACTGACCTCCAACTGTAATGGTTCTGGTCCTGACACACACTGACCTCCAACTGTAATGGGTCTGGTCCTGACACACACTGACCTCCAACTGTAATGGTTCTGGTCCTGACACACACTGACCTCCAACTGTAATGGTTCTGGTCCTAACACACACTGACCTCCTACTGTAATGGTTCTGGCACACACTGACCTCCAACTGTAATGGTTCTGGTCCTGACATACACTGACCTCCAACTGTAATGGTTCTGGTCCTGACACACACTGACCTCCAACTGTAATGGTTCTGGTCCTGACACACACTGACCTCACTCTGTAATGGTTCTGGTCTTGACACACACTGACCTCCAACTGTAATGGTTCTGGTCCTGACACACACTGACCTCCAACTGTAATGGTTCTGGTACTGACACACACTGACCTCCATCTGTAATGGTTCTGACTGTTATATACTGACCTCCTACTGTAATGCTTCTGGTCCTGACACACACTGGCCTAATACTGTAATGGTTCTGGTCCTGACACACACCGACCTCCAACTGTAATGGTTCTGTTCCTGACACGCACTGACCTCCAACTATAAGGGTTCTGACTGTTAGAACCAGAACCATTACAGTAGAAGGTCAGTATATAACAGTCAGAACCATTACAGTTGGAGGTCAGTGTGTGTCAGTACCATTACAGTTGGAGGTCAGTATATAACAGTCAGAACCATTACAGTTGGAGGTCAGTGTGTGTCAGGACCAGAACCATTACAGTTGGAGGTCAGTGTGTGTCAGGACCAGAACCAGAACCATTACAGTAGGAGGTCAGTGTGTGTCAGGACCAGAACCATTACAGCTGGAGGTCAGTGTGTGTCAGGACCAGAACCATTACAGTTGGAGGTCAGTGTGTGTCAGGACCAGAACCATTACAGTTGGAGGTCAGTGTGTGTCAGAACCATTACAGTTGGAGGTCAGTGTGTGTCAGAACCAGAACCATTACAGTTGGAGGTCAGTGTGTGTCAGAACTAGAACCATTACAGTAGGAGGTCAGTGTGTGTCAGGACCAGAACCATTAAAGTTGGAGGTCAGTGTGTGTCAAGTCCAGAACCATTACAGTTGGAGGTCAGTGTGTGTCAGAACCAGAACCATTACAGTAGAAGGTCAGTATATGACACACACTGACCTCTTACTGTAATGGTTCTGGTCCTGACACACACTGACCTCCTACTGTAATGGTTCTGGTCCTGACACTCACTGACCTCCAACTGTAATGGTTCTGGTCCTGACACACACTGACCTCCAACTGTAATGGTTCTGGTCCTGACACACACTGACCTCCTACTGTAATGGTTCTGGTCCTGACACACAATGACCTCCAACTGTAATGGTTCTGGTCCTGACACACACTGACCTCCTACTGTAATGGTTCTGGTCCTGACACACACTGACCTCCTACTGTAATGGTTCTGGTCCTGACACACACTGACCTCCTACTGTAATGGTTCTGGTTCTGACACACACTGACCTCCAACTGTAATGGTTCTGGTCCTGACACACACTGACCTCCTACTGTAATGGTTCTGGTCCTGACACACACTGACCTCCTACTGTAATGGTTCTGGTCCTGACACTCACTGACCTCCAACTGTAATGGTTCTGGTCCTGACACACACTGACCTCAAACTGTAATGGTTCTGGTCCTGACACACACTGACCTCCTACTGTAATGGTTCTGGTTCTGACACACACTGACCTCCAACTGTAATGGTTCTGGTCCTGACACACACTGACCTCCAACTGTAATGGTTCTGGTCCTGACACACACTGACCTCCAACTGTAATGGTTCTGACTGTTATATATTGACCTCCAACTGTAATGGTTCTGGTACTGACACACATTGACCTCCAACTGTAATGGTTCTGGTCCTGACACACACTGACCTCCTACTGTAATGGTTCTGGTCCTGACACACACTGACCTCCAACTGTAATGGTTCTGACTGTTATATACTGACCTCCAACTGTAATGGTTCTGGTACTGACACACACTGACCTCGAACTGTAATGGTTCTGGTCCTGACACACACTGACCTCCTACTGTAATGTAATGGTTCTGGTTCTGACACACACTGACCTCGAACTGTAATGGTTCTGGTCCTGACACACACAGACCTCCAACTGTAATGGTTCTGGTCCTCACACACACTGACCTCCAACTGTAATGGTTCTGTTCCTGACACACACTAACCTCCAACTGTAATGGTTCTGGTCCTGACACACACTGACCTCCAACTGTAATGGTTCTGACTGTTATATACTGACCTCCAACTGTAATGGTTCTGGTCGTCCGGAAACACATTGACCTCCAACCGTAATGGTTATTGTCCTGACACACACTGACCTCCAACTGGAATGGTTCTGGTCCTGACACACAATGACCTCCAACTGTAATGGTTCTGGTACGGACACACACTGACCTCCAACTGTAATGGTTCTGGTCCTGACACAAACTGACCTCCAACTGTAATGGTTCTTGTCCTGACACACACTGACCTCCAACTGTAATGGTTCTGGTCCTGACACACACTGACCTCCAACTGTAATGGTTCTGGTCCTGACACACACTGACCTCCAAATGTAATGGTTCTGGTCCTGACACACACTGACCTCCAACTGTAATGGTTCTGACTGGTACACACTGACCTCCAACTGTAATGATTTTGGTCCTGACACACACTGACCTCCAACTGTAATGGTTCTGGTACTGACACACACTGACCTCCAACTGTAATGGTTATGGTACTGACACACACTGACCTCCAACTGTAATGGTTCTGGTACTGACACACACTGACCTCCAACTGGAATGGTTCTAGTACTGACACACACTGACCTCCAACTGGAATGGTTCTGGTACTGACACTCACTGACCTCCAACTGTAATGGTTCTAGTACTGACACACACTGACCTCCAACTGGAATGGTTCTGGTACTGACACTCACTGACCTCCAACTGTAATGGTTCTAGTACTGACACACACTGACCTCCTACTGTACTGGTTCTGGTCCTGACACACACTGACCTCCAACTGTAATGGTTCCGGTACTGACACTCACTAACCTCCATCTGTAATGGTTCTGGTACTGACACTCACTGACCTCCAACTGTATTGGTTCTAGTACTGACACACACTGACCTCCAACTGTAATGGTTCTGGTACTGACACACACTGACCGCCAACTGTAATGGTTCTAGTACTGACACACACTGACCTCCAACTGTAATGGTTCTGGTACTGACACACACTGACCTCCAACTGTAATGGTTCTAGTACTGACACACACTGACCTCCAACTGTAATAGTTCTGGTACTGACACACACTAACCTCCAACTGTAATGGTTCTGGTCCTGACACACACTGACCTCCAACTGGAATGGTTCTGGTACTGACACTCACTGACCTCCAACTGTAATGGTTCTAGTACTGACACACACTGACCTCCTACTGTACTGGTTCTGGTCCTGACACACACTGACCTCCAACTGTAATGGTTCTGGTCCTGACACACACTGACCTCCAACTGTAATGGTTCCGGTACTGACACTCACTACGCTCCATCTGTAATGGTTCTGGTACTGACACTCACTGACCTCCAACTGTAATGGTTCTGGTCCTGACACACACTGACCTTCAACTGTAATGATTCTGGTCCAGACGCACACTGAACTACAACAGTAATGGTTGTGGTCCTGACACACACTGACCTACCACAGTAATGGTTCTGGTCCTGACACACACTGACCTCCAACTGTAAAGATTTTGGTCCTGATGCACACTGACCACCTACTGTAATGGTTCTGGTTCTGACACACACTGACCTCCAACTGTAATGGTTCTGGTCCTGACACACACTGACCTCCAACTGTAATGGTTCTGGTCCTGACACACACTGACCTCCTACTGTAATGGTTCTGGTTCTGACACACACTGACCTCCAACTGTAATGGTTCTGGTCCTGACACACACTGACCTCCAACTGTAATGGTTCTGGTCCTGACACACACTGACCTCCAACTGTAATGGTTCTGACTTATATACTGACCTCCAACTGTAATGGTTCTGGTACTGACACACACTGACCTCCAACTGTAATGGTTCTAGTACTGACACACACTGACCTCCAACTGGAATGGTTCTGGTACTGACACTCACTGACCTCCAACTGTAATGGTTCTAGTACTGACACACACTGACCTCCAACTGTAATGGTTCTGGTCCTGACACACACTGACCTCCAACTGTAATGGTTCTGGTACTGACACTCACTAACCTCCATCTGTAATGGTTCTGGTACTGACACACACTGACCTCCAACTGTAATGGTTCTGGTACTGACACAAACTGACCTTCAACTGTAATGGTTCTGGTACTGACACACACTGACCTCCAACAGTTATGGTTCTAGTACTGACACACACTGACCTCCAACTGTAATGGTTCTAGTACTGACACACACTGACCTCCAACTGGAATGGTTCTGGTACTGACACTCACTGACCTCCAACTGTAATGGTTCTAGTACTGACACAAACTGACCTCCAACTGTAATGGTTCTGGTCCTGACACTCACTGACCTCCTACTGTAATGGTTCTGTTCCTGACACACACTGACCTCCAACTGTAATGGTTCTGTTCCTGACACTCACTGACCTCCAACTGTAATGGTTCTGGTACTGACACACATTCACCTCCAACTGTAATGGTTCTGTTCCTGACACTCACTGACCTCCAACTGTAATGGTTCTGGTCCTGACACTCACTGACCTCCAACTGTAATGGTTCTGGTCCTGACACACACTGACCTCCAACTGTAATGGTTCTGGTCCTAACACACACTGACCTCCAACTGTAATGGTTCTGACTGTTATATACTGACCTCCAACTGTAATGATTCTGGTCCTGACACACACTAACCTCCAACTGTAATGGTTCTGGTCCTGACACACACTGACCTCCAACTGTAATGGTTCTGACTGTTATATACTGACCTCCAACTGTAATGGTTCTGGTCCTGACACATATTGACCTCCAACTGTAATGGTTATTGTCCTGACACACACTGACCTCCAACTGGAATGGTTCTGGTCCTGACACACAATGACCTCAAACTGTAATGGTTCTGGTACGGACACACACTGACCTTCAACTGTAATGGTTCTGGTCCTGACACAAACTGACCTCCAACTGTAATGGTTCTTGTCCTGACACACACCGACCTCGAACTGTAATGGTTCTGTTCCTGACACACACTGACCTCCAACTGTAATGGTTCTGGTCCTGACACACACTGACCTCCAAATGTAATGGTTCTGTTCCTGACACACACTGACCTCCAACTGTAATGGTTCTGGTACTGACACACACTGACCTCCAACTGGAATGGCTCTGGTACTGATACTCACTGACCTCCAACTGTAATGGTTCTAGTACTGACACACACTGATCTCCAACTGTAATGGTTCTGGTCCTGACACACACTGACCTCCAACTGTAATGGTTCTGGTCCTGACACACACTGACCTCCAACGGTAATGGTTCTGACTGTTATATACTGACCTCCAACTGTAATGGTTCTGGCACTGACACACACTGACCTCCAACTGTAATGGTTCTGGTCCTGACACACACTGACCTCCAACTGTAATGGTTCTGGTCCTGACACACACTGACCTCCTACTGTAATGGTTCTGGTTCTGACACACACTGACCTCCAACTGTAATGGTTCTGGTCCTGACACACACTGACCTCCAACTGTAATGGTTCTGGTCCTGACACACACTGACCTCCAACTGTAATGGTTCTGACTTATATACTGACCTCCAACTGTAATGGTTCTGGTACTGACACACACTGACCTCCAACTGTAATGGTTCTGGTCCTGACACACACTGACCTCCTACTGTAATGGTTCTGGTTCTGACACACACTGACCTCGAACTGTAATGGTTCTGGTCCTGACACACACAGACCTCCAACTGTAATGGTTCTGGTCCTCACACATACTGACCTCCAACTGTAATGGTTCTGGTCCTGACACACACTGACCTCCAACTGTAATGGTTCTGGTCCTGACACACACTGACCTCCAACTGTAATGGTTCTGACTGTTATATACTGACCTCCAACTGTAATGGTTCTGGTCGTCCGGAAACACATTGACCTCCAACCGTAATGGTTATTGTCCTGACACACACTGACCTCCAACTGGAATGGTTCTGGTCCTGACACACAATGACCTCCAAATGTAATGGTTCTGGTCCTGACACACACTGACCTCCAACTGTAATGGTTCTGACTGTTATATACTGACCTCCAACTGTAATGGTTCTGGTCGTCCGGAAACACATTGACCTCCAACCGTAATGGTTATTGTCCTGACACACACTGACCTCCAACTGGAATGGTTCTGGTCCTGACACACAATGACCTTCAACTGTAATGGTTCTGGTACGGACACACACTGACCTCCAACTGTAATGGTTCTGGTCCTGACACACACTGAACTCCAACTGTAATGGTTCTGACTGTTATATACTGACCTCCAACTGTAATGGTTCTGGTCATCCGGAAACACATTGACCTCCAACCGTAATGGTTATTGTCCTGACACACACTGACCTCCAACTGGAATGGTTCTGGTCCTGACACACAATGACCTCCAACTGGAATGGTTCTGGTACGGACACACACTGACCTCCAACTGTAATGGTTCTGGTCCTGACACAAACTGACCTCCAACTGTAATGGTTCTGGTCCTGACACACACTGACCTCCAACTGTAATGGTTCTGTTCCTGACACACACTGACCTCCAACTGTAATGGTTCTGGTCCTGACACACACTGACCTCCAAATGTAATGGTTCTGGCCTGACACTCTGACCTCCAACTGTAATGGTTCTGGTACTGACACACACTGACCTCCAACTGGAATGGCTCTGGTACTGACACTCACTGACCTCCAACTGTAATGGTTCTAGTACTGACACACACTGATCTCCAACTGTAATGGTTCTGGTCCTGACACACACTGACCTCCAACTGAAATGGTTCTGGTCCTGACACACACTGACCTCCAACGGTAATGGTTCTGACTGTTATATACTGACCTCCAACTGTAATGGTTCTGGTACTGACACACACTGACCTCCAACTGTAATGGTTCTGGTCCTGACACACACTGACCTCCAACTGTAATGGTTCTGGTCCTGACACACACTGACCTCCTACTGTAATGGTTCTGGTTCTGACACACACTGACCTCCATCTGTAATGGTTCTGGTCCTGACACACACTGACCTCCAACTGTAATGGTTCTGGTCCTGACACACACTGACCTCCAACTGTAATGGTTCTGACTGTTATATACTGACCTCCAACTGTAATGGTTCTGGTACTGACACACACTGACCTCCAACTGTAATGGTTCTGGTCCTGACACACACTGACCTCCTACTGTAATGGTTCTGGTTCTGACACACACAGACCTCGAACTGTAATGGTTCTGGTCCTGACACACACAGACCTCCAACTGTAATGGTTCTGGTCCTCACACATACTGACCTCCAACTGTAATGGTTCTGGTCCTGACACACACTGACCTCCAACTGTAATGGTTCTGGTCCTGACACACACTGACCTCCAACTGTAATGGTTCTGACTGTTATATACTGACCTCCAACTGTAATGGTTCTGGTCGTCCGGAAACACATTGACCTCCAACCGTAATGGTTATTGTCCTGACACACACTGACCTCCAACTGGAATGGTTCTGGTCCTGACACACAATGACCTCCAACTGTAATGGTTCTGGTACGGACACACACTGACCTCCAACTGTAATGGTTCTGGTCCTGACACAAACTGACCTCCAACTGTAATGGTTCTTGTCCTGACACACACTGACCTCCAACTGTAATGGTTCTGTTCCTGACACACACTGACCTCCAACTGTAATGGTTCTGGTCCTGACACACACTGACCTCCAAATGTAATGGTTCTGGTCCTGACACACACTGACCTCCAACAGTAATGGTTCTGGTCCTGACACACACTGACCTCCAACTGTAATGGTTCTGTTATATACTGACCTCCAACTGTAATGGTTCTGGTCGTCCGGAAACACATTGACCTCCAACCGTAATGGTTATTGTCCTGACACACACTGACCTCCAACTGGAATGGTTCTGGTCCTGACACACAATGACCTCCAACTGTAATGGTTCTGGTACTGACGAACACTGACCTCCAACTGTAATGGTTCTAGTACTGACACACACTGACCTCCAACTGTAATAGTTCTGGTACTGACACACACTGACCTCCAACTGTAATGATTCTGGTCCTGACACACACTGACCTCCAACTGGAATGGTTCTGGTACTGACACTCACTGACCTCCAACTGTAATGGTTCTAGTACTGACACATATTGACCTCCTACTGTACTGGTTCTGGTCCTGACACACACTGACCTCCAACTGTAATGGTTCCGGTACTGACACTCACTACGCTCCATCTGTAATGGTTCTGGTACTGACACTCACTGACCTCCAACTGTAATGGTTCTGGTCCTGACACACACTGACCTTCAACTGTAATGATTCTGGTCCAGACGCACACTGACCTACAACAGTAATGGTTGTGGTCCTGACACACACTGACCTACAACAGTAATGGTTCTGGTCCTGACACACACTGACCTCCAACTGTAAAGATTTTGGTCCTGATGCACACTGACCTCCAACTGTAATGGTTCTGATACTGACACACACTGACCTCCAACTGTAATGGTTCTGGTACTGACACACACTGACCTCCAACTGTAATGGTTCTAGTAGTGACACACACTGACCTCCAACTGGAATGGTTCTGGTACTGACACTCACTGACCTCCAACTGTAATGGTTCTAGTACTGACACACACTGACCTCCAACTGTAATGGTTCTGGTCCTGACACACACTGACCTCCAACTGTAATGGTTCTAGTACTGACACACACTGACGCCCAACTGGAATGGTTCTGGTACTGACACTCACTGACCTCCAACTGTAATGGTTCTAGTACTGACACACACTGACCTCCAACTGTAATGGTTCTGGTCCTGACACTCACTGACCTCCTACTGTAATGGTTCTGTTCCTGACACACACTGAACTCCAACTGTAATGGTTCTGTTCCTGACACTCACTGACCTCCAACTGTAATGGTTCTGGTACTGACACACATTCACCTCCAACTGTAATGGTTCTGTTCCTGACACTCACTGACCTCCAACTGTAATGGTTCTGGTCCTGACACTCACTGACCTCCAACTGTAATAGTTCTGGTCCTGACACACACTGACCTCCAACTGTAATGGTTCTGGTCCTGACACACACTGACCTCCAACTGTAATGGTTCTGACTGTTATATACTGACCTCCAACTGTAATGGTTCTGGTCCTGACACACATTGACCTCCAACTGTAATGGTTATTGTCCTGACACACACTGACCTCCAACTGGAATGGTTCTGGTCCTGACACACAATGACCTCCAACTGTAATGGTTCTGGTACGGACACACACTGACCTTCAACTGTAATGGTTCTGGTCCTGACACAAACTGACCTCCAACTGTAATGGTTCTTGTCCTGACACACACCGACCTCGAACTGTAATGGTTCTGTTCCTGACACACACTGACCTCCAACTGTAATGGTTCTGATCCTGACACACACTGGCCTCCAAATGTAATGGTTCTGGCCTGACACAAACTGACCTCCAAATGTAATGGTTCTGGTACTGACACACACTGACCTTCAACTGTAATGGTTCTGGTACTGACACACACTGACCTCCAACTGGAATGGTTCTGGTACTGACACTCACTAACCTCCATCTGTAATGGTTCTGGTACTGACACTCACTGACCTCCAACTGTAATAGTTCTGGTCCTGACACACACTGACCTCCAACTGTAATGGTTCTGGTACTGACACTCACTAACCTCCATCTGTAATGGTTCTGGTACTGACACTCACTGACCTCCAACTGTAATAGTTCTGGTCCTGACACACACTGACCTCCAACTGTAATGGTTCTGGTACTGACACTCACTGACCTCCAACTGTAATGGTTCTAGTACTGACACACACTGATCTCCAACTGTAATGGTTCTGGTCCTGACACACACTGACCTCCAACTGTAATGGTTCTGGTACTGACACTCACTAACCTCCATCTGTAATGGTTCTGGTACTGACACTCACTGACCTCCAACTGTAATGGTTCTGGTACTGACACTCACTAACCTCCAACTGTAATGGTTCTAGTACTGACACACACTGACCTCCAACTGTAATAGTTCTGGTCCTGACACACACTGACCTCCAACTGTAATGGTTCTGGTACTGACACTCACAAACCTCCATCTGTAATGGTTCTGGTACTGACACTCACTGACCACCAACTGTAATGGTTCTAGTACTGACACACACTGACCTCCAACTGTAATCGTTCTGGTACTGACACACACTGACCTGCAACTGTAATGGTTCTAGTACTGACACACACTGACCTCCAACTGTAATAGTTCTAGTACTGACATACACTGACCTCCAACTGTAATGGTTCTGGTACTGACACACACTGACCTCCAACTGTAATGGTTCTAGTACTGACACACACTGACCTCCAACTGTAATAGTTCTGGTCCTGACACACACTGACCTCCAACTGTAATGGTTCTGGTACTGACACTCACTAACCTCCATCTGTAATGGTTCTGGTACTGACACTCACTAACCTCCAACTGTAATGGTCCTGGTCTTGACACGCACTGACCTCCAACTGTAATGGTCCCGTCACATACTGACCCCCCAACTTTAATGCTTCTGACTGTCACACACTAATCCACAACTGTAATGTTTCTGACTGTCACAAACTAACCTCCAACTGTAATTGTTCTGGCCGTCACACACTGACCCCCCCCCCCCATTGTAATGGTTCTACTGTCACAAACTCATTTCCAACTGTAATGGTTCTCACTGTCATATACTGACCCCCCGCCCCCTATTGTAATTGTTCTACTGCCACACACTGACCTCTAACTGTAATGGTTTTGGCTGTCGCACACTGACCTCCAACTCTAATGCTTCTGAATGTCATCCACCAACTGCAATGGTTCTGGTCCTGACATACACTAACCCACAACTGTAATGGTTCTAACAGTCATACACTGACCCCCACTGCAATGGATCTGACTGTCACACACTGACCTCCAACTGTAATGGTTCTGTTCCTGACACACACTGACCTCCAACTGTAATGGTTCTGTTCTGACACACACTGACCTCCAACTGTAATGGTTCTGGTACTGACACACACTGACCTCCATCTGTAATGGTTCTGGTCCTGACACTCACTGACCTCCAACTGTAATGGTTCTGTTCCTGACACACACTGACCTCCAACTGTAATGGTTCTGTTCCTGACACTCACTGACCTCCAACTGTAATGGTTCTGGTACTGACACACACTGACCTCCAACTGTAATGGTTCTGTTCCTGACACTACTGACCTCCAACTGTAATGGTTCTGGTCCTGACATACACTAACCCACAACTGTAATGGTTCTAACAGTCATACACTGACCCCCACTGCAATGGATCTGACTGTCACACACTGACCTCCAACTGTAATGGTTCTGTTCCTGACACACACTGACCTCCAACTGTAATGGTTCTGTTCTGACACACACTGACCTCCAACTGTAATGGTTCTGGTACTGACACACACTGACCTCCATCTGTAATGGTTCTGGTCCTGACACTCACTGACCTCCAACTGTAATGGTTCTGTTCCTGACACACACTGACCTCCAACTGTAATGGTTCTGTTCCTGGCACTCACTGACCTCCAACTGTAATGGTTCTGGTACTGACACACACTGACCTCCAACTGTAATGGTTCTGTTCCTGACACTCACTGACCTCCAACTGTAATGGTTCTGGTCCTGGCACACACTGACCTCCGTCTGTAATGGTTCTGGTCCTGACACTCACTGACCTCCAACTGTAATGGTTCTGTTCCTGACACACACTGACCTCCAACTGTAATGGTTCTAGTACTGACACACACTGACCTCCAACTGTAATGGTTCTGGTACTGACACACACTGACCTCCAACTGTAATGGTTCTAGTACTGACACACACTGACGCCCAACTGTAATGGTTCTGGTACTGACACTCACTGACCTCCAACTGTAATGGTTCTAGTACTGACACACACTGACCTCCAACTGTAATGGTTCTGGTCCTGACACTCACTGACCTCCTACTGTAATGGTTCTGTTCCTGACACACACTGACCTCCTACTGTAATGGTTCTATTCCTGACACACACTGACCTCCAACTGTAATGGTTCTGGTCCTGACACACACTGACCTCCAACTGTAATGGTTCTGGTACTGACACTCACTGACCTCCAACTGTAATGGTTCTAGTACTGACACACACTGACCTCCAACTGTAATGGTTCTGGTCCTGACACTCACTGACCTCCTACTGTAATGGTTCTGTTCCTGACACACACTGACCTCCAACTGCAATGGTTCTGTTCCTGACACACACTGACCTCCAACTGCAATGGTTCTGTTCCTTACACTCACTGACCTCCAACTGTAATGGTTCTGGTACTGACACACATTCACCTCCAACTGTAATGGTTCTGTTCCTGACACTCACTGACCTCCAACTGTAATGGTTCTGGTCCTGACACTCACTGACCTCCAACTGTAATGGTTCTGGTCCTGACACACACTGACCTCCAACTGTAATGGTTCTGGTCCTAACACACACTGACCTCCAACTGTAATGGTTCTGACTGTTATATACTGACCTCCAACTGTAATGATTCTGGTCCTGACACACACTGACCTCCAACTGTAATGGTTCTGGTACTGACACACACTGACCTCCAACTGTAATGGTTCTGGTCCTGACACACATTGACCTCCAACTGTAATGGTTATTGTCCTGACACACACTGACCTCCAACTGGAATGGTTCTGGTCCTGATACACAATGACCTCCAACTGTAATGGTTCTGGTACGGACACACACTGACCTTCAACTGTAATGGTTCTGGTCCTGACACAAACTGACCTCCAACTGTAATGGTTCTTGTCCTGACACACACTGACCTCGAACTGTAATGGTTCTGTTCCTGACACACACTGACCTCCAACTGTAATGGTTCTGGTCCTGACACACACTGACCTCCAAATGTAATGGTTCTGGCCTGACACTCTGACCTCCAACTGTAATGGTTCTGGTACTGACACACACTGACCTTCAACTGTAATGGTTCTGGTACTGACACACACTGACCTCCAACTGGAATGGCTCTGGTACTGACACTCACTGACCTCCAACTGTAATGGTTCTAGTACTGACACACACTGATCTCCAACTGTAATGGTTCTGGTCCTGACACACACTGACCTCCAACTGTAATGGTTCTGGTACTGACACTCACTAACCTCCATCTGTAATGGTTCTGGTACTGACACACACTGACCTCCAACTGTAATGGTTCTGGTCCTGACACACACTGACCTCCAACTGTAATGGTTCTGGTACTGACACTCACTAACCTCCAACTGTAATGGTTCTAGTACTGACACACACTGACCTCCAACTGTAATAGTTCTGGTCCTGACACACACTGACCTCCAACTGTAATGGTTCTGGTACTGACACTCACTAACCTCCATCTGTAATGGTTCTGGTACTGACACTCACTGACCTCCAACTGTAATGGTTCTGGTACTGACACTCACTAACCTCCATCTGTAATGGTTCTGGTACTGACACTCACTGACCACCAACTGTAATGGTTCTAGTACTGACACACACTGACCTCCAACTGTAATCGTTCTGGTACTGACACACACTGACCTCCAACTGTAATGGTTCTAGTACTGACATACACTGACCTCCAACTGTAATGGTTCTGGTACTGACACACACTGACCTCCAACTGTAATGGTTCTAGTACTGACGCACACTGACCTCCAACTGTAATAGTTCTGGTCCTGACACACACTGACCTCCAACTGTAATGGTTCTGGTACTGACACTCACTAACCTCCATCTGTAATGGTTCTGGTACTGACACTCACTGACCTCCAACTGTAATGGTCCCGTCACATACTGACCCCCCAACTTTAATGCTTCTGACTGTCACACACTAATCCACAACTGTAATGTTTCTGACTGTCACAAACTAACCTCCAACTGTAATTTTTCTGGCTGTCACACACTGACCCCCCCCCCCCCCCCATTGTAATGGTTCTACTGTCACAAACTCATTTCCAACTGTAATGGTTCTCACTGTCATACACTGACCCCCCCCCCCCCCCATTGTAATGGTTCTACTGCCACACACTGACCTCTAACTGTAATGGTTTTGGCTGTCGCACACTGACCTCCAACTCTAATGCTTCTGAATGTCATCCACCAACTGCAATGGTTCTGGTCCTGACATACACTAACCCACAACTGTAATGGTTCTAACAGTCATACACTGACCCCCACTGCAATGGATCTGACTGTCACACACTGACCTCCAACTGTAATGGTTCTGTTCCTGACACACACTGACCTCCAACTGTAATGGTTCTGTTCTGACACACACTGACCTCCAACTGTAATGGTTCTGGTACTGACACACACTGACCTCCATCTGTAATGGTTCTGGTCCTGACACTCACTGACCTCCAACTGTAATGGTTCTGTTCCTGACACACACTGACCTCCAACTGTAATGGTTCTGTTCCTGACACTCACTGACCTCCAACTGTAATGGTTCTGGTACTGACACACACTGACCTCCAACTGTAATGGTTCTGTTCCTGACACTCACTGACCTCCAACTGTAATGGTTCTGGTCCTGACACACACTGACCTCCATCTGTAATGGTTCTGGTCCTGACACTCACTGACCTCCAACTGTAATGGTTCTGTTCCTGGCACACACTGACCTCCAACTGTAATGGTTCTGGTACTGACACTCACTAACCTCTATCTGTAATGGTTCTGGTACTGACACTCACTGACCTCCAACTGTAATGGTTCTGTTCCTGACACACACTGACCTCCAACTGTAATCGTTCTGGTACTGACACACACTGACCTCCAACTGTAATGGTTCTGGTACTGACACATACTGACCTCCAACTGTAATGGTTCTGGTCCTGACACACACTGACCTCCAACTGTAATGGTTCTGGTCCTGACACTCACTGACCTCCAACTGTAATGGTTCTATTCCTGACACACACTGACCTCCAACTGTAATGGTTCTGGTCCTGACACACACTGACCTCCAACTGTAATGGTTCTGGTCCTGACACACACTGACCTCCAACTGTAATGGTTCTGGTCCTGACACTCACTGACCTCCAACTGTAATGGTTCTGTTCCTGACACACACTGACCTCCATCTGTAATGGTTGTGGTCCTGACACACACTGACCTCCATCTGTAATGGTTCTGGTCCTGACACTCACTGACCTCCAACTGTAATGGTTCTGTTCCTGACACACACTGACCTCCAACTGTAATGGTTCTGGTACTGACACTCACTAACCTCTATCTGTAATCGTTCTAGTACTGACACACACTGACCTCCAACTGTAATGGTTCTGTTCCTGACACACACTGACCTCCAACTGTAATGGTTCTGGTCCTGACACACACTGACCTCCAACTGTAATGGTTCTGGTCCTGACACACACTGACCTCCAACTGTAATGGTTCTGTTCCTGACACACACTGACCTCCAACTGTAATGGTTCTGTTCCTGACACTCACTGACCTCCAACTGTAATGTTTCTGGTACTGACAATCACTGACCTCCAACTGTAATGGTTCTGGCTGTTAAACACTGCCCCCCCCCCGCCCCCATTGTGATAATTTTAGCTGTCGCACACTGACCTGCAAATGTAATGGATCCAGTACAAAGCACAATCAGAGTAAGATTTAATTGTACTAAGATCGGGGTCTAATCATAAGCCCAGGGATATCACTTTGCTTCACTAATACATCTTCAAATAAATAAAGAGCTGCCGAGGGGTCCTGCCTCTTTAGGGTTTCAAATATTTCTCAGGCAAATTGTTTTAGATTTTACTAAAATTCTGCACTCCAATGGAATCTGATATAGGTAGCGCTTCCCTGTAACACTCATTATCACAAAAAACTCAACAGTTTGCGGCCTTCATTCTCAACAAGCAAAGAATGGGACCTTCTACCAACTAATCTCCAGGAGTCGATGACCAATCTCAGCGGGCCCTACCTAAAAAAAAAAATCTCTCTTTTTACTCCAGCTCCTTGATATGTTAAGTTGTGGACTCAGTATTTAATCTTTGCTTTGTCTGTGAAACATTGATTCAATTTGTGTTCCTTTGCCAATATCTGTTATCTTTGTGATATTTTTCTCATACAGTATAATTTGCTGCCTTGCATTTTGTACATTATAACAGTTTGATGTCTTTATAGTTGTTTTTCTCCCCCAGGACGCTGACTGCACTGATAGAGTGATGTCAGCAGTTGTATATACAGAAGTTCTAATGGATAGTGTTATAATTATAGTATGTTAGGGAAATCAAATAAAGAATATTTATCACATTCAGCAGGTCTCCTCTAATACTGCATGAACATTGTTGAAAGCATTTCTGTGAAAACGCTTAAAGATTGGCAAAAACAAAATTTATGCTTACCTGATAAATTTATTTATTTCCGGGCATGGAGAGTCCACAACGACATTCCACTTACTAGTGGGATATTCAACTCCTGGCCAGCAGGAGGCGGAAAAGAGCATCCCAGCAAAGCTGTTAAGTGTAACTTCTCTTACCCATAATCCCCAGTCATTCAGCCGAAGGGAAATGAAAAAGCAGAAACACAGGGAATAGAGGTGCCTGAGGTTTACTCAAAAAATAAAACTGCTGAATTAATATTTAAAAAGAGGGTGAGGATGTGGACTCTCCATGCCCGGAAAGAAATGTGTCAGGTAAGCATAAATTTTGTTTTCTTTCCTATGGCATGGAGAGTCCACAACATCATTCCAATTACTAGTGGGAACCAATACCAAAGCTAGAGGACACGGAATGAACAGGGAGGGAGAACAAGACAGGAGGACCTAAACAGAAGGCACCACCGCTTGAAGAACTTTTCTCCCAAAAGAGGCCTCAGCTGAGGCAAAAGTGTCAAATTTGTAGAATTTGGAAAAAAAAATGCAAAGAGGACCAAGTTGCCGCCTTGCAAATCTGTTCCACAGAAGCTTCTTTTTTAAAGCCCAAGAAGAGGAGAAAGCCCTAGTGGAATGAGTTGTAATTCTCTCAGGAGGCTGCTGGCCAGCAGTCTCATAAGCAAAATAAATCACACTTCTTAACCAAAGGGAAAGAGAAGTAGAAGAGGCCTTCTAACCTTTACGCTTTCCAGCGAAAACAACAAACAGGGCAGAAGATTGCAGAAAATCTATCTTTAGTAGCTTTAAGGTAAAATTTTAGAGCATGCACAACATCAGTTATGCAAAAGACGTTCCTTATGGAAAGAAGGATTAGGACAAAAAGAAGGAACAACAATGATTAATGGTTCGATCCGACACCACCTTAGGGAGAAACCCCACTTTAGTACAAAGGACCGCCTTATCTGCATGAAAAATAAGGTACGGGAATCACATTGCAGAGCTGAAAGCTCAGAAACTCTGCGAGTGATGGAAATAGCAAGGAGAAAAAAAACCTTCCAAGATAACAACTTTATATCAACAACATGCATCGGCTCAAACGGAGCCTGCTGCAAAACTTTAAGAACTAAGTTAAGACTCCAAGGAGGAGCAGCAGGTTTAAACACAGGCTTGATTCTGATCAGGGCCTGAAAAAAACTTGAACATCTGGAAAATCTGTCAGACGTTTGTGCAAAATAATAGATGGTGCAGAAATCTGACCCTTCAGAGTACTGACTGACAAACCTTTCTCCAGGCCATCCTGAAGAAAAGATAAAATGCGGGGAATGCTCACACGGCTCCAGGAGAAACCCTGAGATTGGCACCAAAAAAGATATTTATGCCATACCTTATGGTAAATCCTGCGAGTATCCTACGAGCCCGAAGCATAGATTAATGACCACTTCAGAAAAACCACGGCGAGACAGAACTAGGCGTTCAATCTCCAAGCAGTCAGCTTCAGAGAATCCAGGAATGGATAGAGGAATGGACTCTGAAGTAGAAGGTACTTCCGCAGAGGTAACTCCAAGGTGGAAGATAAGACATCTTCACCAGATCCGTGAACCAGCATGCAGGAGCTATTAGAATTACAGATGCCCTCTCCTGCTTGATACGAGCAATGACTCGAAGGAGAGCAAACAGGGGGAAAACAGGCTGAAGTTCCAAGGCACCGCTAGAGTGTCAATCAGAGTGGTCTGTGGCTCTCTTGATCTTGAACCGTACTTTGGAAACTTGGCATTTAGATTTGACACTATCAAATCCCACTCCGGAACCCCCCACCTGAGAGTTTTCATTTGAAAACCTCTGGGTGGAGAGCCCACTGCCCGGAATGAAAAGTCTGCCAGCTCAGAAAAAACACCTCCCAGTTGTCCACCCCTGGGATGCGGAAGGCAGAGAGGAGACAATTGTGAGATTTCGCCCACTGGAGTCACCTCCTTTAATGCTAAGGAACTCCAAGTTCCTCCTTGGTGATTGATGTAAGCCACCAAGGAAATATTGTCCAATTGAAAGCTGATAAACCAGACTAAAGCTAGTTAAGGCCAGGCTGATGAGGCATTGTAAATTGCTCTCAACTCCTAGATGTTTATGGGAATAAGAGACTACTCTTCATTCCAAAGACCCTGAGCCTTTAAAGAACCCCAAACTGCTTCCCAGCCTGAAAGACTGGCGTCTGTGGTTACAATCACCCAGGATGGTCTTAGGAAGCATGTACCCTGAGACAAATGGTCTGAGTGGTCTCTGTTCCATTGTCTGAGCATGCATAACTGTAGGGTTCTCAGATGGAACGATGTCCATGGAAGCAACCATCAGACCAATTACTTCCATACAATGAGCCACAGATGGACAGATTGAGGACTGAAGTGACAGACAGGAAGTCAGAAGTTTGGATTTCTTTCATGTAATTGTCCATGAGCTAGTGACGTATGGGATATACAATCCTACCAGAAGGGGCAAAGTTTCCGAAACCTCAAAATGCCTATAAATACACCCCTCACCACACCCACAATTCAGTTTTACAAACTTTGCCTCCTATGGAGGTGGTGAAGTAAAGTTTGTGCTAAGATTTCTACGTTGACATGTGCTTCTCAGCATTTTGAAGCCCGATTCCTCTCAGAGTATAGCAAATGTCAGAGGGATGTGAAGGGAGTATCACCTATTGAATGCAAATGAATACAATGATTTCTCTTAACAGGGGTCTATTTAATAGGTTCTCTGTTATTGGTCGTAGAGATTCATCTCCTACCTCCCTTTTCAGATCGACGATATACTCTCATATACCATTACCTCTACTGATAACTGTTTCAGTACTGGTTCGGCTATCTGCTATATGTGGATGGGTGTCTTTCGGTAAGTATGTTTTTTATTACTTAAGACACCCCAGCTATGGTTTGGCACTTTATGCATTTATATAAAGTTCTATATTTGCCATGAGTCAGGTTCATGTATTTCCTTGTGCAGACTGTCAGTTTCATATTTAGGGAAAATAAACATATTAAGAAATATTTTTCTTACCTGGGGTTTAGCCTTTTTTTCAAATTGACTACATTTTTTCTTGAAAATTGCGGGCAGTACTAAGCCCGCGGGTGCACCAGATGCTAGACGAGAATTTTTTGGAGCGAAAAGTAAGTCCGTTGACGCAAATTTGTCATTTCCGGCGTCGTAGTTGACGCTGAAGCTTTACACACGGTTGCGTCGTTAGTGACGCAAGTGTGTCATTTCCGGATATTGTTGGCGCCCAAAACTTTTCAGTTACATTGTGCGTCATACTTGGCGCCAAATTTTTCATTAATTTAATACCCCATTGCGGTTCGCCTCATGCCTTTTTCTATGTCAGAGGGCTATGCTATTTGCATTTTTTCCCATTCCTGAAACTGTCATATAAGGAAATTGATAATTTTGCTTTATATGTTGTTTTTTCTTTTACATTTTGCAAGATGTCTCAATCTGATCCTGCCTCAGAAGTATCTGTTGGAACTTTGCTGCCTGACATCGGTTCCACCAAAGCTAAGTGCATTTGTTGTAAGATTGTGGAAATTATATCTCCGAATGTCATTTGTAATAGTTGTCATGATGAACTTTTAAATGCAGATAATGTGTCCATCAGTAATAGTACATTGCCAGTTGCAGTTCCTTCAACTTCTAATGTACATGATATACCTATGAATTTTAAAGAATTTGCTACTGATTCTATTTAGAAGGCTTTATCTGCATTTCCACCTTCTAATAAACATAAAAGGTCTTTAAAAACTTCTCACTCAGTTGATGAAATTTCAAATGACCGACAATATAATGATTTATCCTCCTCTGATGAGGATCTATCTGATACAGAAGATCCTTCCTCAGATATTAACACTGACAAATCTACTTATTTATTTAAAATGGAGTATATTCGTTCTTTATTAAAAGAAGTGTTAATTACTTTGGATATTGAGGAAACCAGTCCACTTGACGTTAAGTCTAGTAAACGTTTAATTGCTGTTTTTAAACCTCCTGTGGTTACTCCAGAGGTTTTTCCTCTTCCTGATGCTATTTCTGATATGATTTCTAAGGAATTGAATAAGCCAGGTACTTATTTTATTCCTTCTTCAAGGTTTATAAAATTGTATCCTTTACCAGCAATTTCTATGGAGTTTTGGGGAAAAGTCCCCAAAGTTGATGGGGATATTTCTACTCTTGCTAAACGTACCACTATTCCAATGGAAAATAGTAATTCCTTTAAGGATCCTTTAGATAGGAAGCTTGAATCTTATCTAAGGAAAGCCTATTTATATTCAGGTCATCTTCTGAGACCTGCAATTTCTTTGGCTGAAGTAGCGGCTGCATCAACTTTTTGGTTGCAAAATTTAGCGCAACAAGAATTGGATTCTGACATATCTAGCATTATTCGCTTACTGCAATATGCTAATAATTTTATTTGTGATGCCATTTTTGATATTATCAAAATTGATGTTAGATCCATGTTTTTAGCTATTTTAGCTAGAAGAGTTTTGTGGCTTAAATCTTGGAATGCTGATATGACATCTAAGTCTAGATTACTATCTCTTTCTTTCCAAGGTAATAAGAAATTTGTTTCTCAGTTGGATTCTATTATTTCAACTGTCACTGGAGGAAAGGGATTTTTTCTGCCTCAGGATAAAAAACCTAAGGGTAAATCTAAGGCTTCTAACCATTTTTGTTCCTTTCGTCAAAATAAGGAACAAAAATCTATTAGTTCCCTCAATGAATCTGTTTCCAATTGGAAGCCTTCCTCAAATTGGAATAAATCCAAGCCATTTAAGAAACCAAAGTCAGAACCCCAAGTCCGCATGAAGGTGCGGCCCTCATTCCAGCTCAGTTGGTAGGGGGCAGATTAAGGTTTTTCAAGATATTTGGATAAATTCTGTCCAAAATCAATGGATTCAGAGCATTGTCTCTCAAGGGTATAAAATAGGATTCAGAGTAAGACCTCCTGTGAGAAGACGCATCCCAGCAAATCCAGTAAAAGCTCAGGCTTTCCTGAAGTGTGTTTAAGACCTGGAGTTTTCAGGGGTAATCATGCTGGTTCCTTTTCAGGAACAAGGTCTGGGGTTTTATTCAAATCTATTCATTGTCCCAAAGAAGGAAAATTCATTCAGACCAGTTCTGGATCTGAAAATTTTGAATCGTTATGTAAGTGTACCAACTTTCAAGATGGTGACTATAAGGACTATTCTGCCTTTTGTTCAGCGAGGACATTATATGTCCACAATAGACTTGCAGGATGCATACCTTCATATTCCGATTCATCCAGAACATTATCAGTTCCTGAGATTCTCTTTTCTAGACAAGCATTACCAATTTGTTGCTCTTCCATTTGGCCTAGCAACAGCTCCAAGAATCTTTTCAAATGTTCTAGGTGCCCTACTCTCTGTAATCAGAGAACAGGGTATTGCGGTATTTCCTTATTTGGACGATATCTTGGTACTAGCTCAGTCTTTACGTTTTGCAGAATCTCACACAAATCAACTAGTGTTGTTTCTTTGAAAACATGGTTGGAGGATCAATTTACCAAAAAGTTTATTGATTCCTCAAACAAGGGTCACCTTTTTATGTTTCCAGATAGATTCAGTGTCCATGACTCTGTCTCTAACAGACAAGAGACGTTTGAAATTGGTTGCAGCCTGTCGGCACCTTCAGTCTCAGTCATTCCCTTCAGTGGCTATGTGCATGGAAGTTTTAGGCCTCATGACTGCAGCATCGGACGCGATTCCTTTTGCTCGTTTTCACATGAGACCTCTTCAGCTTTGTATGCTGAATCAATGGTGCAGGGATTATACAAAGATATGACAATTAATATCCTTAAATCCCAATGTTCGACACTCTCTGACGTGGTGGTTAAATCACGAGCGTTTAGTTCAAGGGGCTTCTTTTGTTCGGCCAACCTGGACTGTGATAACTACAGATGCAAGTCTTTCAGGTTGGGGAGCTGTTTGGGAATCTCTGACAGCACAAGGGGTTTGGAAATCTCAAGAGGCAAGATTACCAATCAATATTTTAGAACTCTGTGCAATTCTCAGAGCTCTTCAGTTTTGGCCTCTGTTGAAGAGAGAACCGTTCATTTGCTTTCAGACAGACAATATCACAACTGTCGCATATGTCAATCATCAGGGTGGGACTCACAGTCCCCAAGCCATGAAAGAAGTATCTCGGATACTTGCTTGGGCGGAATCCAGCTCCTGTCTAATCTCTGCAGTGCATATCCCAGGTGTAGACAATTGGGAGGCGGATTATCTCAGCTGTCAGACTTTACATCCGGGGGAGTGGTCTCTACATCCAGATGTGTTTTCTCAGATTGTTCAGATGTGGGGTCTTCCAGAGATAGATCTGATGGCCCCTCATCTAAACAAGAAAATTCCCAGATACCTGTCCAGGACCAGGGATGTTCAGGCGGAAGCAGTGGATGCGCTGACACTTCCATGGTGTTATCAACCTGCTTACATCTTTCCGCCTCTAGTTCTTCTTCCAAGAGTGATCTCCAAAATCATCATGGAACAATCGTTTGTGTTGCTGGTGGCTCCAGCATTGCCACACAGGTTTTGGTATGCGGATCTTGTTCGGATGTCCAGTTCCGTTAAGGCTGGACCTACTGTCTCAAGGTCCATTTTTCAATCAGGATCTCAAATCATTAAATTTGAAGGTATGGAAATTGAACGCTTAGTGCTAAGTCATATAGGTTTCTCTGACTCAGTGATTAATACTATGTTACAAGATTGTAAATCTGTCTCTAGAAAGATTTATTATCGAGTTTAGAAGACTTACATTTCATGGTGTTCATGGTGTTCTTCTCCTAAATTCTCTTGGCATTCTTTTAGAATTCCTAGAATTTTAGTTTCTTCAGGATGGTTTGGATAAAGGTTTGTCAGCAAGTTCCTTGAAGGGACAATTCTCTGCTCTGTTTTATTTCACAGAAAGATTGCTAAACTTCCTGATATTCACTGTTTTGTACAGGCTTTAGTTCGTATTAAGCCTGTCATTAAATCAATTTCTCCTCCTTGGAGTCTTAATTTGGTTTTTAAGGCATTACAGGCTCCTCCATTTGAGCCTATGCATTCTTTGGACATTAAACTACTTTCTTTGGAAAGTGTTGTTCCTTTTGGCTATCTCTTCTGCTAGAAGAGTTTCCAAGCTTTCTGCTCTTTCTTGTGAATCTCCTTTTCTGATTTTTCATCAGGATAAGGCGGTTTTGCGGACTTCATATCAATTTTTTCCTAAGGCTGTGAATTCTAACAACATTAGTAGAGAAATTGTTGTCCCTTCCTTGTGTCATAATCCTAAGAATTCTTTGGAAAGAACCTTACATTCTTTGGATGTGGTAAGAGCTTTGAAATATTATGTTGAAGCTACTAAAGATTTCAGGAAGACTTCCAGTCTATTTGTTATATTTTCTGGTTCTAGGAAAGGTCAGAAGGCTTCTGCTATTTCCTTGGCTTCTTGGTTAAAGCTTTTGATTCATGCAGCTTATTTGGAGTCGGGTATGACCCCGCCTCAGAGAATTACAGCTCATTCTACTAGCTCAGTCTCCACTTCGTGGGCTTTTAAGAATGAAGCTTCAGTTGATCAGATTTACAAAGCAGCAACTTGGTCCTCTTTGCATACATTTACTAAATTCTACCGTTTTGATCTATTTGCTTCTTCAGAAGCAGTTTTTGGTAGAAAAGTTCTTCAGGTAGCTGTTTCAGTTTGATTCTTCTGCTGATGTTTTAAGTTTTTATTGTCATTAAAAGAATAAACTTATCATTTAGGTTGTGGATTATTTTTTTCAGCGGAAAATGGCTGTTTTATATTTTATCCCTCCCTCTCTAGTGACTCTTGCGTGGAGTTCCACATCTTGGGTATTGATATCCCATATGTCACTAGCTCATGGACTCTTGCCAATTACATGAAAGAAAACATAATTTATGTAAGAACTTACCTGATAAATTAATTTCTTTCATATTGGCAAGAGTCCATGAGGCCCACCCTTTTTATGGTGGTTATGATTTTTTGTATAAAGCACAATTATTTCCAAATTTCCTTTGTTGATGCTTTTTACTCCTTTCTTTATCACCCCACTGCTTGGCTATTCGTTAAACTGAATTGTGGGTGTGGTGAGGGGTGTATTTATAGGCATTTTGAGGTTTGGGAAACTTTGCCCCTCCTGGTAGGAATGTATATCCCATACGTCACTAGCTCATGGGCTCTTGCCCATATGAAAGAAATGAATTTATCAGGTAAGTTCTTACATAAAACATAATTTATGTAAGAACTTACCTGATAAATTAATTTCTTTCATATTAGCAAGAGCCCATGAGCTAGTGACGTATGGGATATACATTCCTACCAGGAGGGGCAAAGTTTCCCAAACCTCAAAATGCCTATAAATACACCCCTCACCACACCCACAAATCAGTTTAACGCATAGCCAAGAAGTGGGGTGATAAGACAAAAGTGCGAAAGCATAAAAAATAAGGAATTGGAATAATTGTGCTTTATACAAAAAATCAAAACCACCACAAAAAGGGTGGGCCTCATGGACTCTTGCTAATATGAAAGAAATTAATTTATCAGGTAAGTTCTTACATAAATTATGTTTTCTTTCATGTAATTAGCAAGAGTCCATGAGCTAATGACGTATGGGATAATGACTACCCAAGATGTGGATCTTCCACGCAAGAGTCACTAGAGAGGGAGGGATAAAATAAAGACAGCCAATTCCGCTGAAAATAATCCACACCCAAAATAAAGTTTAAATCTTCTAATGAAAAAAACTGAAATTATAAGCAGAAGAATCAAACTGAAACAGCTGCCTGAAGTACTTTTCTACCAAAAACTGCTTCAGAAGAAGAAAACACATCAAAATGGTAGAATTTAGTAAAAGTATGCAAAGAAGACCAAGTTGCTGCTTTGCAAATCTGATCAACCGAAGCTTCATTCATAAACGCCCAGGAAGTAGAAACTGACCTAGTAGAATGAGCTGTAATCCTCTGAGGCGGAGTTTTACCCGACTCGACATAAGCATGATGAATTAAAGATTTCAACCAAGATGCCAAAGAAATGGCAGAGGCCTTCTGACCTTTCCTAGAACCGGAAAAGATAACAAATAGACTAGAAGTCTTTTGTAAATTCTTAGTAGCTTCAACATAATATTTCAAAGCTCTAACTACATCCAAAGAATGCAATGATCTCTCCTTAGAATTCTTAGGATTAGGACACAATGAAGGAACCACAATTTCTCTACTAATGTTGTTAGAATTCACAACCTTAGGTAAAAATTCAAAAGAAGTTTGCAACACCGCCTTATCCTGATGAAAAATCAGAAAAGGAGACTCACAAGAAAGAGCAGATAATTCAGAAACTCTTCTAGCAGAAGAGATGGCCAAAAGAAACAAAACTTTCCAAGAAAGTAATTTAATGTCCAATGAATGCATAGGTTCAAACGGAGGAGCTTGAAGAGCCCCCAGAACCAAATTCAAACTCCAAGGAGGAGAAATTGACTTAATGACAGGTTTTATACGAACCAAAGCTTGTACAAAACAATGAATATCAGGAAGATTAACAATCTTTCTGTGAAAAAGAACAGAAAGAGCAGAGATTTGTCCTTTCAAGGAACTTGCAGACAAACCTTTATCCAAACCATCCTGAAGAAACTGTAAAATTCTCGGAATTGTAAAAGAATGCCAGGAAAAATGATGAGAAAGACACCAAGAAATGTAAGTCTTCCAGACTCGATAATATATCTTCCTAGATACAGATTTACGAGCCTGTAACATAGTATTAATCACAGAGTCAGAGAAACCTCTTTGACTAAGCATCAAGCGTTCAATCTCCATACCTTTAAATTTAAGGATTTGAGATCCTGATGGTAAAAAGGACCTTGCGACAGAAGGTCCGGTCTTAACGGAAGAGTCCACGGTTGGCAAGAGGCCATCCGGACAAGATCCGCATACCAAAACCTGTGAGGCCATGCTGGAGCCACCAGCAGAACAAACGAGCTTTCCTTCAGAATCTTGGAGATTACTTTTGGAAGAACTAGAGGCAGAAAGATATAGGCAAGATGATACTTCCAAGGAAGTGACAATGCATCCACTGCTTCCGCCTGAGGATCCCTGGATCTGGACAGATACCTGGGAAGTTTCTTGTTTAGATGAGAAGCCATCAGATCTATTTCTGGAAGTCCCCACATTTGAACAATCTGAAGAAATACCTCTGGGTGAAGAGACCATTCGCCCGGATGTAACGTTTGGCGACTGAGATAATCCGCTTCCCAATTGTCTATACCTGGGATATGAACCGCAGAAATTAGACAGGAGCTGGATTCCGCCCATACCAGTATTCGAGATACTTCTTTCATAGCCAGAGGACTGTGAGTCCCTCCTTGATGATTGATATATGCCACAGTTGTGACATTGTCTGTCTGAAAACAAATGAACGATTCTCTCTTTAGAAGAGGCCATGACTGAAGAGCTCTGAAAATTGCACGGAGTTCCAAAATATTTATTGGTAATCTCACCTCCTGAGATTCCCAAACCCCTTGTGCTGTCAGAGACCCCCAAACAGCTCCCGAACCTGTCAGACTTGCATCTGTTGAAATTACAGTCCAGGTCGGAAGAACAAAAGAAGCCACTGAACTAAACGATGGTGATCTGTCCACCAGGTCAGAGAGTGTTGTACAATCGGTTTTAAAGATATTAATTGAGATATCTTTGTGTAATCCCTGCACCACTGATTCAGCATACATAGCTGAAGAGGTCGCATGTGAAAACGAGCAAAGGGGATCGCGTTCGATGCAGCAGTCATAAGACTTAGAATTTCCATGCATAAGGCTACCGAAGGGAATGATTGAGACTGAAGGATTCGACAGGCTGAGATCAATTTTAGACGTCCCTTGTCTGTTAGAGACAGAGTCATGGACACTGAATCTATCTGGAAACCTAAAAAGGTTACCCTTGTCTGAGGAATCAATGAACTTTTCGGTAAATTGATCCTCCAACCATGATCTCGAAGAAACAACACAAGTCGATTCGTATGAGATTCTGCTAAATGTAAAGACTGAGCAAGTACCAAGATATCGTCCAAATAAGGAAATACCACAATACCCTGTTCTCTGATTACAGACAGAAGGGCACAGAGAACCTTTGTAAAAATTATTGGAGCTGTTGCTAGGCCAAATGGCAGAGCAACAAACTGGTAATGCTTGTCTAGGAAAGAGAATCTCAGAAACTGATAGTGATCTGGATGAATCGGAATATGCAGATATGCATCCTGTAAATCTATTGTGGACATATAATGCCCTTGCTGAACAAAAGGCAGGATAGTCCTTATAGTTACCATTTTGAATGTTGGTATCCTTACATAACGATTCAATATTTTTAGATCCAGAACTGGTCTGAAGGAATTCTCCTTCTTTGGTACAATGAAGAGATTTGAATAAAACCCCCGCCCCTGTTCCAGAACTGGAACTGGCATAATTACTCCAGCCAACTCTAGATCTGAAACACATTTCAGAAATTCTTGAGCCTTTGCTGGATTTACTGGGACACGGGTAAGAAAAAATCTCTTTGCAGGAGGCCTTATCTTGAAGCCAATTCTGTACCCTTCTGAAACAATGTTCTGAATCCAAAGATTTTGAATTGAATTGATCCAAATTTCTTTGAAAAATCGTAATCTGCCCCCTACCAGCTGGGCTGGAATGAGGGCCGCACCTTCATGTGGACTTGGGAGCTGGCTTTGGTTTTCTAAAAGGCTTGGATTTATTCCAGACTGGAGATGGTTTCCAAACTGATACCGCTCCTGTGGGTGAAGGATCAGGCTTTTGTTCCTTATTGTGACGAAAGGAACGAAAACGATTATTAGACCTAAATTTACCTTTAGATTTTTTATCCTGTGGTAAAAAAGTTCCTTTCCCTCCAGTAACAGTTGAGATAATAGAATCCAACTGAGAACCAAATAATTTATTACCCTGGAAAGAAAGGGAAAGCAAAGTTGACTTAGAAGACATATCAGCATTCCAAGTTTTAAGCCATAAAGCTCTTCTAGCTAAAATAGCTAGAGACATATACCTGACATCAACTCTAATGATATCAAAGATGGCATCACAAATAAAGTTATTAGCATGTTGAAGAAGATTAACAATGCTATGAGAATTATGATCTGTTACTTGTTGCGCTAAAGCTTCTAACCAAAAAGTTGAAGCTGCAGCAACATCCGCTAAAGATATAGCAGGTCTAAGAAGATTACCTGAACATAAGTAAGCTTTTTTTAGAAAGGATTCAATCTTCCTATCTAAAGGATCCTTAAAGGAAGTACTATCTGCCGTAGGAATAGTAGTATGTTTAGCAAGAGTAGAGACAGCCCCATCAACCTTAGGGATTTTGTCCCAAAACTCTAATCTGTCAGATGGCACAGGATATAATTGCTTAAAACATTTAGAAGGAGTAAATGAATTACCCAAATTATTCCATTCCCTGGAGATTACTTCAGAAATAGCATCAGGGACAGGAAAAACGTCTGGAATAACTACAGGAGATTTAAAAAACCTTATTTAAACGTTTAGTTTTAGTATCAAGAGGACCAGAATCCTCTATTTCTAATGCAATTAAGACTTCTTTAAATAAAGAACGAATAAATTCCATTTTGAATAAATATGAAGATTTATCAGCATCAACCTCTGAAACAGAATCCTCTGAACCAGAGGAATCATTATCAGAATCAGAATGATGATGTTCATTTAAAAATTCATCTGAAAAATGAGAAGTTTTAAAAGACCTTTTACGTTTACTAGAAGGA